>NC_135597.1:12619896-12927195 GCF_965152235.1 Eretmochelys imbricata | reverse complement strand
GAGGAATCCGTGCGCTCTCTCTGCCAGCGGAGTGCCGTGCTTCACATAACCGGGGGGCCAAATGTTGCTCTTTTGGCTTCAGTGGGAGCCAGAGGAAGAAAGTTGTAATAGTGAAAGCACAAGGCCGGAGCGACGTAGTTACACCGACCTGAAACTCCCATGTAGACAGCGCTGTGTCCTCCCGCCGGCCTAGCTCCACCTCTTGGGGAGGTGGATTAGCGACGCTGATGGGAGAGCGCCCATCGGTTGGCGTGGGAGCGTCTTCACTTCAGCCCTCAGGGCGTCAGTGCTGCAGTCCGAGCTGTGACTCGCTGCCACGGAGCGGGTTGCCGATGACTGGAAGTCTGGCCAACCCACTCCGCTGGGCAGGCAGCCTACAACAAACCCCACTGTATGTCTTCTGCTCCGTGCTATTCACCCACCCGCCAGCAGGTGTCGACGTACCGGAGCTAGCTTCAGGCTACGTCTACACTAGGAACGTCAAAGCGCTGCCGGGGGAGCGCTCCTGGTAATCCACCTCCACGAGGGGAATGGCTCCTAGCGCTCGGAGCCTGTCCACGCTAACGCTTCAAAGCACTCACACTTGCTGCGCTCGGGGGGTGGGGTGATTTTTCACGCTCTAAAATGTAAGTGCAGACAAGCCCTTAGCCTGGCTAGCTCAGGCGCCAAGAGCAGGGCAGGCTGAACAAACCTGCTTGGGACCCTGGCTAACGACTCAGGCGGCTAGCCCGTGTCATCCCGGCCGCGCTGCCCGGAACCCGAGCTAGCGAACTCTCTACCCCGATTGCAGTGTAGGCGTACCCTCCGTGACTTTCCCAAGGTGACACGGGAAGCCTGAGGCAAGGCAGGGAATTAATCGCAAGTTTCCCAAGTCCCAGGCTAGTGTCTTAACTACTAGATCATCCTACCTCTCTTATGATGCCCACCGTCACTGACTTGCCATGCGACCATGGGCAATTATGACTCTGTATTACTGACCTGTCTAGGCTAACTAGCCTCAAGCCAGGAGCCAGGTCTCCTGGTTACTAGTCCAACATTGTGTCCGCTAGACCAGTGCTATTCAGGGTTGTGGTCCGGTCCACAAGCCATCGCTGCCAGTCTGCGCGCACATTGGAAAAAAAAATTGCCGGTCCCCCACATCAGATAGCTTGAGAAGCGCTGCCCTAGACCGCACTACCTCTTCAAGTTCCCTTTCTCCGCATTCGTAACGTGTTCACGGGGATGATACCTACACCCAAAGAGTCGATTAGTTAACATGTGCCCCTCCCTATAGTGTATGTAGGTAGGATACAGGAAGTTCTGAGGTCACAGTTATTTCTGACTCGCAAGTAGTGGTGTGTGAAGATGACAAGATCTCAGAGCATTTCATGGGCCTTTGTTCTGGGACATTTTTTCGTGGCCTATTCATTTAGCTGGTGAAAGATTTTTTTGTTTTGGCCTCAAAATATGCACAATATCTCACTGTCATAAGAATCAGCACAGACGTCAGCCTTCGTCTAAACAGAATGTATACATTCTGTGTCTGTCCCTCTGCTCGGGTCTCCTTTTCACTCAGAAAAAGGTCTCTCCCCCCCCCCCCCCCACTATTTCTTGCCATCTGATGTGAAATGTGAAACGCATCCCTCTTTCATAATCCATAGACCCCAACGGTCTTTGCGAAAGAGAAACCAGTATCAATTATCCTCTTTTTAGAGTGGAAACTGACGCACAGAGAGAGGAAGTGACTTGCCCAAGGCCACAAACTCAGTGGCAGAGCCAGGAATTGAACGCAGGTCCTCTTCTTTCTGGCCCGGGGCCTTAGCCGCTAGGCCATGCAGCCCTAACTTCTGTTTATGGAAGATGTGCTATCCAATGTGTGCATGTCCCGGCACCATTCAGGAAGTCTGCCAGTTCCTGGGCTCGCGTGACCTTCTTTTGCATTGTATTACACAGAATCCAGATTTCTTCCATGTCGGAAGCGCAGGCAGGCGTGGTTAAAAAATAATCTCCTTTGAACTGAGCTAGGGGAGTGAACATTCCTCCTCTCTGCAGAACCTTGCGTCCTTCGTGGATGAATTGTGTTTCGCGGTGGGAAATCTTTCCCTTCCCAGTGATAGGAATGGCTTCAATGGGTCATGTGGATGAATTTCACCTTGCATGGGTAGGTCTGCCCATGTGAAGACTCTTCAGGCCCCTGTAGAGCCTATTTTTGGTTAGCCAGGAGTGTACTGTCTTGTTCACTGAGTAGTACAAGCTCCTTGGGCAAATCATTTCATCCCTCTCTTTCCCCTGTTGCTCATCGTCTGTCTTATTTTTTAGGCTGTAAATTCTTCGGGTTAGAGACTATCTCTGTGTTTGTACAGTACCTAGCACAGTGGGCCTTGGTCTCCGTTGAGGCTTCTGTAATACAAATAATAAAATAATAATCTTAGAGCCAGAGCCTGATCTGCAGTCCTTACCCATGTGGATAGTCTTTATCCACATTGTCCTGCAGAAGTCAATGGGATTGTTAGCATTAAGTAAAGGTTATGCAAGATTGACCAATAGTCTGTACTGGTGAGGAGTTGCAATGAGACCCTCAGCAGGTGTAAACGAAGTCAGTGAGATATGCCCTCTGAGGATCCGGTCATCAGAGTTGTGTTTGCAAGAAACAACCTGGTTTTCCATTGCAGCTTTGTGATGATTAGATGCAAGGGGGATAAGTGTGGTGTAAACAGAGATAAGACAACCTGGGTCTTTTGCCTTCCGAATGGCCTGTCGGTGTCAGATTTCACCTTCTACTCTAATGGCTGGTCTCCTCTCTGCTTAGATACCCTGCCTTTCAGAAACGCCATGCGTCAAGCAATGCAGGTGTTGCTATGCAACATGGCCCTTTTAATGAATAAGTAAGTGACTGGTACAGAAGAGCTACAGACATGACATCAGTTGTAAAGGAAGGCCTGAAATGTGACCTACCTTCCTATATCTGTTTGCAGAATCCAGCGTTGTGGTGCAGAGACAAAGAGGCTGGGGACTGGAGCTGGTCGAAATAGTTTTGTCTGAACGCTTTGTCTTTTCAAAATGGCTTTTGGGGCAAAACAGTTTCTGCAGAAAATCTTCATTTATGTCCAAAATGTTCAGTGTAAAAACGAAATCCAAAAAAGTTTCAGTAAAAAAAATTCATTTTTGAAACAGATTTTTTTTTTTAACCAAAATAATTTTCTTTTTTTAAGCTGAAAACTTTTTTTTTTTTAAACTGGGGAAAAAGCCTGGAAAAATTTTCACAGGAAGTTTTGAAAAAAAAAGCCCAACCCCAAAATGTTCCAAAATTTCTGTAGAAAAATAATTGGTAGGAGATGCTGATTACTGCGGAGAATCAGGCTTCCGGAATTTCATTCCTTATTGCCTGAAGAAAGTCTGGCTGCTTCCTTCCAGGTGCCAGGGGAGACCCATGAATCAGCCCGTCTGAGGGTCCATCTACTCTACAGCTGGGAGCGCGTTTGCCAGAAAGACGCACGGTAGCTTGGCCTGAGCAAGCCCGTTCAAAATAGCAGTGTAGCTGGGGGTAGCCTAGGCTGCAGCTCGTTTGAGTACAAACTCGCCCAGGGTACGTACTCAGGCAGCTTGTGCTACCCCATCTATGCTGCTATTTTTAGTGCACTAGCTTGAGCAGAGCTAGTACATCTGTCTGCTGAGCTGGGAAACATCTAAGACTTACCCTGAGCCACTGGTGTTGGGGCAGCGTGGCTGCATGCTGCTCCTCACTCGGGGCTCATGGCAAAGCCAGAATTGAGCCCTTAGACTTGTTTGACACGGAAAATCTGTCTCCCCTCCCCCGGCCTTTCCTCAAGGGAGCACATCACGACCTTAAAAAGCCCCACCAGCTCAGAAAACTCTTATCCCAGTGGCCCTTCCCCCTGACTGGTCCGGCACAGGAAGGTTGCAGTGGGCGTTGTGACTGGAGCGTACGGATTGCTGATTTGCCGATTGTGTGTGCAGTTATGAATTTTCCAACCTTGCTTTGAAAGGGGTCCAAGGCAGATTAACAGATGCTTTAAAGCACCTTTCCCCATGCCTTGGTAATTAGAGGAATGCTCCATCCAAACGCTGTGCTTCCAGCCACTGCCACTTGTCTGCAGCTAGCATTCCTCCTGCATGTCCCACGCTTCGGTCTGCTCGCTCCTCGGGGAGCTCACCTCCTCACCAAAGGCCTAAACTGCATTGATGGACTTCGGAAGCCGTCCTTGTGCCCCAAGCTTTTCCTTTGCAGTGCAGCATGCGTGTGTGTTTCAGGGGCACGGCTACCGTGTTCCTTTGCTTGGCCCGTCTCAATGCACAGTGCACCACCGCAGGTGTGTTTTACCCTGTGCTCCCAGCCCCTTAGCTAGCCGTGATTAGGGTTCTGTAGCTGGATCAATCATACAGGCCTGATTCTCTCCTCGCTTGAGTCTGATGTTGGTGGAATCTCCCCAGAGTAAAACTGGTGTGAGTGAGATCAGCATCAGGCCCAGTAGGAATATTAAATTAATTATCCATAGAGGTTTTTTCTGAATCCTTCTCTCTGTTTCGCTGGGAACGGTAGCCGCTAAAACAAGCTAACCAATTTATTGGAAATAACGATTTGAACACAAATATCTGGATTTCAGTTATGCTGCTGTAAATCTGTAATAACTGACTTCAGTGGCGTCTCTGGGTTTACAGAGCGCTAAAGTAACCAAAAGCAGCATCCGGTGCAAGACCCTTCATCCCTACTCCATTTCTTGGCCTCTCTCCATCACCCCCCAGCCAGGCATTCTTCCTCCTATCCGCCCTTTTGCCCCCACACCCTTAGTTCCCTGCTGCCAGAGGTGACAGTTGTGGCCGGAGATGAAATACCTGGCAGCTGGCCCAGACCCCAAATCCAGGAGTTTTTCTTTCCATCTGTGGCATCTTGGTGTACTGCTGTTTTCCCTGCGGTGGCTATAAATGGCCCTTTTCTGGTGAGTGGCAGCCTCTCTTTGGCCGGCTAGCCAGCTTCCTCCTGCTCTACAGAGTCATTTTCCCCTCACTCTGTCTAGATAGAGCCGTTCTGTTACTGTCACACACTGGAGACCACAGCCTCTTGCCTGTGTTCCTTAGGGGGGTAATTGTGCCTAACAGGGCTCTCCTTAGAGAATCGTTTAACTTAGAAATTCACGCTCCCCCAGATGTGCACAGAAGTCCAATTATTAGGTTCCGTGTTGAGGGACAGGGAGAGGAAGGAGGATCCAAGGGTTAGAGCACTAGCATGGGAGTTGGAAAATGCAGCTCCCTGTGGGAGCCAGACCACTTAGCCTCTCTGGGCCTCTGTTCCCTATCCATAAAATGGGGATTATAGTGCTGCCTTATGCATAGGGTGTTGTGAGGACAAGTACATTCAAAATTGGGAGCCGCTCAGATACGACTGTGGCCTGGGCCAGCTAAGTACCTAAGAGAGAGAGGAATTCCTGAGCCTGTCTTAACTGTTGCACAGACTTTGTGAGCTGATCTCAGCCACCCTGGTGCAAATCCACATTGGTTCCGCTGAAGTCAAGGGAGCTCCTTCGGATTTGTGCCAGGGTAAGTGCAACCAGGATCTGGCCCCTTTGACTTACACTCTTCACCTGTGAGACAGTGGGCCAATTCTGGGCCTTATTCTGATCTCACACCAATGACTCCACTGAGATGGTGCTCTCAGCTAGACCAGCGTAAATCGAGAGTGTCTCCATTAACGTGGGTTTATGCTGGTGCATGTGAGAGAAGGCTTGAGGAGCCCAAATTTGACCCTGAGCTTAATCAGCGGCATTAAGCAGCTCTGGAAATGCCTGTGCAATTTGCATGGATCCCACGTGAAGCGGGATTGCATCTTGTACACTGAGGAGGCAGAAGGGGAACAGAGCAGCAAGAAAAGCAACTAACAAGAGGATACAAGGTAAAATAGACCCCACCCGGGGCTTGGACAACCCCCCCAGTGAATGATACTAATATAGGGCATTGGAGTCCTTTCACTGTTCCCCCGCACCTCCTCCTCCCCCCCGGCACGTGTTGCCCAGCTGTGCTGTTCCCCAGTTATCCTCTGTGGCAGCCCTGGTGACACACAGAGCTGCCTGCAGTCCTGTTGTGATACCCACCGTCCCTCCCAGCTCTGTGCTGGGCTCATGCATGGCCTGATCGGGGCTGTTCCATCAAGTCGTAGGTCTGAAGCACTGAACAAGCCCTGGGGACTGTGGCTGGAGCAGCCCCTGTCCCCTCCACCAGCTACCCTGCCCGCCACACAGCTGATCAGAGAGTGGCTGGGCAGGACCAGGCTGACTGTGATGCCCAGGTGTTAACATTCACCAGGACTCCTGCTGGAGTAAGAGCTGCAGAGCTTGGCTTCGGTCAGGAGCCCCAAACGACAGGTCTCTTCTCCCCCTATTTCTCCAGACACGTGGGCTGTGATTCTTCTGTGTGACTGAGCACATTCGAACCCTGGGGCCAGGGCGGTCCCTACGGGAGAGCCCCTGCAAGAGGGAGCAGATAGTAAGGGGCATTTGCTGCTCCCATCCGTTGCCCCGAGATCACCTGTTGTTAGAAAGGCCACGGTTCTGATTCTCCTCCCACGTATCCTGCTGTGAAACCATTGACTTCAGTGCGGTTTATTCCCGATTTATGCTGAGCAAAGGCAAAATCAGGCCCATTCATCTACAGAGCAGCAGCCTCGGTATGTGAATTCTCGGACATAGGATGCAGAGCTTTGCATGGGGCTGGGCAGGGGAACAGCTCCCGGATTTTCAGGGAAACCAAGTTTACGCGGTGGGGCTCTCTGTCCCTACCTAACGTCTGGACCACTTTGCAGTTCAGTCTGCTAGAGTGCTGAAGCTAACAGACTTTTAATGCAGGTGGTAGAGGCTCTTGGGTCGAGAGATCCTGGGTTCTGTCCTCCCTGCCAGTGACTTACTCCAGGGCATCCCACCATGCTCAGCTGTGCCTAGCTGCCCAGCGCATTGCGGGTGAAGAGTGTAAGTTGCAGGGGGCAGATCCTAGTGGCGCGCACGTTGTCAGAAATCCAAAGGAGCTCCATTGACTTCACCGGGGCCTGTCTGGCTTGGCACCAGGGTGCCTGAGGTCAGAATGTTGCCCACAGAGTGTGTGTTCCAGGCAAAGCTGGGGCAGCTTAACACAGTAGAGGGTGAGCTCAGTGGGGCAGAGAATCTGGTCCCTTGGTCTCCTGGAGGGTCAAGCCGGTGTCTTTCACCTGCCCTTGAATTATCCCATGTACCTGTGAAATAATAGCCAGGAAGCTGCTGGGATTCAAGCTTTTTCTATGGAGTGGAGTCAGTGGGCAGTGCCTATGGCAGTGGTGTCTTTATCTCCTCCCCGGCCTCAAACCAGCCCTCACCCATTTTCCTCATGGCCTGTTTCCTTGTGGTTTGCGCAAGGTCAGGCGGGATTCTTTCAGGCAGTGAGCTCCAGCACATCTGACAGCAGACGGTTTCCAGAGCTTCTTCTCCCTGAGACGCTCTCCAGGCCACCCCTCGCTGCGAGGTGCGTGTCGGACCTCTAGCCAGCCCCCCACTCTTGGCATCCTGCCTTCCCTTCTGGCTCCATGGAATGATCGGCGTGGCTGCCTCCATAGCCGGCTCTTCTGGACGGTGTCTCCCATAGTCCCGCTGGGGGAGCTGTAGCTTGCAGAAGGTGTGGGGGAGCGCTGCTTGCAGTGATTTAGTGAAATGCCCAATGCAGTCAGCTAGGATGTCTTGGAAAGGCCCTTGTCATACCGGACGTCGGCAATACCAGGAGGGCTGAGCTGGAGTGCCGATGAGAAGCGCAGTGGGGAAAGTAACTGAAATACTTTCCTCATGCATTGTATTTTCCAAATGGACAAACTACCCTAAATTCTCAATTACTGAGGGACAATCTTCACTCATTGCTATTTTTGCTTTCCACAACCAACTCTCCGTATAAGTTTTCATAAGTGATGTACCTGAATACTTGGATGCTAATATCTAAACTGTATTCTTCAATCTACTCACCTAAATTTGGGTTATTGCTGATTATGCACCATGTCAGGGCCGCCCCGGGGGGGGGGGTGGGGCAAGTGGGGCAATTTGCCCCAGGCCCCCGGGCCCCACAAAATACTACAGTATTGCAACCCTTTTTTATGGAAGGGGCCCCTGAAATTGCTTTGCCCCAGGCCCCCTGAATCCTCTGGACGGCATTACACTCTATGTATCTTATGATTTTAAAAACAAACTTTGTATTTGTGGATAATCTAAGCACTATACCCAGATGTACAGACATTCATTTCTTAACCTGTGTACTATATAACTTTTTTTAACATTAGCTTTAATAAAATTTCTCATTCCTTCCATTTCCTTTTTCTTACAGTGCTCCTAGGAACATGAAAGGGAAAGATCTTCCCTTTCTTGCCCAATTCTCTTTCATCCTGCTTGCGCAGGGGTTTGTTATTATAGGGCTGCTTCTGAACACTGGCTTATTATAGGGTTGTTTGCACCAGTTTGTTATTGTAGGGTTGCTTGTGGGTGCTGGGCTACATATGTTTATTTTCACTACTGGCTGCTGTGGAAGGATGGAGCGAGGAACGAGCGTAGAGTACACCAGGGTCTCTTGAGCTACGCATGTTCTTTGCTCTAAATCAGTGGCTCTCACCCTTTTCCAGACGACTGTACTCCTTTCAGGAGTCTGATTTGTGTCACGTGCCCCCAGATTTCACCTCACTTAAAAATGACTTGCTTAAAAAAATCAGACCTAAAAATCCAGAAGTGTCCCAGCACACTATTACTGAAAAATTGCTTACGTTCTCATTTTACCATATAATTATAAAATAAATGAATTGGAATATAAATATTGTACTTACATTTCAGTGTATAGCATATAGAGCAGTAGAAATGTCATTGTATGACTTTTTAGTTGGTAGTGACTTGGCTAGTGCATTTTATGTAGCCTGTTGTAAACTTAGGCAAATATCTAGATGAGTTGAGGTACCGCCTGCAAGACCTCTGCGTACCCCCAGGGTTGAGAGCTACTGCTCTAAACTGAATAACTGATTCTTGTATCATCCATGCGTGATCCCGCACTTTTCCCAGTAGGAGTTGGAAGTGCAGAACTCACCCTAAGAGTTGCGTGGTACACACTTAGGGCCCGACCAAATTCACGGACCATTTTTTGGTCAATTTCATGGTCATAGGATTTTAAAAATCGTAAATATAATGATCTCAGCTATTTAAATCTGAAACGTCAGTGTTGTAATTGTAGGGATCCAGACCCAAAAAGGAGTTGGGGAGGGGGGTTGCACGATTATTGGTGGGTGGGTGGTGGTGGTTTGCAGTACTGCTACCCTTATACCCGTGTTGCTGGTGGTGGCCGGGAGCCCAGCTCTGAAGGCAGAGCCACCGCCAGCTGCAGCCGCGCAGAAGACAAGGAGGAGGGCAGGGTACAGAACCGCCATCCTGACTTCTGCCCTGCTGCCTGCAGAGCTGGGCCCTCAGCCAGCAGCCGCCGCTCTCCGGCCACCCAGCTCTGCAGGCAGCAGGGCAGAAGTAAGGGTGGCGGGGTACGGGATTGCCACGCTTACTTCTGCCCTGCTGCTGGCGGGGTGCTGCCTTCAGAGCAATCTGTGAAATCTGTGTAGTGTAGGGTAAAAGCAAACAAAAGACCAGATTTCGTGGTCCGTGACCTGTTTTTCATGGCAGCGAATTTGGTAGGGCCCTACACAGATTGTATTGGTGTTTTTATTACCCGTATGTTGCAGCTAAGGGTCTGTCTACACTGTGCTATGGGGCCTGGGCTTTTTTAGCCTTAGAGTTTCCAAGCCCGCACTTGTGTGTCCACACTGCCTTATAAACCTGGGTTTACAATTGCTGGACCCAGGTCTCAGCCGTGCTAACAGTTCCACGCTGCACGACACAGCCCTTCTGACTCAGGTCTCTGGCTTGAGCTGCGTCCACGTAGCAGAATGACAGGGCTTGGGCCTGAGTCTCAGCAGGCCTTGGACTCCGATCCGTCCCCTGTGGGTGGGTCCCGGGACCCAGGTCGGGAGTGCTTGGTGACCCAAGGCAGACACATCTGTGTGCGGATGATGGAGGGGTTTGGGCTCAAACTAGAGCCTGGCTTTACCAGGCAGCCCAGACCGAGCCTAGCGGGGTTTGCTCCTTCTCCCAGAGCAGGGATCTCCCAGCCAGCACTTATGGAGCAGCAGCAGGGATGCTGCCAGTGCAGGGAAACCGCAAGCTGAGTCTCTGGCCTGGATGAACTCCATTCGCGCGCTGAAGTGCGAGGCAGGGAGCCAGCGAGACTCACGTCTCTTGGAAGTCTGAGGTTTCTGGTTGTCAGTGGCGTGTTTGCGTCTCCCTTGCTGACCTCCTGAGTACACTCTGCTACACACACACACACACACTCCTCCCCGCATGACAGAGCTGCGCTGTGCAGTGGGACGTCCATTCCTCCTCCCGCTCCTTCCCCCAAATCAGCCAAAGCCGCAGCTGACGATGGCAAAGACCTTTGTCCCCAGGGAGGTGACAGGGGGTGGACAGCCGCCCCCCACATCCTCTTGCTGCTGGAGCTCATAATTGAAAGCATGAGCTGGTACAGCTTCGAGCTGATCAGCTCTCTGGTTCCCTGCGAGCAGAAACAGCTAAGCACAGGCAGCCTGGCCAGCCCCTACCGCCCTGCTTCCTCAAGGGCAGGGCTCTAGTGGGGGCAGTTTGGGTCTGTCTTTTGTCTGGTTTTGGTGAAGGATCTGCCCAGCTTTTATAGAATCCTAGAATATCAGGGTTGGAAGGGACCTCAGGAGGTCATCTAGTCCAACCCCCTGCTCAAAGCAGGACCAGTCCCCAACTAAATCATCCCAGCCAGGGCTTTGTCAAGCCTGACCTTAAAAACCGCTAAGGAAGGAGATTCCACCACCTCCCTAGGTAACCCATTCCAGTGTTTCACCACCCTCCTAGCGAAAAAGTTTTTCCTAATATCCAACCTAGACCTCCCCCACTGCAACTTGAGACCATTGCTCCTTGTTCTGTCATCTGCCACCACTGAGAACAGCCGAGCTCCATCCTCTTTGGAACCCCCTTTCAGGTAGTTGAAAGCAGCTATCAAATCTGCCCTCATTCTCCTCTTCCGCAGACTAAACAATCCCAGTTCCCTCAGCCTCTCCCCATGAATCATGTGCTCCAGCCTCCTAATCATTTTTGGTGCCAGCTTTGCAGTGACCCTGGCTGTCCAGGTTCCTTTGAGTGATCTGGGACAGAGCCACCTGTTCGCCCAGCCCTGGAGTAATGCGCTGCTTTGAATTCCCACTCTTCCCCCTCCCCCAAGGAAAGCCGACCTGATCTAAAGTCTTCTGAAGTCTTTGGGGGTCTTTCCACTTGCTGCAATCGGCCTCTGGGGCAGGGGGCTTTAATTTATCCTTTTTGTCCCTCCAGAAGAGGACTTGGCCCGGGCTGGAATGAAAATCCCCCTGGCCTTTCTCCCACACCCCTATGAAGGTCTAGGGGAACGTGTGCTGCATTCTGCCGACTCGCTAGCCTAGATCCGCTTGTGCTCGGCGAGATCTTACAGCAAACCCGTGGTCTCAGCAACGTGCTAGATCAGTTGGAGAGGCAGCGGTCTAGTGGATAGTGGAGTCAGGAGACTTGGGTTCCATTCCCAGCTCTGCCACTGACCTGCTGGGTGCCCTTGGGTGGGTGAGGCTTTGTGTCTCAGTTTTCCCTCCTGCCCTGTATCCATTCAGACTGCAGGCTCTCCAGGACAGGGTCTTCCTCTGAGGCCTTTGGGATGACAGGGCAGGGAGAGTTTTTGTACCAGCAGCATGTTCCTCATTGCTTTGACCTTGGTGTCAGCACAATTAGCCGTGCCTGGGGTGGAGTTCAGTGAAGAGAGAAAGGTGGCCGGGGGGGCTTTGCAGAAATTTCATTCTGACTTCCCCGGAGCTGTAGGAACAGCTGCTCTTTGTAGACCATCTAAAATACGTAATAGAAAAAAGAATTGAATGGGGCAAAGCTAAATATGCCCTGCCTTATAATTATCTTGCCCTCCCTGGAGAAATGGGTGGGGCCTCTGCTCTGTGCCCCTTCAAACCGCTCCTTAGCACCCACCTCTGCTTCGATACTTAGAAGATTATTACTTATATTATGGTAGAAACTAGAGGTCACAAATGAGATCAGGGCCCCATTGTGTGAGGCACTGTACATACAGATAGCAAGAGCCAGTCGCTGCACCGAGGAACTTACAGTTTAAATAGACAGGACAGACACAGGATAGAAGGGAAAACTGAGGCACAGAGCATGGGCCAGGATTTGCCTGAGTTCCCACAGTAGGTCCATAGCAGAGCTAGGAATAGAACCGGTGGCTTCTGAGTTCAGCCCCGTGCCCTATCTGCTGCTTCCCTTGTGCTGCTCTGTAAGGCTCCTTTCTGCCCTTCAAATCTTCCCCCTTAAACTCACCCACTTTGTGCTACCTGATAAGAAATCAGCCCATTTGTGATGGCTGGATTGAGGGACAGATGTAGCTAGTTGGCACTTACAATAAGTGTGGAAAAAAGAAAACAGCCCAGGTGTCTAGGGACATGATGTATTTGACTGGATCTGTCACCCTGCCCACGTGTCGCTCATCTCCTGAGATTGGGATGTCTGTAGACGCACCTTGCTCTCCATTACTAAGCGCAGGGGTTCTCAGACTTTTGTACTGGTGACCCCTTTCACGCTGCAAGCCTCTGAGTGCGACCCCCGATACATTAAAAACAGGTTTTTATATATTTAACACCTTTATACATGCTGGAGGCAAAGCGGGGTTTGGGGTGGAGGCTGACCGCTCGCGACCCCCCTGTGTAATAAACTTGCGACCCCCTGAGGGGTCCCGACCCCCAGTTTGAGAACCCCTGATTTAGCGCAATCTGGATGGGAGGGTCTGGGGTTGCTGCAGCCACGCCTTCATTAAACAACAATTAACTGGAGTGAATTGCTCTCGTCGCCGAGCCTGGGATTTCTCCTGGGTCCTGGGGCTGGATCCTCAGCTGGCGTAAACTGGCATTGCTCCGTTGACTCCGGCGGGAGCTGTGCTGAACGACAGCGGCGGAGGATCTGATCCCGTTTCAGCACCAGCTTGTGGGGCGTGGGAGCATGACCGACGTTCTCCTGGCAGGTGCAGATCACAAACCCAGGAGAGAGAGGGGCAAGCGTCTAGCTGGGAAAGGGGAAGCGATGAGGTAGGGTTTGATGGTTTGCCTTTTTGTTTATGCCTCTCACCAGGCTCCGGACTGGGCAGGAGCTCTCCAGGGTGGAGAAGCAACTGAATGGGACAAAGCCACTGCAGCTGGAGTGGGCGTGTGAGAACAGGATGGAGCTCTGCTTGTTTGTACCCTGCACACGCCCTTCGGTAGCTGACGTCATTCAGGCTCTGGGTCTTCCTGTCCTCGGCCGAAGTGGGTGTGCGTGCGGGTGGGTGGTGTATGTGTGCGCGTGGGTTTTGTGCGAGGGCCCATACGTGCGGGTGGAGCTGTCTGTAAGTATGGGAACGTGTGTTTGCAGACACATGCATGCGAGGTGCATGAGCACACAAGTGTGTGTGGGGGGGGGTTATGCATGAAGCTGTGTGTGTGTTTTGTGTGGACACACACAGCTCCTGTGCATACGTGTGTGTGTGGGAGTGTTTACCTGTGCGTGTGAATATGTCGGGGAAGAGGAGTGGATCCTAACCCAGGGCAGGGTTTTGAAGCCCAGGAGCCAGGGCTGCTTAGGAATTGCTTCAAGAGCTGGGAAGGCAGAATGCAGCTACTGTCAGAAAGCTCTGCAGGCAGCCAGTTGTCCGTCACCCGGATCCCGCTCTAGTTTAAAGAGCAGGGATGTGCAAACGGCTGCGCATAATGAGATGAGAACCAAGTGAATATGGTACATTGCACTTCATGTGCCCCTAAGCACCGCACAAAGAATAACCAACTCCCCTCGCGTCACCCCAGTGCACTTCTACAGCTATAGATCTTTGGTTGCGTGAAAGAGGTGGTGAAATACTATTATCTCCATTTTATGGCTGGGGAAACTGAGGTACAGGGAAGGGAACTGATTCACACCAGTTTGCGTCCAGAGCTGGGAATAGAACCCAGGCATCTTGACTTGATTTCCCCTGCTCTAACCATTGGATTGTGCTGCTTACATTGGGTTAGCTGCCCCTGGGTTTCACCCTCCGACCCACCCCCGGCCTGTCACTTGGTGCTGTCAGATGATATCTACACTCGCTGGTGTGGTCCCAGCCCATTTTAATGTTTAATTTCCCTTTGTTCTCCTTCGGGGCACTCCTGGGCTTGGTAATGCCAGGTGCCCATGGAGGCAGCTGGCTGAATGGTCCCGTATTTGTATTTGTCTTATTATAAGTGAGCTATTAACAGACTCCCACCAGGGAAGCTTCACTGCTAACCACACTGGGAAGTAGGGCAGGACCCCAGCTCACATTCACTTGTAGGGGAGAGCCAGGTGCCCAGCTGCCCCTTGGTGCTTTAGAGAGCCGGTCCCTGAAACACGACGGGAACAAGCAAACACACAAAAAATTCCTGCAGGCCCGAAGATCAAGCCGGGCTGGTGCTTCCTGAGCGAGAGGGATTTAAAACCTGTTCCCTGGCTTTGCCAGCTGTTGATTTTTCCTGCGGAGAGAGCGTGCGGTTTGGAGCTGGCTTCGGGAGTGACACTTGATTTACAGCGGGCAGGAAAATGGAAGAAAGTCTCGGCTGTTTTGTTCTGGGTTATTTTATTATTATGATTATTCATTCAGGAGATTTTTAAACAAATAGTCCCCAGCTTTGAACCATTTCTGGTTTTTACATGGTCTGGCTGTACAGCCAGGGGACTACTAGTCCCAATCCGGACAGAGAGATCTGGGCTCTTCTCTTGTTCTGATGCTTAGCAAAATGATGCAGGGTTGCTTTGGGATTCAAAGGCTTGTTCCCTCCTGGGATGGCAGGAGCTTGCTTTCTCCTTTGGGATCCAGTAAAACCTAAACCACGGGTTTTCTTAATGGCTTTTGGCAAGCAGCACCCGCGCCAGCTGATGTCCGCAGGTATGAGTACGCTGCCACGTCCTCACCGGTATTGTTATTGTTTGTCTCATGGATAGGTTGTCAACCAGATTATATATGGGCAGAAGTTGAAGCTTGCACTCTGACTGTGGGATGAGAGACAACAGATGAAAGGTGGATAAGACAAACTGGAAGGGTATAAGGCAGCAGCGAGACTGTTGTGAGTGGCACTGAGATCCTCAGACAGAAGCGGAGAATTGGATTGTCATATTCTCAGGACAACAGCAGCTTCTACCTAGCCATTTGCTCTTGGGGACTTTTGGGCTTCATGTGTCCACCAGCGTAGCAAGCAACTTGTGATGTGGCGAACAAGGATGATTGAGAAGAGGCAGCCAGGAGGTCAGCCAGCATACGGATAGCCTTCAAGAGAAGCTTAGCTGGTTTGTCTTCCGTCATCCTAACCACTTGCCCTACTCACTGAAGGAGTTGGGATGTCACTACATTTGCTATACTTAGTTCTCCATAGACCCCCTGCAGTTCCCTGTAAGAGCTTCCCCATCTGGCCAGTCATAACAGGATTTCACTCAGGAGGGCCTATTGTGAGCTTTAGAAAGTTAGCAAGGACAAGGCTGGGTCAGTGTCCCCTTTAGCATCCAGTGTAGACCTGTCTTCCCAAGGGAACAGGAAAACTTAAAAGACGCCCACTTCGCGCATGTCTTCATCCTGGGCTTCCCTGCATGGAAGGGGCAGATAGGGGGAAATTGACATGAAATACTATTTTAAAATCTGGAAAATGTCCTGCCCCCAAGTTTTAAATGAACACTCATTCCTTTGCAAAGTGTCAGCACGGGATCTTCAGTGCTAAAAGCACACATTTCTATTGCTTGAGATTAAGTTACTCCTTTTTAGCTGGTTGCGGTAGTGCGTTCTTATCCTTTGAGTCAGACATTTGAGTGGGATGCAGCACACTTAGCAAGTGTGTTGCAGAGGCAGTGTGGGCTGGGAGCCTAAGGGCAGGTGCTCAATTCCTATTAAAAGTTGCTGGGAGTTGGGCACCTCACTCCTTTTGAAGTTGTGGAGCTCCAGAACTGCCCTGTTGCAGGCCAATTTCTCTGCTCTCCCTGTGTTTTTGATCACTGCCAGTTCATACAGAGCTTCAAGGGCCTGAAAATTAACTCCATATGGACCCAAACCCTAATGGGCATGTGCGATAGGTCTGTACCCCATCGGGAATAGTGATCATGGCAGCCCCTTGGGAACAACCAGAAGGTCTCCAAGGCAAGGGAGCTGAGACACACCAATGCAGTGGTACGGGGGAACTATACGCTGCTGCTGGCTGCTCCTTGGGGAGATGAATGGCCTTTGTTCTGCAGGGGTTTCTGGCAACTACCAGCTCTTGGAAGACGCGAAGGGTCACTTGCAGTCTCTTCCCATTCATGCCTTGTCCCATGGAGCCCCTGGGCAAGCCTCTTCCATTCCTGCACCCAGAAGATGCAGTGCTGCTGGCTTTTGTGGTTCCTTGCCATTCAAGCCGGCCTATTTTAGATTCTTTTTGAGTTCACGTGGTGCTTGTATATTGGAAAACCCCTGCAGGAGAGAGCCCATCCGTCTCCCCACAGAGCAGCTAGCAGCAGTGTATGGTTCCCCCGTACCACTGTGTTGATGTGTCCCAGATCCCTTGTCTTGGAGACCTTCTTGCGAATGAGATGGGGAGTGAGATCCCCATGGTTCATTCAGTCCTCATCCATCCCGCGGAGACTGCCAACATGGGACCAACCTGGATGCTGGGTTTTGTGTCATTAGCAGCTGGATCGAGACTGTCTTGTATCACGAGGAGCGGGGGTTGTGATTTGTGCCTTGTGGACGCACGCCCTCTGGAAACCAGAGACCCCAAACTCTCACCAAGGAGCCAGCATCTTGGAGTCTTTGCCCACGTACCAGGATTTGAACCGGATGACTCTTCCTTCCTTGCACCAACCTCCTGAGCCGTCTAGCTCACCGCCTTGTTCCAGGCACCTGGGATTTAGGATTGACGGACCTGCACTTGGCTCCCCAAATGCCTTGGGAGCCAGGAGCGGGAGGAATAACACGTGTAAAGCTTGTTGGATCACTAGGTGGTGGCTCTTTCTCAGCTGATCAGTCCATAATAAGATATGACTGGAAAATGTTACCTATCCCCTCCCCAGTATTGCTGTCGAGTTGATTTTGATTCTTCCGCCAGTGAGCGGGTTACAAGTCTAGGACCTCGTGATCGGGATCCCGTGCCCCGCGGTAGGTGATTGGCAGCATGACTCTACGTAGGCATGTACGGTGGAGTGACTCCACAATTCCTTGGTTCTGTGAGCTTCCCTGATTACATCAGATGGGGAGTGAGAGCAGGCAGAAGGGTGGCCGGTTGCTTTCGTTCCCACGCAGGCTCTCCTAGATCCAGACCTGGGTTCACCCAAGGTTGAGGGGCTGCGGCGGGGGGGCGGGGGGGGTGGAGTGTTCAGCGAGCGCTGATCGGACTGAGGCTTTCCCACCAGAAATGCCTTGGTGCATTAAAGAAAACAGCAACCGGCCACTGTCATGTTCCCAAAAGGGAGTGCCCAGCTCTGCGTTAAGGGATACGGGGGTTGGGACTATGCTGCAGGAGCAGCATATGCTACCGGTCCCTTTAAGGGAACAGTCAGGGGGCATTTAAGGTTCTTTGACTGAAGCTGGAGGCAGAAAAACTCGGCGCTCGCAAAATGCTGAATCTCCGCTTTTCAGGGGCGGGGGATTTGGTGCCAGTCGATTTATTTATTTATTCATTTCTCTATTTTGCTTTTTCAAAGCCTCCCTGAAGAGGCCGAGGCCTGCCCCCTCTGAGCCCGCCGGGGTGCGGCGTTTTATTTCAAAGGGGTGGGGGAGTTAATTCTGTCCCTCCGTCGCCCGCACCGACCCTGCTTTCTCCGCCTGCATGCAATACTGCTGCCATTCCGGCTATGTACGTGCACTGTGCAAGAAGGATAATGGCCCCTACAGCTGTTCGGCGGGGGGAGGGGGAAGTGTGTGTAGGCTGAATAACTAGATCAGTGTTTCCTCCTCTGTGGTCCTTAGTTGTGGTGTGTCACGTTTTCCTGTGGACCCTTCCATGCTTCCCTTTCCTTTCGCCTCTCTGTTTTTGGTTCTTTTCCAGTGGATTCTGCAAATGTAAGTGTTCCCTTTTGATCCTTCCCTTGTGTGCAATTTTTCCGAGATGTCTGTCTGTCTCTCTCTCTCTGTCTCTCTGTCTTTGTTACAGAGAGTGCCAAGGTTTACCCGGCGTGTGTGTGTTTGGTTGAACCTTGGCACTGGTGTGTGTGTGTGTGTGTGTTAATCTGGTGCAGCTTTCTCTGGTGTCTGTCTGTCTGTCGATCTACTGAGTGCAGAGATTACAAGCTGGTGGGAGGCAGCATGTCATGTTTAAATCGCAGAATTTGCAAACCGCAGCTGAACTGGCAGACAGGGCAACGATGTGGGAGCACCGACCTTTGTAAGCTGTTGCTATGGAAAACCAGCCCTTGCTGCTCCCCACCTTTTCTAAAATATTGCACCAGGTCCATGCAGCCATCTGGGCAGGGGGTGAGCTCAGAGATAGTTTTGCTTTGACAGCATTTGCCCCCCGGGGCACCAAAGTAACTAGACGGGGAGGCGAGCGGTGGTGGTGGGGAAGACAAGAGAGGAAACACATTTCTTCAGCACAAAGGTTACCCTGTCATTTGTAAGGTCCTGGAGATCCGCGGTGGGGTTTTCCTGTAATGATCTTAAATTATAAATGGCTACTAACTTATTTTCTTAAGTAGCTTACTGAATTTGGAAGCTTTCCAAGGTATATTTGTGTGTGTGTGGTTTTCTTTCTTTTTTTGGCTGAGGCATTTAAAAAAAAAAAACTCACTTTCCCTTAAGGTGGATTTTTTTTTCCTTCTAAAAATCTTGTCTGCTTCACTTCTGGGGGAACTTAAAAACAATCATTGGGGGAGAAAAAAAGCTGGGGATTTAAAAAAAATTATCTTTATTATTTGCCTGGGTAAATGAAAGGAGAGCTAGCCCAGGGGTGCGTTTTCAAGGGGAAATGGTGGTGGTAATCGAGGTGTGTGGGGGGGCATATTTGTCATGAAAACTGGGGTGACTTTGTCCCGTGGGAGGTTGATTTCTACAGCATCACTCAGGCAAAGAGAGAGAGGGAGTCTGAGTAATTGATCCCCACTAAGGAAGCAGAATGGCCTCACAATGCACACCCTGCAAGATCTTTGCAGAGATTGGCAGATCCAAAGCCTTCTCGGGGCCGAGGGAGCAGGGGCGGCGATGCTGCTGATAGCTGGGGTGTGTGTGGGGGGGAGAGAAGCAAGGGAAAAGGCACGAATTGTAGAGGTTCCTCCTCAGAGTCCCCCCACCCCCAGCTGTGCTGCAAAGGAACAAAGGGAGCCGGGCGGAAAAGCCGTGATGTGCAGGATTTGTTAGATAAGGGGTAGATTTGATTGGCTCCGTGTGTGAAAATCTGCCTCTGATCTGTAAAAGATATTAGATTTATAATTAACCCTTTGGGGAGCCCAGCAGCACAGCGGAATTGTGTCTCCAGGCTGCAGTCTTCCGTACCTTATCGCCCCGGACTGCAGCTCCCAGTTCAGGTATAGCTGGGACGGATGATGCACTTTGCCTCTCTCCTTCGGCATTTAATTGAGCAGAGCCTGGGGTTTGTAGAGGAACTTTTTCATCAATTCAGAAATTTTAAGGCCAGAAGGGGTCACTGTACTCATCCCCTGGCGATCCTTGCATCGCGCCCCCCTCTTGCTTAACTAGAGCAGATTACCTAAAGACACCCCCCCCACACCTTGACTGACAGCCTTCATGTGAACTTTAGTGTGATAGGTTTTTTTTTATCCTGGTCCTTAATGGAATCCCCGGGCGGGTGATAAACACAGTGGGAGCAAAGACGACCAATGTGCAGCGTGCATAGTTACCCTTTAATATCCCTGTGACCTCCCATAGCTATCACAGGTTAGCTAGTTGAGGGCATGGTCATGTTCCCACTGAAGTCAAGGAGAGTCTTGCGCTGGAGTTCTGTGAGCTTGAAGCCTACAGCCTGCCAAGCCCTGTGTGTTGCTCCTCTGGAAGACACACCTGAGAAAATGTCTGATGTGCATCTAAGGTGCAGGTGTGGCCCTTGTACAGTCTGAGCCAGTTTATAGCTTTTCACTGCAGCCCCCATCGAGCCACTCGGCTTGGGTCTGCAGACTGGAGGTTCGGTTCACCAACGTTTTGTGGGTGAAGTCCGCGTCTGGGAGCGACGGCATCTAGTAGCGAGAGCAGTGTCCAAGCTCCCATGTGCCTGGCTGCCGATGGACCCCCCACCCCTGCCTGACATCCAGCTACCGCTGCTGTTCCAGCCCTGGGCTTCCCATGCCCAGAGCTCTGCTGATTCTGCTCAGCCCTGGTCGGCAGCAGCATCCCCTTGCTGTCCTGGTTGCGTGGGACTTCGTGTTTGCAAATCCCTGAGAGGTCACTGGATGCAAGGGTTCAACTGCAACTTGTTAATATTCGTTAACACGCCAAGTGCTGTTTTCGCAGTGGTCCCCAAATGCATTCAGTTCCCCACCCCCATAATATTTCTGTGTATTTTCAACGGGTTTAAACGAAGCACTTAAAAGCTGGCGTGTTGGCCGAGCTGCTGAGAACACAGCTATAATTGTGTGGCCCTTGATGGTTTTCAGCGCCACGTCCTTCCCTTTTTCATTCCTTTTGAATTTCTAATTGCGGTTACACTGGCGTTCTCCTCTCCCCATCCACGAGACACATCTCGGAGAGGAGGAAACAGAGCAATTAGGAGGAATTCCCGCAGCCCAGTTCGTTTCAGATCTTTCCTGCCTGCCTAGGTTTTTGGATACCCTCTTCTCCTCCGTAACATTGGTGCATCCCCCAGAAATGAACACACCACATGTCTGTGAATTAGGACAGTGCTACTATCCCCATTGGAACAGATGGGGAAACTCAGGTTTGGGGTCTGTCTACACTGCAGTCAGAGGTGTGACGCTGCAGCACGTGTAAACGCACCTGAGCTAGCTCGCTCCAACAGCGGTGAAGCTCAGGCTGTAGGAGCCCAGCCGGGACCCTCGAGTGTGTACTCGAGTGGCAGTCCCGTGCTGCCATGGCTTCCCTGCTATTGGATCGAACTACGCTTGGGTACGTCCTCGCATGCTGCAGTCAGCCCTCTGACTGCGACATAGACATCTCCACAGAGAGACTGAAGACCAGGTAGCGAAGTGCTCAGCCCCCGCAGAGAGATCAGTTCCCATTTAGTCCTCTCAGCCACGGCCCGATTTTCAAAGGTGGTCAGCAGCACCCAGCAGCTCCCATGGGGACATGTAGGGCCAGATTTTCAAGTGTCACCTGTTTTGGCCCAAGGAGTTGGTGGCGGGGCTGAGGATTGAACCTAGGTCTGCTCTGCTGTCTTTCAGTCGGGGGGTCTTTACCGCTAGACCAGACTTCTTTCCTTGTGAGCCGAGGTCTGGAGTTCTGTGTTCAGGTCTAAGCCCCACAGGGCTAGCGAGCTAGAGGGAATTTGAAGGAGAGCAGCGAAAGTGGTGCTCGGGTTGGAGGGCACTGATTTTTGGAGCAAGAATTCGATAGGTGTAGAGCACGCCAGGGTGAGGGGGAGTTGGTAACTCTCTATGGGCATTCAGCAGACATGGACACCAAGGGTAGAGGGTCTTGTCTAGGTGATGGCCATAACTAGGAAGGACGGGATGAGATGAACGATAGGAAGACCGAGTCTGAATATCTGTTTGGCTGTGCAACGGGCTGTCCCGGGAAGTGAAGAGACACCTGTCATTGGGTTATTTAACACACAGTCTAGCACAGCCCTGGAGAAGCAACCTAGAGCAAGGGACTGTCCTGCACTAGGCACAGACAGAATGAAATGGGTTGCATGTGTGGGTGCAGGGGGAGGGTCCCCCCATCTATGCGTGGAAGTGAGGGCTGGACGGGTGGTATATGTGTCCCCTCCCAGCTGGTGGTGAGGAATCCACAGAAGTTTGGGGCCGCATTAGCTTTTCCAGGTTCCCACTCTGCACCATGAAATCTCCCTTTGCAGGGGCAGCTGAGGGGTCCCTGGCAGCATGGCTCTATGGAAGCTGGAGAGGGGCAAGGGGGCCCTAGAACTTGGGGGCAGGGGGAGTCCCACAAGGCCCCTAGCCCAAGGGATAACGATCCTGCTGATTCCATGCCCTCATGTCACATCAGAAAAGAGTTTGAGGCTCCTCCTCCCGTCTAGCCACAAAGAAAGGGAGGGTGGTTGAAAATTTGTGCTCCAGCAGATCTCTGGGGTCTGAGATCCCCACTATTTGCGCTCTCCGAGAGAAGAAATTTGGGCGAGGCTCACAGAGCTCCCCTCCAGCAATTCCGCCTTGCTCCCCTCCTACCACAATTTGATCCACTGACCGGGCGCCTGCACCCTCCTATTAACTCTGCCCAGATTGGCATGTTGAGCCCATGTCCCACCCCTGTATTCCCTTCCCAGGACACCAGAATGTGGACCCTCTGCTGAGGACAACCCTCCTGCCACTTTCTCTGGGCATCCTGGGTCCAGCAACCTCGTTGCTGGGAACACAGACCTCGTTTGGTTTGTTGTTTTTTGTTAAATGCGCCGCTACCTCGCTCCTGGCCTTGGGAAGTGAAACGGCAAGGTCTCCTCAAAGACGGGTCCCTCCGGCAGCCTGGGAAATTGCTGTCAGATGTCTCCTTGGTGCGTGAGGGGGGTAGAACAGACTTCTTGTGCTCCCAACATTTGTGTCGCATTAGAGTACCGTATGGAACGTGGGAGATGGGCCCCTTCCCCTCGGGGCTCTCTCGAAACACAGGGCCGCCTTTGAAGAAACCCTCTTGTTTGGAGCTGTCTTTAGAAGATTTCCAAAGGGACTGGCTGTCCCTTTCGGGTGGGAAGTTACCTCGTTTGGCCTCTCCTTGTTATGGGGTCACAGCAGGTCTGGGGTTGTTTATACTGGCCAGCGACTGACTGCTCCAGTCTCACTTTGAAGTGGGGCCTTTTTGTTGTCAGGAAAAGTGAATTGGAAAGGCAGCTCCGACGCGAAACGAAGGCTATGTCTACATTACCGGCGCCACAGCAGCATAGCTGCAGCTACACCAACCTAGCACTGCAGTGTGGACGCTTACTGCAGTGACAGAAAGGGTTTTTCCATTGATGTAGTTATTCCACCTTTCCCAGAGGCTGCGTAGCTAGGTCGGCGGAAGAACTCTTCCATCAACCTAGCTGAGTCTGCGCTGGGGGCGGGGGCGTTGGTCAACGTAAGTGCATCACTCTGGGCATAAAAATGTTTACAGCTCTGAGCAGTGTAGCTAGGTCGAGCTAATGTTTAGGTGTAGACTGGGGCTAAGAACTGGGGCACAGTGGGAATTAGTGAGGAGAGAAATTGCTGCACAATCCCAGGTCAAATCGAGCCCTACGCTGTTAGCCAGAGGATACAAAGGCTGGCTCATAACTGGGCCTCAGGAGGCCGAGGCTTCGCTCTGCCACAGACTTCACGTGGAAGGCCTGGTCTACACTAGAAAACTAGGTCGGCCCAACTGCGTCGCCAACGGGTGTGAAAACTTCTTACACCCCCTGAGCGATGTAGGTATGCCGACCTAGCTGCTTGTATAACCAGTACTAGGTCAACGGAATAATTCTTCCAAGCTACCATCTCTTGGGGAGGTGGATTACCTCTGCTGATGGGAGGAATTCTCCCGTTGGCGTAGCGAGTGTCTACACTGAAACACTCTGCTGCTGTGGTGTTTTTAAGTGTGGACAAGGCCTCTGTCTCCTCCCCGCTCCAGGCTTCAGTATTGCTGAAGCGAAATGGGGGTGAGAATCCTGACCTCACAGGGAGCGGCATGAGGATGGCGTTCAGGAAGCACTCAATGGAGTGGTCATGCGGGCCAAAGATGTACCAAGATGGAAGGAAAGATGGTTCCACTGTAGGTGAAATGGGCTTAGGCATCTCACTTGCTCTGGCACTAATAGGCCCTTACCTTGGCAGAGAGGCTTGAGGGTGAACGAGCCATGAGATGGGATGATTCTTTCGCCCCCTCGAAGAGACAGTGCGGGGGAAACGTGCCCTTCCAAGAAATTTTCAGGGCGCTCGGCCTGGCTCTAAATCCACACGTGGAATGAAACTGGTTTTTCGTTATTTCTCTGATCAGGGTTAATCTCTGTGTTGAGACCCTCAGGATTTGGCCATTCCTGGAGATAGCACTCAGCATGTGGAGATTGTGTTTCAGTTACAGAGTATTGCCGGAAGCTAACTCGCGCGGAGATCGTCTACGTACTGAGCGGCACCCCTTGAACCGGTTTAGTTAAATGGCACAAACACCCATGTGGACACTCTTATTTCAGCTTAATCCAGGCTTATTTCAATTCATTTTAGGAACAGGTTGGAACTAAATCCAAGTAAGATCGTCCCGTGCAGAGCTGTTGCATTGGTTTAACTAGACCAGAGCAAATTTGTGTGTAGACGAGACCTCAGCCTCGGAACTCCCTCTTGAGCATTGTTATCCCTGGTTCACGTATTAAATGTTAGAGGTTAAAGGAGGAGTCATAGTCAGCGCTGGTGTTAGACTCAGTGCCCGAGTCCTGATGCCAGCAGCGTTCCCCCGTTGTTGCCTGCGTTGGCAATTCTCAGTTGCTCTCTCCCTGTGAGGGACAATCCCCGGGTGAGGCTAGGACAGGGCGCTTCAGCGAAGCCAACCATGTGCTCAGCCCGCTGGAACAACACTGCTAGCGAAAGAGAAAATGGGCCAGTCCTCGGGGGGGATGCTAAGCTGGAGGCGCCTTTGCAGTGCTTCCTTTTTCTGGGCGGGGGGGCATTCGTACTCTTATCCTCCTCTCGGAGTGGCCGCAAGAAACACAATATGGAGATTAAGGGGGAAGAAAACCGTCTGCCTCAGAGACCATGTTAGGTCACAAAACCCCCTTGTGTGGAAACCCTGGGCTGTTTCTGTTTGACTGTCGGAGAAGCTGTGGGGATTACAGCGCTGGATGGGCAGGACTTCATGCCGGGGGGCCTAGGCCTCCTCTTGTTTGTTTTGCAGACTGTATTTGGTTGACTCCAGATGTGCCCTCCCCACCGTATGTCCCGGCAGTCAGATACGTGCAGAGATGGAAAAGCCCTATGAGACTCCCTCAGTCCAACTCCCACAGACCCGGGCAGGATTGCTGCCTACCGTGTATTCGTCAGAGAGAGCCGTGGAGAATTCATGTGTGTATGTGCGCATAGAGACAAATGATGGTGATTTACTATTATGTGTTAATTGCTGACAGACAGCATGGTCCACTGCTGTCCATGCTCTCAGGAGCTTACAACCTAATTACAATCAGATCAAATCCCGATTATCCAGCGAGCCATCTTCTTATCTTTTAGTTATCTCCTCTCTCATCATGTCTTATCCCTTAGCTTGTGCCCATCATTATAGTATCTAGGCTCCTTAAATAAACAATGAAACAAAGTCAGGTTCGTGGGAGTTGCAGGCCAGTTAGGGTCTGTCTACACTACACGATAAACTGGGGTCTGTGGGACCCAAGCTTGTGGACTCAGTGTATCCAATCCCAGGCTGGAGTGTCCGCACTGTGTCGTAAACCTGGTGGTACAGTTGCTGGACCTGGGTCTCACACCTGTGCTAATACATCCATATTGTGCCATGCAGACCTTCTGACTCAGATCTGCAGCTTGACTTGCATCCACACTGCAAAATGACAGGGCTTGGAACTGAGTCTCAGCTGGTCTCGGGCTCAGATCCACTCGCTCCCCACGCCCCAGTGGGTCCTAGGACTTGCACCTGAGTGCTTGCTGACCAGAGTCAGACAGATTTGCATGTAGATGGTAGGAGGGGTTGGTCTCAAACCTAAACCCGGGTTTACAATGCAGTGTATACATAAAAAGAAAAGGAGGACTTGTGGCACCTTAAAGACTAACCAATTTATTTGAGCATAAGCTTTCATGCATGCATCCGATGAAGTGAGCTGTATGTAGCTCACGGAAGCTTATGCTCAACTAAATTTGTTAGTCTCTAAGGTGCCACAAGTCCTCCTTTTCTTTTTGCGGATACAGACTAACACGGCTGCTACTCGGAAACCTGTATACGTAAAGTAAAGGTATGAGGGGACATGATAAGTTTTCAAGTACATAGAAGGTTGTTAAAAGGAGGAGGGAGAAAAATTGTTCTCAACCTCTGACGACAGGACAAGAAGCAGTGGGCTTAAATTGCAGCAAGGGTGGTTTAGGTTGGACATTAGGAAAAATTTCCTAACTGTCAGGGTGGTTAAGCATTGGAATAAATTGCCTAGGGAGGTTGTGGAATCTCCATCATTGGAGGTATTTAAGAGCAGGTTAGACAAACACCTGTCGGGGATGGTCAAGATAATACTTAGTCCTGCTGTGAGTGCAGGAGACTGGACTAGACGACCTCTCGAGGTCCCTTCCAGCCCTAAGATTTTCTGGTTCCATGACTACACAGCAGTAAAACACCCACAGCTAGCCTGTGTCAGCTGACATGGGCTTTGGAGCTACAAAATTGCAGTGTAGACCCTGCAGGGTCCCAGAGCTTGGGCTCCAGCTTAAGCTTGAACGTTTCTACTGCAGTTTTATAGCCCAGCAGTCTGAGCCCCACAAGCCCGTCAGCTGACGCTGGTTAGTCACGCGGGTTTATTGCAGTGTAGACATACCCTTAGGATCTCATCTGAATGACATGTCCTCATATAATGGAGTTCTGGCCCAGTGAGGTCCCCTTTTCTTTCCTGGTAGCGGAGCTGAGGGTTACCATGTTACATGCTCCAGAGCTACTTAGAACTAAGCTATACTGTGGGGAGAGAATTTCTCTTTATCTCTGGAGAACGTGGCCCTTTCAGGTTTATTTTTACCATCTGTACAGTAACATCTAGAGGCACAATCAGGATCAGGGCCCAGTTGTGTCGGGCACTGTAAATCATAACAAGGGACAGTCTCTGCTCCCAAAAATTTACACTCTAAACAGCCATTGGGTGGGAGGGAAAACAGAGGCATCAAGTGAAATGACTTGCCCAGGGTCACCCAGCGGGTCAGTGGCAGAACTCCGATCTCCTGACTCCCACTCCAGTGCCCTGTCGACTTGATTATGCTTAAGCTCCATCTACACTGTGAACTAGAGGTGTGATTTCCCTGGTCGTGTACACACCCGCAACTGATGGTTTTGTAAGTGGCATGGCTAAGCCGTGCTGCCGATGGTGCTACTCAGGCTACCTACTGCGGCGATGCGGCTATTTATACTTGCGCTAGCTGGGGGTGTGCAGGTGCTAATATATGTACACGAGCAGGGGAGTCGCACCCCTAGCTTGTCGTGTAAACGGCATCTTAGCCGGAGTGCTTTACAAGCATGCAGAGCAGTTGTTTCCACTGCAGCTAACCTACAGTACGCAGGGGGCTTCAGCTACCCAAACCCTTCACTGTAAGGCCTGCAAATATTAAATACAAAATGTAAGACTCAAGGCACTGGTTGAGGTCAGTGGGGTCCATCGGAGAAGAGAACTAATTACTCTCAGTGTTCCAGATTCTGTTGTGTGGCTGTGGAGAGTCATTCCACATGGGAGCAGGAGCGATTTCTGTTTCCCCTCGTGGACAGCGCCCTGGGAAAGAGAGCACTTGCATCAAAGACTCCGCTAGATCCCAAGCCGTTGATCTCCCTGTACCAGATTCAACCCTCCTGCGGACATTGATTTCACTAGGGCTTGTGCCTGTTTGTGCTCACAGTGGATCGGGCCCTCTACCTCGGTTTCCCCAGCTGTAAACTGGGGAGAAGGATATAGTAGTGGGAGGGTTCTGTCACTTTAAGGATGGGCTTAGATATTTTATGGACCAAGTATGGATGGCCAAGTCAGGGCTTATATTGGTGTTTATAAGAAGCAGAACTTAAATTACCAGCTGTTTGGGGTGGGGGCCGTCTTTGTTCTGTGTTTGTACAGTGTTCCTAAAATGCTACGATGATAGAAATAATAATAGATGAGATTCTTTGCATTCTTGATCATTTTGAGCTTGCAGTCCATAGTGCGTCTGCTCCTTAGAATAAGGGTTTGCCGGACGAGAGGCTATAAAAATGATTGATTAAAGGGAAATGATCAGCTTCATATTTTTAAATTCATTTTTAAAAATGTCCATTTATTCCCCTTTAAAATTTGAACGTCCCGAAATCTTGTTTTAAAATTTCCATGCCAAAGGATTTTTAACAAGGGTGGTTTTCCTCTTCCCCTGGTGGATGTTTATAAGGGTCTTTGAAGTTAGCTGGTTTGTACCTTGCTAACTGACTGCACATGAAAAAATAGTGAAATCGACTATGCAAAGGGCTGTCGGGCACAGTCAGCAAATTGCAAAAACAAAATAGAAAAGAATTTAAGCTTTTAGTTAGAGAGATCTAAGGTGTTGCTTGTACTAAGAAGAAGTACACTGCTTCCAGACAGTTCAGTTCAGTTCATTTCATTGAAGCGCTGTTGGTATTGGAAAGCTATATGTACGTTCCTGAAGCGTAAGCGAGAGACAAACCCTCAGATCTCTGTTCCTTTAAAGTTGAAATCTGAGCCCCTTTCAAGTTGAAGTCAGAGCCTCAGCTAGCGTAGATCAGCAGAGATCCACCAGTGTTAGTGGAGATTTGCTGATTTATGCCAGGTTTGTGTGTGTCTAACCTTAGACGGTCTTGTTATACATGTCAGAATATCCCGAAACCTTTATGACCTAAGCTTGTGGCACCTACTCGGACAGAACTCCCACTGAACTCAGCAGGCGTTTTGCCTGCAGGACTGAGCTTGAACGACTTCTCAGGCAGGAAGGTCTCTTGACTAGCTGGGAGTGGCCCGTATTCCATTATGCAGCTTTTTTCTGTAGTCAGCAACATGCTTATCTGTAGTTTAGAAACCAGCCTGAACTCAAGTGGAGTGTCTGCCGACCGCAATCAGCCTTCAGACAGTTTCCACCTAGAACTACTCAGGCTTCATAAAAATGCACGTGCTCTAGATGTTTGCCCTGTGCCTGCAGCTAGTGGGCTGGGGGGGCACAGTGACACTGGCATTCTTTCCCTGACCCCGCTTGTAGGAGTCCGCTGCCTTAATGCTGATCAATTTCTTAAGGATTAAGTGTACAGACATGCCCCATACTTTGAAACCTCTGCAAGGATTTTCCTGTTGTATGCTGGGATCCAGCTTGGTATGCTCACACCATCGTCTCTACATGGCAGAGGGCTGGATTAAGGAAGGCTCGGGAATCCTGGCATCCGGGGCAGTGAGTCAGAGGGGTAATCAGCAGCGCAGCACCCGAGATCGCCTGTTTAGGAAGAGGATCAAGGTGAGGCTCCATCAACAGGAGTGCTGGGAGAGGTAGATCTGCTCCAGGGGTAGGAAAAATCTGTCCAGGTAAAAGGGAGGGTGGTTTGAATCACTGGGGGAATAGGCCTTGTTTAGCCTTAATTCAGCCCGGGGCATTACATCGCCCCCATTTTAACAGTAATTCCTAGGAGTCACTTCTGGGATTTGTATGCTCCCCATAACATGAGCACTTGCCAAACAGAGGGCCCAGCCTAGAGACTTTTGATGCCAAATCCGTGTAGCTCATTGATAACTCACAGCAACAGTGGCTGCTGTGCTGGGGTAATACAGCAACAGAGATACCGGTTTGGATTGTCACTAGAGCCATCAGAATTGTTTTGTCAGAAAGCTTTTTCTTTTGGGGGCGGAGGCAGGAATATTCCTTTTTGAACAAGACAGAATTTTCCGCAGGGGGGAAAAAAAAGTTATTTTGTTGAAAGGACAAATTTCATTTTGATTCGATTCAAAATGAAATGTTTTCAGTGTGGGTTTCTCTCCCCCTTTTTACTCCAGCGGAAAAAAGGGAGAAGAAAATGTTCAATTTGAATGTAAATGATTGGGGTGGGGAGGTTATTTCATTTACATGAAAAATAACATAAACTTCCTCGGCAAATTTTGAGTGGAATGAACTGTTTTTAGTTTCCTTGGAAATGTTTTGGGGAAAATCGGTCTATTAATGGGGATATGTTTGCCTTTTAGTAGGGATCCATCCAGCTGGTTTTACACTACCACCTATCACCATTGTATTTGAGCACCTTCCGTACACAATCAATAGTAGTCCTTATAACACTCTCCTTAGTGCAGCGGTTTTCAACCTGTGATCCGCGGGGATCCGCAGACTATGCTTAAGGTTTCCAAAGGGGTCCCACCTCCATTTGAAAATGTTTAGGGGTCCACAAATGAAAAAAGGTTGAAAACTGCTGCACTAGTGGACTTCATGAAATCGGACACTTTTCCCTTTTGGGGGTAAAAAGCTCTGTTTGAGGTGTTTGATTCGCTTGTTTGTTACTGGTGTCTACTTTTTTATTTACTGGGGGGCAGTGTATGGGTGGCCTCAGTGTTGCAAATGTCATTCGTGCTGTGTTGGAAAAGCGTTCTCAAAGGAAAGGAGTACTAGTGGCACCTTAGAGACTAACCAATTTATTTGAGCATAAGCTTTTGTGAGCTACAGCTCACTTCATCGGATGCATCTCAAAGGAGAAACTCCTCAACTCCTTGCAGGATCACATAGGAAGTTATTGTACTTCTGAGCAGATGGGTCCTCTCTGGTTTGTCCCCCAGCCGATTCAGCACTGCTCCCTACAGTACATTAATCTGGTGTTCCAACTACTGCGCTTGACGGTGGCCATATAAAAATTCTTGTCCCCAAGTGCTGGTAAACACACCACTTTGGGAGATGGGGCACTCTAGCCTCCACTGCTTTTTTTCCAATAAGGGTTGTTATATTTTTAGCATTCAGGAAGCTCTCCTGTTATCAGCAAACTTCTAAAAATATCAGCTCGCATCCCACCTCTCCAGCCCCTAACTTCCTTTCAGCCTTGGTTAAATGTGCCACGAAGTGGATTAAAAATAGCACCAAGGGGCAAGGGAATGTTGGGTCATGAAAATAGCATTCTCCAGTCTGCAGATCTTCTAAGGGGCCTATTCTCCTCCATCATTAATGCTGAGATGTAAGGGTTGCGTGTGAAATCAGTGCTTATCGCATGACAGGCAGATGCTAGGGGAGGGGCACCATAGATAAAGTTAGGGGTTGTCTGCATGCAAATTTGCACCAGGTGAGGCCTTGTCTGCACACACACAAGTAGCATCAGTTTAACTTTTATTGCTGTTTAAAGTGGTTTACTCAAACTGGTGCAAAACCCTGTGTAGACGCTGTTAATTTGGTTTAGCTTAAACCCATCCCTAATTGATCTAAGTGATGTTGGTAGAAGCGAGGTTAAACTGACACGGCTCAGCCCAGAGACAAAGAATGGAAGCTATACATCTGCATGAAGAGGTGAAATCAATCCCCTTGAATTAGCATGCATTTCACCCCCCAAATTGGGCTTGTAAATTACAGTTAACAGGCACACTAACCAAAGGCTCTGCTTCTTGGAATTGCTGTGGGGATTGCGTGATGCTTTCTGCAATAGGAGGGGTTATTACAGTGAGACTTGATATCTTGGGGGACTGTTTTGAGCCTCTGGAAAAATCCCCTTGTCGTTTCAATAGCAAAAGTTCATTCTCAACTTCCCCTCCGGAAACAGTGCATTTTAGCCTCCCTTGGGCAGAGGTGGCTGTATTCCAGTAATGAATGGGTGAGCTGTATGTCTATAGACAGTGGGTAATCCATATGTATATGTACAATCTAGAAAGAGCTCTGGGTGCTTGCGCAATGGAAGCTGTGGTCCAGTAGGTAGGGACTGCCCTGGTTCATTTCCCACCTCTGCCACTGACTTCCTGTGTGGCCTTGGCCAGATCACTTAGCAGTGGCCACTAATTTTGAGTGCTTTCACTTTTAAGTGCCCAACATGGGATACCTACAGCCTGGTTTTCAGAGGTGCCGACCACCCAGCGCTCCAGCTGAAGTCACTGGGAGTGGCAGGTGCTCAGCACCTCTGAAAATCAGGCTGCAAGCGTTGCAGATTGGGCCCCCCACAAAAAATCAAGCTGCCAGAATGAGTGGAAATGTAGGCTTTGGGGCTGTGCCTCAGTTTGCCCATCTGTAATGTGGAGACAATGAAACTTACCAACTAAGGGTATAATGAGGGTTAACTGAGGTGAGCATTAAGAGTCGTTGTGGTGGTGTTATAGAGCATGTCTGGGCATTACAATAATGCATGTATTGCTTTTCATCAGTAGATCGCAAACCACTCTGCAGAGCAGGTCAGTATTATCAGCCTTGTGCTTAGATGGGGAAACCGAGGCACGGAGCGGTGAAGTAACTTGCGCAAGGTCGTCTAGCAGGCCAGCGGCGGGAATAGAACCCTGGTCTTCTGAGTCACACACCAGTGATCTATCTGCTAGGCCATAGATCTCTCAGGAGATCTTGTTTCCACTCCTGACTCTGACTCCCTATGGAAAGTCACTTAATCTCTCAGTGCCTCAGTTGCCCATCTGTAAACTGGAGGTAAGAATGCTTACAAATGCTTTGAGGTCTGCTGACGAAAAGTGCCGTGTAAGTGCAGAGTATTATACGCTGCTTGCGTTGCCTTTATGGAGCTACCCTCCAACCACCTCTCCCCGAGACTGACTGTATAGCAGACTTAAAACGTCCCCTACCCAATATACTGCATCACCCTCGGGCTGCCTGTGTCCCTGCCCCAGGGCCAGCTGTGCAGGTACTGTGATTGATGTAGCTAGGAAGCCTGCGATGCTGGAATGCTGCATGCCAGTGCTCTGGGCTTGTGAGCTGACACTTGTTTATGCTGCTTCCACTTGCAATAAACCGGCCCACTCGGAGACTCCGCTGGCTTTCGTCTGGACTTTCACACATATCACACACAAGGCGCTGACCGCAGCAGCAGAAACAGATTTCCCAGCTAGGTCTAGAGTTGAGGTCAAACCGAGCGCAGCCTCTTGACCTACATGCTCAAATCTCTCCCTTTTGTCCACGCTTTGATCAGAACTGCCGACCTTAGCCTGGAAGTTCACTCTGTACGGCCCGTTGGATTCTTCTGCCGAGGCTGCTAACAAAGGAGCCAGTTGGTACGGGCTCTGGTGGCGATTTTTGTGACATGGCCCCTGTCTATCGGGCACTGGGGCAGAGACCCTCCAAACTTGTTCCACATCAGTTGTAAATCTTCACTGTGAGCCCAATCCACCATCGCCCTGAAAGTAATCTAGTCACTTCCATTCAGTCGGTTTCACTCACCACCCCATGGAGAGTGGAGGTAAAGAGCAGACACTGGAGATTTGCAAGCCACCCTCCAGCCAGAGGTAGAAAAGCAGTTGAAAAGAGTCCAGAGGGAGCTGCACCTGGCCTCTGAGAGATGGACTAGCTGACCCACAGTGATAGCTATTTCCGGTCTCTAACTTTTCCGATTCTGTGATAACGTTTCCCAGAGCTGAGCGACAGAGGCAGAGAGGGGAAAACAGACGGAGCAGAGGAAAAGGAAACAGAGAGGCAGAAAGAGATCCAAGCAGGTATCTTTCAGGGCTAGAATCAGTGAGGAAAGGAACAAAAGGAGCAGGGGAAGGTAAGTGAGGCTTGTGCCTTTTAAAGGGTTTGCTCGCTGGGATGGCCTAGCGAGGTATGCCCCTTGCTCCTGGGAAGATCCCAGTCAGACGCCCAGTCTTCATTAGATTTTTAACATTTCCCATTGTTGCTATCACAGGTGCATCTGGGAGCGCTAATGTAGACAAGGGACTGGCGTTTTAACCCATGTGCCATAGACTTGCTGGGAGCATGTTCGGGCATGTTGTCCACACACAGAGTTGCACCTGTTTAGCCTAAACCAATGTGGTTAAACTGATGCCAAATGCTGTGTGGATGCTCTGATTTCTGTTCAAACTCGGCTTGTTCCAGTCTAGATTAAGTCAATTGGAAATCTTTGTCAGGCAAGGTGAAATAAAGTGGAATAAAAGCATCCACACGGGGGGTTGCTCCGGTTTAACAGAATCAGTGCAAGTTTACAGGCAGCCAACGCCTCAGGTGACACTATGATTAAAAAGCTGGCATCCACTCTACTCCAGCACGCCCATCATTGGTACCACTCAGGTGGTGCTTTGGCCTCCTGCTGGCCCTCTCTGGGGGAGGGGGAGTAGATTTCACCCTAAAACAGGGATGGTCTGGGGATGCCAGGGTGGCTACGTGGCTATTTACCCTCTGCTTTTCTCCATTCTCTCAGACAGGTTCGGAAGGCAACCCAGTTGATGGACCCAAAACAGGCCAAATGGAAGAAGGGCCAATTAACTATGTTGAAGAAAGAAGGTTGAACGAAGGAAGCGGGCCCAGCCTGGTGAATGGGGGGAGCCAGCAGGCTGGGAGAAGTGCCCTGCTAATGGAAACGGACGACTGGCTTGCCAGCCAGCCTGTCACCCGGCACTCCAGCGAGAAAGCCAAATGGGAGAGCGCTCCGGCCCCGGGCCGGGGGGACGCCGCCAACGATGCGAACCTGGAGGACGCTCGGAACCTGGTGGCCTTCTCCGCCGTGGCCGAGGCCATGTCTTCCTACGGAATGCCGGCTGCCGGGTCCCCGTCGCTGCTGAGCACACAGCTGTATGAGAAATTCAACTTGGAGATGAGCCGGGGAGGGGCGGGCAACCCAGGGCTCCCCCAGCCCGACAGCGTCCCCGGAGGCGAGGATCTGAATGCCCTGAAAGCTGCCCTCACCCTGGCCAAGCATGGCATGAAGCCCCCCAACTGCAACTGTGACGGCCCCGAGTGTCCCGACTACCTGGAGTGGCTGGAGCAGAAGATCAAGTCGGCCCTTGGGGAGGGGCAGACCTGCCCATCCCAACATCTCAGCGACGCCCACCAGCAGCCCTTAGACAAAGGTGCTACTCCCAATCAGGTGCCTGCCGTGGTGGAGACGCTTAAGCCATGCCCTTCAGATGGCCTCCCCTTTTCCCAAAGTGCACTGAACATTGCCAAGGAGAAGAACATTAGCCTCCAGACAGCCATCGCCATAGAAGCCCTCACCCAGCTGTCATCCGCTCTCCCGCCGCCGGCCAGGGTGACTCCAGCCACTCCTGGCAGCCCCCTGCCATCTGTGTCGTTCGCCTCCAAGGAGCAGCTGGTCTGTTCATCCCCCTTCAGCCCAGACGAACCCCCGGTGCTACCCTCATCCAGCAACGAGCAGTACCAGAGTCAGAACGCACAACCCTACAGTGGACACAGTGTGCTCCAGACGTCTCGGGCCCTGAGGCAGTCCTCTTGGCAGCCGGCGGACCCCCAGTATATCCTCGAACCCAGCACCCCCCGGGAGCCTGCAGGCCTCTTCCCCAATTTCACCTCCACCCCCCAGAAACTGGAATTTTCTGAGCCGTGGGATGAAGAACCCAAGCCGAAAAACAACTTGTGGATGCTGAACTCCGACCTGCCCGCCTCCTTGGTGAGCGACCCGATGGCTGAGCTAGAGCAGCTGCTGGGCAGCGCCAATGATTACATCAAGTCGGTGTTTAAGAGGCCTGAAGCAATGCCCAACAAGGTCAAAGCCGTCAAGCCGAAGCAAGAGCCGCTGGTCCCGGCTCTGAAGAAGGAAGCCGGGGGTGGTCATCCCAAGCTGGCCCCCAGCCAGCACTTGTCACAGCTGCTGCAAGAAACGGACTTCCATAAGAAGACCCAAATGGTGCTGCAGCAGCACCTCCATCATAAGCGCAATCTCTTCCTGGACCAGAACCTGGCCCAGCCAGGCCCACAGGACCAGCTGCCCAACTGGTGGGCTCCCGGTTCTCAGGCCCTGCTTCCGAAGCCATCTGAAAAGCAGGCCAAAGAGAAGAAGAAGAAAATTCAGCCCGACAAACCCTCCCAAGTCAAGCCACTCCGGAAGCAAGTCCAGATCAAGAAGTCCAAGCAGAAGGATTCGCAACCACTGTTCCTGCCCCTGAGGCAAATTAGCTTGGAAGGATTTCACTCAGCTGCCGCCACTCAGCTCCCAACGGAAGAGATGCAAACTGAGCAGCCTCTCCCCGGCACCCCTGTCAAGCCCCCGCCTCTTGCACTATTCACACCCAGCTCCGCTGCACGGTCTCAGCTGCAAAAGCAGCTGGACGACAGAAGCCAGGCTCCCAACACTCAGGAAACGGGCGCTCTCAGCCAAGGGAGCCCAGAGGAAAACCTCCAGCATCACCTTCACCAGAACTTTGCGTGCTGCCCTGTCCCACCCGGCACTCCCGTCTCCAGCTATGCGCCCTGCTGCTCTGCTGTTCCTTCCGGTGACGGGCAGGACCAAGCTCCCCACAAGCCCTTAAACTTGCCAGACCCGCTGCCGGCCCAGAACTCACTCATGGTGGATGACAAGCTGGAGGAGCTGATCCGGCAGTTCGAGGCGGAGTTTGGGGAAAATTTCAGCCTGCAGAATTCTGACCTCCCGGCTCCGCTCACTGATGGTCCGCCCTCCCAGCCTCTCTCCCACCAGTCGTCTTCTCTGAGCCACTCTCCAGAACTGCCAGGGGTCTCAGATTCAACCCTCCAAGTGCCGGCTGCCGAAGATGGAGTGCCACCCCTGGCCGAAGCTCCTGAAGTGGGATCCAAAGGCTTTTCGCTGTCGCCCGGGATGGGGCAGCATTTTGAGAACCCCTTTGCAGCTAGGTCCCCCAAGCAGATTAAAATCGAATCTTCTGGTGCTATCACCGTGGTATCAACCACCTGCTTTTACTCCGAGGAAAACCAAAACGCGGATGCCGCTTACCTGGATGGGACCCCAACCAAGAACGACGTGCCATTCACGCCAACCCTCAGTGGATTTTTGGAATCTCCTTTGAAATACCTGGATACGCCAACGAAAAGTTTATTGGACACCCCAGCCAAGCGGGCTCAAGCGGAATTCCCCACTTGCGACTGCGTGGGTAAGTGAAGCTGCTTCTCCATGGCTTACAAGGGCCTGATTCGGGATCTGCTAGGCTGTGGGGGGAGTTTGAGCTAAATAAAGACTGCAGAAGGGGTGGGTGTATGTGTGTGTTCACCCCTATACAGAGAGCCCACGTGAGGCCCTTTGCACCACTCCTTTGAGGATTAATTGGATTGGAGTGGTACGTAGGGTCTTGTGTTGATGCTCTGCACAAAGGATGAATTTCACTCTGATGCAAAAAGTGAACGGGTTTGCAATACAGGAGGAAATATACAAGGAGTCGAGCATCTTTGTAAGTATCCTGGACAAAATAAAGCTGGGAAGTGATGATCGGGGATTGTTTTCCCAATCAGGATTTGTGGGATATGCTGGAATCCATTGCAATTATTTTAAGGTGAACTGCAAAAAAAATTGAACTGTGGGGGGCGGGGAGGAGGGGGAAGTGCGTGTGTGAGCACAGTGTTAAAGATTCCACATCAGTAGCAGAATAGGTATGAGAGAGAGAGATGTGCCATCTATCTTGAATGGTTCAGTGGTTCTCAGCCCGTGGGCCACTTGTGGCCCAATCAGCACACAGCTGCAGCCCATGTGACATCCTCAGGGCCATATAGGTAGTATTGGATGCAGCCCACAATGGTAAATAGGTTGAGAACCATGGACAGATGCAACAAATGCTGCATCTTGGCAGGGGGTTAGACTAGATGACCCTTGCGATCCCTTCTAACCTATGATTCTACATGCATATATTCCTAATGATATACTACTAAAATCAAATTATATCTTTAAAAGGAAATCTCTATTTATGTTAATTATAATACCTCAGATTATGAAAACTGAAAGAATTTTTCAACTCATTTTATTATTCTACTCTAACATGTATATTGGGGTAATGCCCATTCAGGCCCTGCTGTCCCTGGTACTGTACAAACTTATAACAACTGCCAGTCCCTACCTCAATGTGCTTACATTTCAACTTTAATTTTTCTCCCATTGCTTTTTGCATTTTTGTTCTTCTGTCCTTATGGGTGGCGGAATTTGAGCCATCGCCATGCCTCTGTTGATAGGCAGTTTTACTGTATGGATCTCCTTCACTGGTGTCAAGCTGCGGTGTTGGGGTTTCTAACGCTGCCAGGAATGTTTAAATTTCATATCCCAACGAAAATGCCTGGTTTTGTAGAAACGGAGAATAAAGAAATCACAAAACAATTCTATTCGGAGAGGGGCCAAATTTTCAAAAACAGCCTCTAATATTTGGTGCCTCTGTTTTGAGTGTCAGATTTTAGGGACATACGTTAGCTTCTCAGCTGATGTAAATCGATACAGCACCACTGGGAACTACGCCAATTCCCACCAGGCCTTAGGGGCTGATTTTCAGAAGGACCGAGGTTTTGCAGCTCCCGTAGGGTATGTCTACATTGCAGCTGGGAGCCAGCCTCCAGGCCTGGACTGACAGACTTGCACTAGCTAGTGGGGCTCCTGGAGAGGCTCAGGCTTTTGCCACCTCGCTCAGATCCAGGGGATTGCGAGGTAGAGCTGCCGCCCACACTGCTGTTTTTAGCACACAATCCTGGGTAGCGTGAATCCGTCTCCCCGGGAGAGGAGCCTCACGCCTGGCTGCAGTAGAGACGGATGTCACTTAGAGACGTGGGTGCACAGTCTCTCTGAAATCAGGCCCCTTTGAGGTGTTTCAAATGGAGCACCCAGAAACGGAGGCCCCTAGAATTAGAGGATCTTTTTGAAAGTTTTGGGGCTGGGCATTTTTGTGACTCTTTCCTGCGGCAGAGAAACCTACATTTTAGGGTATAAATCACTGGACCATGTCCCTGTAAAGATTTCAGTTAAATCTCGTTGAAATCGATTGACAGACTCCCGTGGCCTTCGGGTCAGGCCCTGTCTGGGCCTTTGAAACAGTGCTACCTGAACGCTTTTGTCATCCTACAAGGGGGATCCCTCGGGATCAGGGGCACGTTTGGGAAAGCTGTCCGTGTTGTACCTGCTCTGTGGACAAACCGCGATGCTCATTCTCCAGCCTGTCCCTCAGTCCAGGAGGAAGGAGGCTGGCTAGGGAGAGGTGGGTTCTCTGCATTTTCGGGGCCTTTTTCTGGCCCTTGTCCATTCAGAAGTCCAGGCAGAGTTCCTTTGGGGGATGTACACTAACTCCTCCTCAGGGCAGTGGGTGCAGTTGGAAGAATCTCTGCGTGGTGTCCCTCTCTGGATCCCTTGCTTTGGTCCTGGATCATCATAGAATCCAAGGACTGGAAGGGACCTCGAGAGGTCATATAGTCCAGTCCCCTGCACTCATGACAGGACTAAGTATTATCTAGACCATCCCTGACAGGTGTTTGTCTAACCTGCTCTTAAAAATCTCCAATGATGGAGATTCCACAACCTCCCTAGACAATTTATTCCAGTGCTGAACCACCCTGACAGGAAGTTTTTCCTAATGTCCAACCTAAACCTCCCTTGCTGCAATTTAAACCCATTGCTTCTTGTCCTTTCCTCAGAGGTTAAGAAGAACAATTCTTCTCTCTCCTCCTTGAAACAACCTTTTATGTACTTGAAAACTGTTATCATGTCCCCTCTCAGTCTTCTCTTTTCCAGACTAAACAAATCCAATTTTTTCAATCTTCCCTCATAGGTCATGTTTTCTAGACCTTTAATCATTTTTGTTGCTCTTCTCTGGACTCTCCCCAATTTGTCCACATCTTTCCTGAAACGTGGCGCCCAGAACTGGACACACTACTCCATTTGAGGCTTAATCAGCGCAGAGTAGAGCGGAAGAATTTCTTCTTGTGTCTTGCTTACAACACTCCTGCTCATACATACATCTTCAGGCCCCATCCTTGTTTTTTAATTTTATGTCCCCTGTCCGCAGTTAAATTGGAGTCCTGTGGTCCCCTCCCTCACCGGAAAGGGCGGGCCTTCATGTTTGATAGGCTCCGCCTACCCCCTGAGGCTTTAAATAGGCGGGGTGTTTTCACCAACGTTGTGCTCGTATAGAAAAGCTAAGGAAAGAATTTGGGGTGTATTGGAAACAACAGAGGGGCCACAAAAAGGAGACCCCATGTTTGATTGGGAGCTGGCTTCTGGCCAAACAAAAACTGAGCTTTTATGAGCAATCATCTATTTATTTATTGGCTTGTAAATTTAAAGCGGTGATTGTACCAAATGACACCAAAGAAATACAAAGAAACTCCCAGCATTTGTGGAGTTGGTTGAAACTTTCATCGTGTTTGAGTTTTGCCTCCAGTGCCAGGAAAGATTTGGCTTATTTTGGGCAGGAAAAGAAAGAAAGAAAAAGCAATTAAGTAGGAGTCGGGACTTGGTACTTTATTAGGTGTCTCTGCTGTTAGACTAATAAAATCAGACTCCTCTGTGTGTCACTTATTGATCTCTGTCTGGACGCCTGCAGCCCAGCTGAGATTTGCTTTCTCCTTTCCTTGGCATGGGGCCAGTTAGACATGATGGGAATAAAAATTAGGGCTGGGGAGGAGTGGGAAAGAAAAAACAACCCAACGGCAAACCCCTGCCTAACTAAGGTGCCTTCTCTGCTCACTAAAGCCCCAAAGAAAGTGCTGTTAACCAGACTGCAAGTTCCCTGCTTGGAGAGTGAGTTCTCTAGGCTCTCTGAGGTTGGCAAGCTCGTGCTGAGTTTTATCCAAAGCCCGTTGACGTTAATGGGAATCTGATTTCCATGGACTTTGGATCAGGAATGCCCACTTTCTTCCCTGATTAGCAAACGTCCTAAGCCGTCCAATCTCCCTAGAATCCCCAGAAGAGGTCCATTAATTCTCCTGGCCCAGCAAGTTCTCTGTGAGATCACAGTCTGGACAGGGTTCAGTTAATGGTACCGGCTGTTCCACCTTGGATAACCAGCTCTCTAAAGGGCTGATCCAAACCCCATGGAAGTCCAAGAAAAGATGCTGATTGTCTCCCCTGGCCCTAAATCTTCCAAACGTCTGCAGTCCTCTGAGATCAGTTGATCCTCTAGTTGCTTCCCAGTCATGGTGATGTCCCCTTTTCTCCCCAGTGCTAGAGCCGGTGTGGGAAACCCCATTGACTATTCCTTTAAAGCAGTGGTTTTCAAACTGTGGGTCACGACCCAGTATTGGGTTGTGGAATGTAAGGCACTGGGTCACGGTGGCTCTGGTCAGCACCGCTCACCGGGCCATTAAAAGTCCCATCAGCGGCAGTGCCCGGCTAAGGCAGGCTAGTCCCTACCTTTTTCCGACACCGTGCTGTACCCTGGAAGCAGTCAGCAGCAGGTCTGGCTCCTAGGCAGGGGGATCACGAGGCTCCGCGTGCTTCTTCCCCCCGCCCCGAGCACTGGCTCTGCATGCCCATTGGCCGGTTCCTGGCCAACGGGAGCTGGCGGGGAGGTGCCTGCAGGTGAGAGATGCCTGGAGTCGCTTGTGTGCCTCTGCCTAGGAGCCAGACCTGCTGCTGGCCACTTCCAGGGCACAGCGCAGTCTGTGGTGCCAGGACAGGCAGGAAGCCTGCCTCTGCACCCCACTGCGCCCCTGACCGGGAGCCACCTGAGGTAAGCCCACACCCCAACCCCGCACCCTAGCCCCGAGCCCCCTCAAACCTGGAGCCCCTTCCTGCACCCCAAGCCCCTCATCCCCACCCCCAGCCCAGAGCCCTGACCCCCTCCCGCACCTCAATCCCCTGCCCCAGCCCTGAGCCCCCTCCCGCAGCCCTCACCCCTCATTCCCGGCCCCACCCCGCAGCCCACACCCCAACCCTCTGCCCCAGCCCTGAGCCCCTTGGACACCCCAAACCCCTCATCCCCAGCTCCGTTGAGTCACGGGCATCAACAATTTTCTTCAACTCAGTCACCAGAAAAAAAGTTTGAAAACCACTGCTTTAAAGTACAGCAGCCTCTGTTTTCATACGACTGGAGCATCCCTCCCATGAATTAGGGAGATCCTGCATGGTGACCCTAGGCAGCGCAGGCTGGAGAGCTAGAGAGGCAGAGAGAACCACAGGGTCTGCCTATGTCCGGCAGCCTCTATTACACCTCTCCTGCCCCCAGTGTTCATTCTAACCGAGCCCTGTCTCCACCAGTCCCAGCAGTACTATTCACATAGCCGTGAAGCAGGAGCAGATCCAGTTGAAGGTGGCAGGTGTACAAGTTACTGTGGTCTCCATCTGAGCTGCAGAGGCCCACCCTGGTTAACAAATTGACTTAGCTGGAGAAATAATGATAATGTATGTAATTACTTGCCCTCCCATACCCTGACCACATGGCTTATGCTCATGGGTGCTGCCAAGATCCAAAGCTGTGGCTTATGTATACTAGCCAGTCCTTGGGTTCTTCTGTCAGCTCTTTTCCCTCCAGCCCTTTGCCCTGTTTACTTTGGGCTAGAACCCCTGATCTGCTGCTCTAAAAGCTACAGCCTGCTACCTCTGGAACTACAGGGGGATCTGTGAGCTCTGTAATAACAGTAGATCTCCAAGTGCTTTGCAGAGGGGGGGTCAGTATTGTTTGCCCCATTTTACAGATGGGGAGAATGCAACCATAGCCCCCATGTTCAAATGCTGCACACTACTGTACCACCTGTACAAAATATGCCTTTTGAGCAGTGTTACTCAGACCTCAGTGGTTCAGGAGCCAAATTAGCAATCAGCATGACCCAGAAGAGCCAGAGTCATGTGAATTCATGGTTTCATTTACTATTTTTATAAATTCTCACAGCAAAATGATCAGGTATTATTATTTTATCAACTACAGTTGGCTAATAACTTAGATTGGTTAATAATTAAATCACACAGTGTTTTAATGTGTTCTGCAAAGAGCCACAAGAGACCCATTAAAGAGCCACTTGCAGCTTGCAAGCCTCGGTCTGAGTATCGCTGCGTTTGAGATATCCTTTTAAAATGAACAGCATGCTGTTTACACATCAAGACTATAACGGGGTTCAAAAAAGAACTAGATAAGTTCACGGAGGACAGGTCCATGAATGGCTATTGGCAGCGATGGTGTCCCGAGCCTCTGTTTGCCAGAAGCTGGGAATGGGCGATGGGATGGATCACTCAATGATTCCCTGTTCTGTTCATTCCCTCTGGGGCACCTGGCACTGGCCACTGTTGGAAGACAGGACACTGGGCTAGATGGACCTTTGGTCTGACCTAGTATGGCCGTTCTTATGTACTGGTCAGAAATATCATTGTGAGATATAGGTGACAATGCTGTGTGTGGAATTATGGATACTCACTGAAGTTATGCTTTGATGTCTGGGATTAAAAGGTGTTTAAACCAGGCATGTCAGGTGGAGTTGATAAACAGGTTTCCTCAAGACAAAGGAAAGAGGCCAACACCTCAAACCAGGTGTGGCCAGATTCAATGGGCTATTCATTTGTATCTGAGGTTGCAGGGAGAGAACATTTTACACGGTACAGTTGCATCAGGAAGCATTGCATTGGAAAGCTGTAATCAGTTGGAGTCACCCCCTGGAGGAGACTGAACCCCAAGGGAGCAAGGTAGCCCTTGAAACTAAGGCAGACTTTGAGGTATAAGGGCACACAGAAAGACTTTGCTTTATCCTGCACCTGAAGAGACAAGGAAAACCAACTCCTTGGCCTCTGCAGGGATCCTGGCTGAAAGCAAGCCAGCCATTGCTGGGCTAGGAAAATTGGTGAGGAAACTACCTTGTGCAAAGGCTGTAGCTTCTTAAGTTCTCAGTCATTAGAAAATGTATTTTTACTTCTGTTTGTCTGTAACCCCTTTCTACCTGGTATCACTTAACCTGTGCCCTTTTTGATAATACACTTACTTTATTTTGGCTCTAAACCACCTCCCGGCTGTGTTTGAAGGGAAGGGTGTGTTTACCCCAGTTACCGTAAAGAGCAGTGAACTTAATATCTCCTCTGAATGTACAGCGGTAGGGGCTGTGCATTGCAGAGAAACTTCCCTAAGGAGCTCGGGGGCTGGAGTTTACTGATTGTCACCTGCTGGACTGGGAGAGCCTTGAGGAGTTTGCTGGTGAGGCAGACAGGCTGGCAGCTGACACAGTCCAATCTCCAGCAAAGCTCACTTTCGCTGAGGTGGGGAGGAAAGAAACACAGTGGCTCCCAGGTCTGGGTGTCCCCAACAGCATGTTACAGGGAAACTGAGGAAGGGAGCTCGGAAGTGACTTGCATTCCAGTGAGAGAGCTAGGAACGGGAACCTGGGTCTCCTGAATCGGTTAGGCCACGCTGCCTCTCTAATAGCATTAGAGCTTTTGGTCTGCTTGACCGTTCTGGTGTGGCAGCATTTTGCACCCATTTTGCCCTGGTATAACGACGACCCCAAGTGCAGAGCAGTGGAGAATCGGGGCTTAGCTCTTCTGGGGGCTGCTCCTACGAGAGTAACGTGCTGTGATGCTTTTTGGGAGGCTCCAGAACCGTAAGTTATCTTGTTGCCCCTCTGCCTCAGTGAGAGAGAGGTTTGCTGATGCTAAACTGTGTGTCGGCTCCCTGACGCTCCATTGTGGTAGCCAGCGCCTCAGGACCCCGCCAGCCTGGCAGGTAACACTTGGTGTACTTCATGTCCTGAACCCCGTCCAGTTTCTCTATAGCCCATAGCCCCTGTCCCAGGACACCCCCAGAAGTTACCAAGTCGGCTGTCTCCAAAGTGGCAGTGTGCACACTAGCCTGTTGGCTCAGCTGAGGACGCACTCTTTACTTCGATATTACAGCACTGGGATTGGCTTAGGGCAAAACAAAGAAGTTTATTAGTAGAGAGAGATCTTGTCAGTGATACGAAGCAAACCGAAATGGTTACAAATAAAACAAAAGTATAACATGCTGTCCAGTGACTAAAATTCACCTTTATCAGGCTACGATCTTCTGTCTAAAGCAGTTTTCTTACCTAACGTGACCTTTCAGCCAGGATCTAGGTTTCATAGATGCGTAATACTGTCCCTTTCACCTCCTCAGTGATTAGCACAATGTCGTTTTGCTTCACCTTATATTTCCCCAAAACTCACTGTTTGGACCCCAGAGCCAAAACAACCTCCTGTGGCTTTAGCCTCTGGTGTCTTCCTAGGCTGACTTCATGACCTGGCTTTTCCTGTTGACTTGCATACAAATTGGACGTCCTTTGTGTTGATTTCACAATGCTTAATTTACATTAGAGGAAGGGCGATAATTCCTTTCCCTCCTGTCGGGAAGAAAACCTGTTTCTCCCTGTGTTAGGTTACAAACTTTAAAACATAATATCAGTGAGTAAATATGATTCCTCATATAGTGTTAATACTAGGGTGACCAGACAGCAAGTGTGAAAAATCAGGACGGGGATGGGGGGTAATAGGAGCCTATATAAGAAAAAGACCCCAAAATCGGGACTGTCCCTGTAAAAATCGGGACATCTGGTCACCCTAGTTAATACAGACATTTCACACTGATATCAGTGACCAGTAAGAACATAACAGCCATACTGCATGAGACCCATGGTCCATCTAGCCCAGTATCCTGTCTTCTGACAGCAGCTAATGCCAGGTGCTTCAGAGGTAATGAACAGATCAAGGAAATTTATCAAGTGATCCATTCCCGTTGTCCACTCCCAGCTTCTGGAAGTCAGAGGTTTAGGGATGTCCAGAGCATGAAGTTGCATCCCTGACCATCTTGGCTAATAGCCATAGACGGACCTATCCTCCCATGAACTAATCTAGTTCTTTTTTTTAACTCTGTGACAATGAGTTCCACAGGTTGACTGTGTGTAGTATGAAGTACTTCCTTTGCTTGTTTTAATTCTGCTACCTATTAGTTTAATCAAATGACCCCTAGCTCTTGTGGTATGTGAAGAGGTAAATAACACTTGCTATTTGCTTTCCCCACACCATTCATGACGTTATAGATCGCTATCATTTCCCCCATTAGTCATCTCTTCTCTAAGATGAACAATCCCAATCTTTTAAATAAAGGAGTATTTGTGGCACCTTAGAGACTAACCAATTTATCTGAGCATAAGCTTTCGTGAGCTACAGCTCACTTCATCGGATGCATACTGTGGAAAGTGTAGAAGATCTTTTTATACACACAAAGCATGAAAAAATACCTCCCCCCACCCCACTCTCCTGCTGGTAATCAGAGTGATCACTTTAGATAAGCTATTACCAGCAGGAGAGTGGGGTGGGGGGAGGTATTTTTTCATGCTTTGTGTGTATAAAAAGATCTTCTACACTTTCCACAGTATGCATCCGATGAAGTGAGCTGTAGCTCACGAAAGCTTATGCTCAGATAAATTGGTTAGTCTCTAAGGTGCCACAAGTTCTCCTTTTCTTTTTTCTAATACAGACTAACACAGCTGTTACTCTGAAACCAGTCTTTTAAATTTCTTCTTGTATGGAAGTTGTTCTATACTCCTAACCATTTTTTCCTTCTCTGTACTTTTTCCAATTCTAATATATCTTTTTTGAAATAGAGTGACCAGAATGTGACACTATATTCAAGATGTGGGCATACCATGGATTTATATAGTGGCCTTGTGATATTTTCTGTCTTCTTATCTATCCCTTTCCTAATGGTTCCTAAACTTCTGTTAACTTACTTGACTGCAGCTACACATTGAGTGGATGTTTTCAGAGAACTATCCACAATGACTCCAAGATCTTTCTTAAGCGGTAACAGCTAATTTAGACCCCATCGTTTTCGACGTATAGTTGGGATTATGTATTCCAGTGTGCGTTACTTTGCGCTTATCAACATTGAATTTCATCTGCCATTTTGTTGCCCAGTTGTTTGAGATCCTTTTGTAGCTCTTCGCAGTCTGCTTTGGACTTACCTACCCTGAGTAATTTTGTATCCTCTGCAAACTTTGCGGTCTCACTGTTTACCCCCTTTTCCAGATCTTCTATGAATATGTTGAATAGCACAGGTCCCAGTCTAGATCCCTCCATTTACCACTTTCCATTGGGAAAACTGACCATTTATTCCTACCCCTTTGCTTCCTGTGTTTTAAACCATTACTAAACCAGGAGAAGATTTGCTTTGCTTTGCTTAAGAGCCTTTGGTGTGGGATTTTGTCAAAGGTTTTCTGAAAGTCCAAGTCCACTATATCCACTGGCTCACCCTTGTCCACGTGCTTATTGATACCCTCAAACAATTCCAATAGGTTGGTGAGGTGTGATTTCCCTTTACAAAAGCCCTGTTGACTTGGTGCATCGCCGGCTTTCATTTGATACCTTGCAGGACACTTTCTGGATAACCAGGATAACCCCAGTGTGTTAGATGTAATGAGTATGTCGGGGCCTGACAAGAGTTGCTGACGCAGACTTGTGAGCCACCAATGGGCCTCTGGGTCACTCCTGTGAAGGGTGTACTGGAAGGCAGGACCAACTTTTCATCCAGGGGAAGAGAGCAGTGCACAGACACCTCTGCCCCAGTGCATTGTGGTCCCTTTCACAGCCCCAGGTGGAGGGGCTGAGAATCTGGAAAAGAGCAACGCACAGAGAATTCCAAATGCTTATGGTTTGTCATCCTCCCATTGCACTGAGCTGTTGCCTGACTGGGGAGTGTTTTAAATGCCTTCGGACCTGGATTCGGGTCTCAGTTACCCCATTGTCAATCCGGCGTCGCCACTGTTGGAATCCGTGCAGTTCCACCAGAGTTACACCAGTCTGAGATCAGAATCCAGCCCTGAGCGAGCCGCCATCCTGCCCCTTCAGCCCCAAGCCAGCGTCCGCTCCGGCTCCGGGGTGGTTTAAGCAGCTCAGCGACAGTGCAAGGCAGCCCATCTCCCTTGGCAGCATCCAGCCAAGACAATCGCAGACAAGTGCAGCCAGCATGAAGGGGGCAAGGCAGGCCAGCTGGCTGAATAGCAGCGAGCGTGGGAGCTGGAGGGGAGCAGGTGGGGTAGGGAGGGCTGGGGCGGGCAGGGGGGTTTGTGTGCCAGGGTGCCTCTCTCTGCTAATCGGCTCTCCACAGAGCTCATAAAAATGCACAGCACTCAGCCAGCCTATGCAAATCCCGTAGCATCTGGGGGGCTGCAGGGCTGTTTAGTTTGCGATGACTGTTGCAGGCCAGTTCAGGGCTGGCGTGAGGTTATAAAGCAGGGTCTGATCTTTCAGGGTTAAAATGCTGCCTTAAGAACTCCTCCATGTTTTATTACTTGTGTCCTGCTGGTGTTGAGGTTGGGGAATGCTTTGCTGAGCGCTCCCCCGGGGGGTGGGATGCAGTGGTAGCGGTGCCTTTCAATGCCTTGAGACCCTCATAAAACTGAGCTCCTTGTATGCTTTTAAGGGGGAATCAGTGCTGGGGATTGTCTGTCCTGGAGAGTGATGTCCTCTGTCCACGGGGACAGTGGCAATATAGACTTCTCCAGCCATTGTCACTAAACTGGAGGTGGACCTGCTAGGGGTGAGCAGAGAGTTTATGATAACCAGGACTGGACTCTCTGATCCAGGAGCTCTCCCTTTCAGTCCTAGGTTGCTGCAGTTAAACATACACGGCCGTTTCAGGCTGTCGTCTCTCTACCGAGATTTCCGATGCAGCGTCGGACGTGCCGCTCCATTGTACGGACTTCACAGGGTTTTCAGAGTTCATATGACAGCAGCGCCTAGCGGTCGCAAGATCAGGACTCCCTTGCTCTGGGTGCTGTGCCTACGCATGGGAAGAGACAGTGCTTGCCGCAAAGAGCTTGCAGTCTAATTAGACAAGACAGGCAAAAGATGGGAGGGGAAACCGAGGCACAACTCATCGCATGTAATTCTCTCCAACATCATGACATCTGTGCCTGGATTCCCGGCAACAGCACCCGGAGGAAGCAGAGGGAAGAATCCTCATTGTACCTTGATAGTGCTCACAGCCACCCACTCCCGCTGTGAATTGATATGGCTAGAAAATCCCGAGGAATATTGGTACGACACAGCTCGTTAGCCCAGGGCGAGATGTGGCACAAGGTTTTATTGGTTTTTGGCTAGGTGCGGGGCAGTGGCCAGAGCAGGGACGGGGCACCATCCATCCGCTTTACAGACATTAATGAGTTGAGCCTCACAACCCACCTGAACTATTGTTTCCTTTTTAAAGGTGAGGCAACTGAGGCATGGGGAAGGGACATGATTTGCCCAAGGTCACCCAGCAAGTTAGTGGGGAAGATGTGAAGTTAACCAATAGTTCTGACTCCTAGCCCCCACTCCCTAACCCGCCCTCCCTGGTGTCTCGGGGGGCTCTGGAGAGCCAGGGAGCTGCGCTCAGTGCGGATAGTTTTGACTGACTGGAGAATTTGGTATTATCTCTTTCCTTCCTCTGGTTTCCTCTGTTTATATCCTAGCTCTTCTCTTCTCTCTGCATGTCTGTGTGAAAGCAGAATCTCTCCTGCTTTGCTGTCTTTGGCCTTTCTCCTTTTACCTGGACTTTGACACCACGTGGGTGGAGATCTGTTTTCCCATGATTGAAATTGCAGGGGAAGTTTTCAGCAAGGCAGAGTCTAATGACCAAAGTTGGTTTTTGGCCAGGATTCCTAACTCCTAGCCTTGTAGAACGGCACCATGGGATCATTAATGACCAGGTTCTCAGTTTTACAGTACATCCCCATCTCGCCACCACACTGGGACAGGTTTCAGGTTCTGGCCGTGGCCTGGAGTCCCCCCTCCCAGTTTCTGAGGACTTCCTAAAATGGTTTTCTCTTCTCCTTTGCTGTGTGAAAGACCCAGCAAACTGCAGAGGGAAACTGATCATACAGGGAGAACAGTGAAACTGCCTGTACCCTAAGTGCTGTCCAGTGTGTAAAGGAAACAGACTGAAAAGATTAGCGAGAAATATTTTTCCTAGCCCTCTGATCTCCTTCAGTTAACAGGGACCGTGCGTGTTACAGTAACAGGGGAACTGTTTTCAGACAGATGTGTGGGTCTGAAATTGATCATGTCATTTCACATGGAATGCCAAGGGCTCTGTCTGAAAACGGCTCTGGTGGTGGTGATTTTGGATGCGGGGGAGGCAGCGTGGATAGCACGCTGGACTGGAACTCAGGACGCCTGGATTCTGTTCCCAGCTCCGTCACTGCCCTGGGGCAACCCCCTCTGTGCAGGGCCGTCCCTAGCAATTCTGGGGCCCTATGCAGGCCTCTTGGGGGGTGGAGTGGGGCTGGCTTGGGGGGCAGGGGGGAACCACCCCCCAGCACTGCCGGCGGCACGGCTGGGGCCAGGTCGCTGCACTTCCTGCCGCTGGTGAGTGCATGCCCAGCCCGACTGCACTCCTCAGGGGAGTGGGGGCAGAGCTGTTGCGGGAAGAGCTGGAGCAGGGGCTGGTGCCCCACGCAGCTGCATACTTTGCGTATGGGTAAGGACGGCCCTGTCTCTGTGCCTCTGATTCTCCCTCTAGAATGAGGATAAGCATACTGGCCTCTGTTGTGAAGCACTTTGCGAGCAAGCGATGGGAGGAGCTAGGTAGCCGTATTGTAAGCTAGTAGATCTGATGGACAGGGCAGGGCTGAATGGCAAAAGGCTTTAAAGGCAAAGGCCAAGATTTATGTTGGGAGGGGGTGGCAGAGAGGGAGTCAGTGGAGGGATGCCAAGAAGGGGATGATGTGGTTGGAGTCGTGAGCCAGGAAGATTGTCCTGACCTGTGACTTTTTGCATGGACTTGAGGCACTGTGGCTGGCATCAAAGGTGGAACAGTGGAGATTACAGTAGAGGCACCAAAGAGGATGGAGACCTGGGCAAGAGCCTCTTGGGTTGTTTATTGGAGGACCATTGAAGAGACTCTGATTCTAACCCCATTGGTACTTGCTTTCCTTTTCTGATAGTTCAGTGGTTGACACCAGCAGGCTGGGGCTGTCTAAGATAGTAAAGGGGAGTCATTATTGATGTAGGCTAAAGCAAGCTGTTGCTGAACACACTGTGTTACAGGCGTGTGGGGCCGGGCCATCCCTGGGGGAGACGTGGAGAGGGAGCAGGACTTAGAGCGGCCTGGGCTACACAGGTGGTCAGACCAGATGATCTGGTTGGCCCTTCTGGCCTTCAACGCTATGAAGCTCTAAGTTTTCTCCCTGCTTCCTTCCCTGCTGAAGTGACTTCCTGCAGCTCTTCAGTGGATGCACTCCCTTCCAAGCCAGCATAGCGTGGCTGGCCAGTGTATTGGGGTCATGGGGGGAAGGGTCAGTCCACGGTTCATGCCCTTGCCTGTTTAGGAGAGAGCCAAGCATGCAGCCTCCCAGCGGCCACGAAGAGAGCTCTGATGCATCCCTACAGGGGCCTTGATGGGTTTATCCCGCTTGACTGTAGTTCTAGTAGACCGAGCCTCAGTTTGCACCCAGCTGAATGTAATGTATTTCCAAGGGGCCTTTCACAGTGCTGTAGGGGTGTGTACCCCATGTATTAACCAAATGCACCACCTTACCCACTGCACTAAGATCCTCCATCGAAGCCTTTCCCAAGCCACCGAGCAGAGGGCTCGCTCTCCCTCGCTTCAGGAGAAGGGCTGGGAAGACAAGGTAATTAATGGCCAGCATAGGTGAGCTCTGGTGCCCTCTGTGACAGGTTCAGTCACAGAGACCCCCTTGGGATTGTCATCTGATGTGCTGGATTTACCTCTGAGCCCGTTTTACCTGCTAGCTTGGGACTCCAGAACCCGGCCTGGTTGAGCCAGACACGCCAGCCTGCTGCAACACAGACGCAGGGTCTAGATCACGCCCCCAAAACTGCAGACTTAACTGAAAACCACTCAGTAAGTCACCTATCTCCAACACCCAGACACCCAGCTCCCAATGGGATCCAAACCCCAAATAAATCCGTTTTAATGTGTATAAAGCTTATACAGGGTAAACTCATAAATTGTCCACTCGCTATAACACTGATAGAGAGATACGCACAGCTGTTTGCTCCCCCAGGTATTAATCCCTTACTCTGGGTTTATCAATAAACAAAAGTGATTTTATTAAGTATAAAAAGTAGGATTTAACTGGTTCTAGGTAATAACAGACAGAACAAAGTAAGTTACCAAGCAAAATAAAACAAAACACGCAATTCTAAGCCTAATATGTTAAGAAACTGATTACAGGTAAATCTTACCCTCAGACATGTTCCAATAAGCTTCTTTCACAGACTGGACTTCTTCCTAGTCTGGGCCCAATCCTTTCCCCCGGTACAGTCCTTGTTAGTTCCAGCAGGCATCTTAGGTGAAAAGCTGGGGTTTTCTCATGACTGGAACCCCCCTTGTCCTGCTCCACCCCCTTTTATAGCTTTGGCACAAGGCGGAAGTCTTTTGTCTCTCTGGGTCCCCACCCCTCCTTCTAAATGGGAAAGTACCAGGTTTAAGATGGATTCCAGTTCAAGTGACATGATCGCATGTCACTGAAAGACCTTATTCTGGCCGACATGTACACTGGAAGGCTTGCAGGTAAACAAACCATTTACAACCAATTGTCCTATGCAATGGGAGCCATTAAGATTCTAAACCACCATTAATGGCCCACACTTTGCATAATTACAATAGGACCTCAGAGTCATACTTTATATTTCTAGCTTCAGATAAAAGGATGATACCTTCATACAAATAGCATGAACACACTCAGTAGATTATAAGCTTTGTAATGATGCCTTACAAGAGACCTTTTGCATAAAGCATATTCCAGTTACATCATATTCACACTCATAAGCATATTTCCATAAAACATGATGGAGTGCAACATCACACCCTCCTTAAGCCAAATGGGTATCCTGCTCCAGGGGTCTCTTTGGAGCTTCTGTGGGATGGCAAGACAAGCAGGTGTGCAGACAGGCAGCTGCTGCCTCCCCTTGCGTTAAGGGATGCCCCAGTTTAATGGGGGAGGAGGAGGTAGTGAAATATTGATAGTACGTGGTGCTTGCCTGTTATCTATTACCGTGTGGCATGAGATCACCCCATGAGATAATACAAAGGGCTTGAGTTGTCATTGCCCTGCGTTGTGGACAGTCATTTACACCAGGGCAAGGAGGGTGTAAAACAGTTCTCTTCTGATCCCCATGTGGCACGGGAGGTAAATTGACTGCAGAAGGTGCAGAATAAAGAATCAGGCCCTAAATCTGTGTCAATTGCTCAGCACTGCCGGACAGAAAACAAGCCCCACTGAAGCATCTGCTAACTAGCTCTTCTTCCACAGATGCAGGCTGGTTGCCTGTTCCCCACCATGTAATAGTAACTGTGATGGCCCAGGCTGAAATATCTATTTTTAATTATCTCTGTATTGGTTCTTTATCATTCAAATAGCCCAGCACTCCCTCTGAGCATGGTCAGAGCCAGGACAATCACGTTTCAGAGAAAAGAAGGCCAGCTGCATTTACACTCAACAGAGTAACCAAAAGAGCAAATCACATTAGCAGCAGCTTGCAAACTTAAAAAAAAAAAAAAAAAAAAAAAAAAAGCCAGCCAGGACTCTGGCCCCCATCACAGCCTGGTTGCTGTTTGTTCCAGGAACGAGGTTGGGGAGGGCGCGGTGTGGTTTACAAGCCACTGATCAGGCCTCTGTAGTGGAAGGACAAAGTCCCTGGCTCCGCGCTGAATACTGCCTAGAAAGCTCAAGTCTGGAATAACTGAACCGTACCAAGGGGAATGAAGCATCTGGGGATATTAGGGTCTGATCTGACGAGGTGCTGCTGAATGCCCTCAAATCCTAATTGTTTTAAACAACACTAACTGGTAAAATTGACTGATGTGCCCAGATCTGATTATTTTATAGGACACCCACAGAAGCCAATCCCCTGTTCTCCTCCTGGGCTCTTTGGACCCATCCTCCAGCTTGCTCCTGTAGGGGAGGGGAGTCCTGGTTGGGATGGTCTTTGAGTACTTTCCTCACATGGGGGGACCAGAGTCGCAGCTGGTGTAACGTGAGCTCAATGGAGCAGAAGGTTTGGCCCAGGGAACCCATGTGGAACAAGTGCTCCAGCCCATCAGAATCTTACCCTGCAGCCACGCAGCACTCAGCAGCAACGCTGGTAAGGCAGTGTGTGCGTCTGTGATTACGTGCATTCATGCCGTTCTAGATTTTGCAGCGGTTTTAAGGCCAGAAAGGACCAGGAGGATTGTCTAGTCTGACCTACTTGGTTGCTGTCTCAGCAGAGAGGCCAAAGCTCAAATGGTCGTAGGATTTCCCCCCGCGGCTGCTGGTTTTGGGCTTCCTCAAGTTTTGGTATCCCCAGGTACTGAGGAAATGCAACTCTAGCTAAGGCAATGGAAGTGGAGGTTTGCTCCAGGGGTCTCAAGTTGAGCTTCCGGTAGTACGGGACACTTTTTGAAAATGTAGGTCTAACTTGTTTTATTCTTAAGGGTCTTTGCAGGGAATCTCTCCCTTTGGAGCACATACCCTTTTCTGTTGCTGCTCCCGCCATCTGAAGAGAGAATCTCCTGGAGGGTTTGGGACATTTGGTTATCATGGAAGTTATAAGGCCATAAACAAATACAATACCCACATTTCTGCTCACTGCCCAGCACTGAAATCTCACACAGAAGCTTTCAAAGTACTAAGACCCTTTTCCCATGAGAATTTCTTCACTAACAAGGTACTAGCAAGAGAACTAAGAAAATATACCCGTATACAACAGTGGCTCTAAATAAGCGGTTACCACCCAAGAAAGATCTTGGAGTCAGCGTGAATAGTTCTCTGAAAACTTCTGCTCATTGAGCAGCAGTGGTCAAAAAGGCCAACTGTATGGTAGGAACTATTAGGAAAGAGAGAGAAGATATGACTGAAAATATCTTAATGTCACTCTATAAATCCATGGTGAACCCGCACCTTGAATACAGCATCCAGTTCTGGTTGCCCCATCTCTAAAAGGATAGAGTGGAAGTGGAAAAGGTTCAAGGAAGGGTGACACAGCTGATCAAGGGTAGGAAATGGGTTCCATACTAGGGGACGCTAAAAGATACAGGCTGGTCAGCTTAGAAAAGAGACAACGGAAGGGGGATATGGTGGTCTATAAAATCATGGATGATGTGGAGAGAGTGAACACGGAAATGTTATTTACTGCTTCACATAACACAGGAGCTAGGAGTCACCTCGTGAAACTAATAGGCAGCAGATTAAATACAAATAAGAGGAAATACTTTTTCACACAGTGCACCATTAACCTGTGGAACTCATTGCCAGGGGATGTTGTGAAGGCCAAAAGTATAATTGGGTTAAAAAAAGAACAAGATTAGTTCATGGAGGACAGGGTCGTCAATGGCTATTAGCCAAGATGACCAGGGAAACAACTCCATGCTCCAGGTAACCATAAAGCTATGGTTACCAGAAACCAGGAGTGGAAATGGGAGTGGATCATTCCGTACTTCCCCTAGTCTGTACGCTCCCTCTAAAGCTCTGGTACTGGCCTCTGTTGGAGGCAGGATACTGAGCTAGCTGGACCAATGGTCAGACCCAGTGTGGCAGCTCTCATGTTAAAGAAGAGACTGGGATCTGCAGAATGGTCTCCAAATAAAATGTTCACCTGTCCGTTGCTCTTTAAACACACACCTTTAAGGCTAATGAATTTTACGTTCATTTTTCTTCCATCTGCAAAAATCCATAGGGGTATGTGAGGTAATATATTTTATTGAACCAACTTAAAAGTTCAAACAAATCAGTTCTAGGAGCACAATGCACAAGAGCGCCCTGCATTAACAAAAATGGTTGTAATACATCCCTAAAAATAATGCTTGGTCCTACAATAACAAGGTAGTGTAACCCTACCAGAACTGACCCACCATTCTGTTTCATGATTTTGATTCCTGGGTGCAAACGACGTTCTTGGGTAGTTGAAGATTATTTGGTCATGGAGGGTTGGTAAATTCAAGGCAGTGGGAGGAAGGGTGCTCATAAGAGGGATTCTGGGTTCAACTCCGGGCTCTGATACATGCACCCTGTGTGACCTTGGCATGTCACTCAGAGGGAAGTTTTCAAAGACACAAATGGCAGGTTGATGCCTGACTCCCCTTGAGTTTCAATGAGAATTAGGACTGGCTCGGCACCGTTGGAGTGAGCAGGTGTTTTGCCACTGACTTCATTGAGAGCAGGATCGGGGTTTATGGTGCCTTTGAAAACTCTGCTCCTGAATTACGATTATTTTAATTAGCAGTGTTTGTATTTTGGTAGTGCCGAGAGGTCTCAATCAGTGATCAGGTCCCCATTGTGCTAGGTGTTGCACACACTGAGAACAAAAATCTTTGTCTCAGTTCCTCCCATCTGTACAATAATACTCCCTTTGTCTATCGTGTCTATTTAGATTACCAGCTCTTTGGGGAGAACGCCTCTCTCGCTGTTAGTATAGCCCTTAGCCCAGTGCGGTTCTCATCTTGGCTGGAACCACTAAGTGCTAATGTCGTGTAAATAATACTAATCATTGTTATTTAAAAGCCTGCTTTTTAGAAACAAGCTAAACCCTACAATAACAAAGTCACATGCACATGACAGGAGGAGAAATAGTTTGGTGAGGAAACAGGCTTTAGCTTACTATAAACAAAGTAGCAAGCAGTGATGTTAGGCCAATATTTTAAAAATTGAATAGTGATTCCGGGTGCCTCATTTTTTGGGGTGCTCAACTCAAGACACCTTAAAAGGGGGCAGTTTCAGAAAGTGCTGAGCACCCAGCGCAGGGAAAATCCAGCCCCTTTAAGGGATCTCAAGCTGGGCAATCGAAAATTGAGGCTTCCAAAATCACTAGTCACTTTTGAAAATCTCAGCCTTGAAGATCACTCCCCATACCACCTAGAACCCGACATTCTAGTAACGTTCTGAGCTGAAAAGGTTTGAACCAGTCATGGCTGAAAGCTACTTAAACTTGTGGTTCATCTTTCTCTCCACGAGGGTGTGGAAATTAGTAGCACAGCATCTGTAGCCAACTCACAAAATGATTGGCTGAAACCGATTCTGGAAACCAACACTGAAAGGTATTAATGCTTTGCAAATCGGTGGGAATTCTGAACAATATGTACAGTCCAGCTGCTCCTGGAGTTCTCTGGCCTGTGTTGTACAGGAGGTCAGATTAGATGAACGCAGTGGTCCCTTCTGGCCTTGGAATCTATGATGAAGCTTTGCTGTGAGTCAGGCAAAAGGAGAGCTTTGAAATCAGAATTTTAATTTAGGGTGAATTTGTATAAGTCTCCCCCAAATCCTCTGGAAGCAGAAATGACTGAATCGGTGAAGATGCTGCCTTCTTCCATACAGGTGCTTGATTCTTTCTTGCATGCTTTAGGGGTAGCCAGCTGGCATGGAAACATTCCAAAATAGTAGCATTTGTTTGCAACGAAGCGAAAAAGTCACTTCCCAAATCTGTTCGCCTCTCATTTGGATCATCTCTAACAATGTTCCCGCCGGGCGGTGATGCCAGGTGTAATGTTGCCTCAGTTTGGCCTCTCTGATCTTTGAGGCTGAGTCCACTCTGCGTGTGCTCAGAGGGTAATTGTACTCCGGAAAAGGAAGCAATTTGCAATCTCTTGTTTAGAAACAGGAAATAGAATTTGGAGTGGTCCCGATTTCTTGCTGAGAGACAGAATTATGGACGTTCTTTCCTGCTCTTACTAATCCAAATGCTTAGACGTTCCTTGCAAATCTGGAAAATGGAAAGTACTTTGTCTTTGGCACTGGGGCAGGTAAATCTCTTCTGAACTCAAGTGAACCTGATAGATCCAGCATTTCTGAGAGCGGCATGTGCCGGGGAACAGTCCCCTAGAGTTGTTAGATTTTTCTCCTCTTGCCAGATGATTTGGTAGGTCATTGTGATTGATAAACATTTTCTTGGGTTGCATCTTTATATATTTTTGCTGTTACATTTTCATCCTGAATATTTCTAAGTGCTAAAATAGTTTTTTTTCCTGCATTTGGGCACCATCACATTTGGAATAGCTGAAGACAGATCATAAAACATATTTCCGTTCAGATTAGTTTTTAAATTATTTATATTTTTAGATGTTTTGAGTGTAATCTCATGTAACCAGGATCTCTCTTTCCTAATCTGTTTATATCTATCTGCATGTCTTAATCTAGCTATAAATCTATCATTTTTCTCCTCTATTTATCTGACTTGTCTCGCTATCTTTATTTTTTCCTGTCTTAATAGATTTCTCTCTCATTTTTCCAGAATATTAGTCATTGCAGTAGCTAGTTGCTGGGCCCCTGACAGTGTCACTTGAATTTGCAGTATATATTGGGTTTCCCAATTTAAAGTAAGTAAATAATTTAAATCAGAAGGATGCTGGATTGAAAATACTTTTTCTTTTTTTTTTTTTTTTTTTTTGGGCCGTGTGGTAGAAAGACGATAGTGAAATTAATAGTAAGAGACACTGTCCCCCCTTTCCCTTGCAAACATGCAGAGACACTATATCACTGTCCCCAATTGAAATAGTCACCTAGAGGGAGAAACTGAAGTTTTGACAAAACCAAGTTGTTTGGCTCTTTCTGGCAAAAAGCTTTTAGGGCCCGATTTTTATAGGTATTTGGGCACCCAATGCCTATAAAAAAAAACCAATGGGAGTTAGACACCTAAATACCTTTAAAAGGCTGGCCCTTAGGCCTGGTCTGCACTACAGAGGTAGGTTGATGTAAGCTGCCATGCACTGACCTGCTGGGCATGTGTCTACACGTAAATTTGTCTCCCACTGATGTAAGCTCTCCATTATACGACATAGTAACAGCACCTCCTCGAGCGGCGTTGAATCATGGTCAATGTCCTGAAGTCAACGCAGCACTGCTGCAGATACTGTGTTACATATGTTGACCCTCGCAGCTGTCCCACAATGCAACACACTGATCGCTCTGGTCACAATTGTTAATTCCACTGCCCAGGGGGTCACAGAGACCAGAAGCCTCCTCCCACCAAAACCCCAAGAATTTTTGAAATACCTTTTCTTGATTGCCCCGCTTGGCGAGTCCACCTAGCAGCTTTCCATGGTTATGCACAAGGGCCCAGCTGACCATGCTGGCTACGCAATCCAGGCGCACTCCCACCTGGAGTAGACAGGAGATATTGGATCTCCTGGGCCTGTGGGAAGAAGAGGCTGGGTAGGCACAGCTAAGGACCAGCCATAGAAATGTGAAGATCTCTGAGCAGATTGCACGGGGGATGCAGGAGACGGAGTACGACAGGGATCAGCAGCTGTGCCACGTGAAAGCGAAGGAACTGCAGCAGGCAAACCAGAAGGGCGGAGAGGCTGACAGTCAATCCAGTGCCGAGCCGCAGACCTGCTTTTACAAAGAGCTGCACGCCATATTTGGCGGAGACCTCCCCATGCACCACCCTGGGTACCGCCGTGGAGCCCGAGACAGAGGCCCCTGGCGTGAACAGTGAGGATGAAGAGGATGAAGGACATGTGCCCGGGAGGCCCAGCTATGCCAAGAGCCAGGATCTTTTTGAGACTTCACCATAGTCCAGTCGGTCCCAGCTGTCAAGCGTGATGCAAGGGAAGGAACCTCAGGTAAGAGAGTAAATTTATTTCCCATTACAGCGATGATGCCCCCAACTTAGCAGGACAAAGCTATCGACTTTTCCTTAATGTACGTGTGCTAGACTAGGTAGCGATACAACAAAGAGGTAGTGTAGTTATCTGCTTTTCATTCCCCTCTAGAGTTAGATGGGTGGATGGAGGGGGATTGTCACGCGTAGCAGTGTGTGTCTGTACACAGGGATGTGTCTTGAATCCTCCCAAGAGATCTTGAGGAAAGGTTTCTAGGGCCGACAGCCTTATTTCCCCCTCTGCGGTAGGGTGCTTTCCTACGCCAGTCAGTGATAACTTCAGCAGGCACCGCTGCAGTACGCACGCTTGCAGCACATGGGCCTTGGGAGTGGGATATCAGCTCAGATCGCCCCAGCCTGTGAAAAATGGTGCCAGTATTCAGCGCCATTGCCCTGTACTCATAGTTTCATGCAACCAAGCAATACCCTCCTCATTTCTCTCAAGTGCGGTGCCTGGTGCTGTGCACGAGCACTTGGAAGCAGACTGTCAATCAGGAAGTCTTGCTTAAAGCATCCGGGGAGCATGGGAAGGGAGTTCAGAAACTTAACTTTTACTTTCTGTTTCACGTACTGACAGCGGTACCTTTATGTGTTCTATCTGCCGCTGCGGCCGTTGTGGCCTTCGGGGGTTCCCCCTCTACACCTGTGGAACGCTTGAGTCAGAGAAAGAAGAGGACTCAGGATGACATGTTCGGCAAGATCCTGCAAGCCAGCGCTGTATCAGACTGTGAGCAGAGGGCCTGGAGGGTGAATATTACAGTCTGGATGGAGAGGGAAAGAACAGACAGGAGAAGATCCAGGAGTCCCAGCAGGCAAAGGAGAGGGAGATGCACCAGGGGCTTCTCCTACCGCTCCACACTAGGGACAACCACAGTATCGCATACACTGACCTTTGAGAGCCATGTTTGATGTATGACTAACTAAAGCGAACATGAATGTTCCTTCCTCTTCTTTAAACTCTGATCCATAAATTTATTAAGGTTTTAATATATTTGCTTTTAACTTGCACAGAATTTCTGCTGAAGTGTTTTTGTGAGTCAATTAAACTCTGTTGTTTGGAGAATAATTCATTTTTATTAATCCCAATGTATGATGCGGAATGGCTGATGGTAGTGAGGGCACCCGCTTACCTGTTATCATACACTGTGACAGCTCATTGGATCAGTGACACACACAGTGTAATGTTCATAAATGTACAGCAAGCACCGCAAAATTCAGTGTTATGTTCATAGATGTGTACCAAGCACCGTGCAATTCCTAACAGGCCCCCAAACTGCAGGGCTGAGTAGAGCACAGTCCACCACGACACATTACTGGGGCTCATTGATAAAATGCTCTTTCAAAGCCTCTCTGAGCTGGGTGGCTCCACATTGAGGTCTTCTAATAGCCCTTGTGTGTGGTTGTTCAAACTCATCAGACAGCTGCTCCACCTGCACCCTCTGCCCCAGCAGCAACTTTTACCCCTTTGTGTCACAGATATTATGCGGGACGCTGCAGGCAGCTCTAACCACTGGGATATTTTTCCTCACAGAAAATATCTGGTGAGTAAACAACGCCAGCGTCCCTTCAGCCTACCAAAAGCACATTCAGCTGTCATCCTGCACTGGCAGTTGAATCTTCCCTTGGTGCTGCCAAGGTGCCCAGTGTACAGCTTCATGAGCAAGGGGTAGGCTGGATCCCCCAGGATCATGATAGGCATTTCAACATCGCCAATGGTAATCTGCTGGTCATGAAAGAAAATCCCTGCTTTTAGCTTTCTGAATAGTTCTGTGTTCTTAAAGATGCAAGCGTCACGCACCTTCCCTGACCAGCCAACACTGATGTCGGTGAAGTGTTTCCAGTGATCAACCAGCACTTGCATAACGATAGAAAAATAGCCCTTTCTGTTGATGTACTCTCTGGCAAAGTGGGCGGATGCCAAAATAGGGATATGCGTGCCGGCTATCATTCCACCACAGTTTGGGAACCCCATTGCTGCAAATCCACTATGTCCTGCACATTGCTGAGAGTCACAGTCCTGCAGAGCAGGAGACAGTTAATGGCCCTGCACACGTGCATAACAACAGCCCCCACTGTAGATTTTCCAACTTCAAAATGATTTTCCCATTGACCTGTAGCAGTCCAGTGTTGCAAGTTGCCACAGTGCGATCGCCGCTTGCTTCTCCATTCTCAGTGCAGCTCTCAGTCTGGTGTCTCTGCGCCAGGGGACTGGGATGAGCTTGGCACACAGATCCAGGAATATGGCCTTTCATATCTGAAAGTTCTTTAGCCACTGCTCATCATCCTAAGCCTCTATTACAAAGGGATCCCACCAGTAAGTGCTCGTTACTTGGGTCCAGAAGCGGCACTCCACCGTTTGCAGCTGCTCCATGAATACCACCAGCGGTATTGAATTGGTTCTTGCTATGTTACACAGCAGTCTGCCCTCCCAGAAATCACCATTTTCCCCTTTGCTCTTCTTGCGGCTCTGCAAGTACCAGAGGATCACGCATCCTGTTCTCACCGCGCTCGTGACAATAATGCAGAGCTGTACAGCCTCCATGCTTCGGTCAGAGATGATGGACAGCGACAAGTCCGGCACAGGTTCATGGGATTTGCAAAATAGGTGCGACAGTTATGGGACAGAGGTGGCATTATGGGATGGGGAAAGTTGCATGATGGGAACTTGGTCCCACAATCCAAAGTCTCCCCTTGCGTGACTCATTTTTGCCCTCACCATACATTGTCAAAACTTCCCAAAAAAGAGTGTGCTGGATGATAGTGAGTTGGATGCTGGGATGCCTCCCCGTGGTGCACCGTGCACTGACATGAATGCCCCTGCAGTGCCAATGCAAGGAGCCACGTATGTATGCACACGAGTGATATACTCGGTGCAGCGGCCGATGTCAATGTCAGGTGCATCGGCAATAGTTTGCCGTGTAGACGTGCCCTTAGACAATAATGCCATGGGCTTGGGGAAACGTGGATCTTGGCACTGCCCCCTGAACTCCAGAGCGCGGGCTGTATCCATGCATTAGCTGTGCCAGGCCAATTCTACCTCCTACACAAAAGCACAACGGAGGAGGAAAAATGTAGAAGTCGGAGCTAATTTTTGGCTCAGCTGGGCCCTGAAATGGCTCTCTAACTCTGGCCATTTCTGCTTCTTCCTGAGTAGTCCTACTAGCTACTAGCCCCCAGGTGTCTGGTATCCAGCAACTGCACGAGTCTCTCTTTTTTCCCCTGCTGGTTGGACTTGAGTTCTGTGTCCCGTCATGCGTGCTGGGGCGGTGAATGTTACAGTGGGTGCCGCCTTTGATCGTGTAGCTCATGGCCAGGATTTCCAAAGAAACTTTGGGATAGAAATTCCCAGCCTACCACCTCTGGTGCCTTCGCCTGCTCCCACGGCTTCAGTTATCTCTGCCGGGCCGATGACTCCTGAGCCTGCTAGGCCTCTCCTTCCAGATCTCCTGCTGGATACCCCACTCTTGCCTCCGACGCCAGGCCCCATTCATCAGTGCCCTGCACCTGGTGGAATCATTCACAGCCATGCAAAGAGGGAGTCAGATGATACCAGGTCATTCGGTTGTGGTGGCACATTGCACTGCTGTAGATGGCTCCATGTGGGGTAGGGGCCCACGTCCCTGAACTTCTGATTGTTCCTCCTTGTTCCTCTCCTCCGTTGCCCTTCCAACTTGCTTTCCCATCTCCCAGGTGCTCAGCCAGGGGGTTATCCGTGGCTCTTTTCCCTGCTGTAGCTGGGGCTCTTGCTCAGTTTGGTCCCCTCTTCCTGTCTAGTGTCATCAATTTCTGCCCGTCTCTCACCGTTCCCGCATCTCCAACTCTTGGCCATGTGCTGGGGACCTCTCGGGGTCGGTGGAGTCTCCCAAGTGTACCAGTGGTGTACCTGAGAAAGGAATCTGGCCTGCACTCAGATAAATGACTCTCCCGGTGATGTAAGTCAGGAGTAACTCCATTGTAGCCAGTGGGTCAGATGCTCGGTGTAAATGGGGGTAGCTGATCTGCAGTGGTTGAGGCTCTGGCACATCAGAGTTACACTGGATTAAAGGAAGAGGTATAAACACGTATCTTTACCTCTAGGCCGCCCTTCGTGCACTCCCTCTGGTGGGCACTTCCTTTGCCCGGATGGTCAGCCCCAACCAGTCCCTTCTCCAGAGTGCCTTGCTTGGTCTTCTGTGGCTCAGTTCAGTCCCATTCTGGGTTCAGCTCTAAACAAAAAACATAAAAAGGATCCTTTGCCCCTCCTCAGTTCAACTTCAACTCCTCCCCCTTGTCAAGGTACTGACCCCCTGACTTTTCCCTGCAGGGAATCCAAGTGCCATTTAAGCTAGCCTTCCACCTCTCCTGCGCGTCTGTCTCATTCCCTGGTCTTCATCGACCCTTGCTTGGGACTCCTCTCCACTCTACAGCTAACCCTACTCTTGTCGTTCCGCTTTCTGGCCAGGGCCAAGCCCTGCTACAGGAAGGGACTCTCCCTAGTTCGTCTCTGCCACGCCTGTGCTCTCTCAGCTCCTTGTACAGCCTCGCTGTCCCCACTCTGACCCAAGAGGCAATCGATCACCTCCCAGGTGCAGAGCATAACTAAGTAGGGTCTTTCCCTTGCCTTACAGGTGCCTATGTTTGAGATGAAATAGCACCGGTTTACCTAGCTGGGCAAAGTAGATGGCTTTGGGTCACAGCTGTGTTCTTTGCTCCTGTCTCTCTCCAGCTTCACCTTGATCACAGGAGGCTGCGAAAAGAGAGAGGGAGAAAATGTTCCATGTGGGCCAGAAAATATAGCAAAATCTGCCCCTTCCAGAGAGCTGGTTAATCCGTGATTTAGAAACCTCTCGCTTTTCTCCCAATATAATCCGGCTTCTCAGCATTCACCAAACAATCTTGTTCCAGCTGATCGGAGGAACCTGACTGCGATGTCTCCAGGCAAGGAACTCATGCATCCTGTGCAGGGCTGGTAGCTGCGTTTGCATCGCTCACCCCTGTTGGTCATTGCCCTCCAGAGGCCGGCTGTATAGAATGCAGTGAGTGCCAGGCCATGCTTGCTTGATGCAGTGATGGCCTGGCTCTGTACCTAGGTGCTTGGTGCTGGGCCATGCCTGAAGCTATTCTGCTGAACCTGAGTTGTGTGTGTATATCTTGTTCCATCACATGCCACAAGATTCCTGGGCGAGACTCTCCACTGGTGGGAATTACCGTAGCTGTACCAATTTCAGGGGAGCTCTGCTGATCTGTCCCAGCTGGGGATCGGGCCCGTTGTGTCCAGTTTCAGGAAGGAGGGGTGGATTTGCATGTATCTTCCCCACGCGGGTTATTGCGAGAAGCTGCTTTTCTCCATGGCTGCATTTAAAGGGCGTGAAGTGCGCTGCGGGCAATGCTGCCAGGAATGGCTGAAAACCTGTTTGTTGTCACTGAGTGAAAAGGGAGGGTGGTTTTGATAGGCGTTGGCTGTGTGTTAAAAGCAGGCACACCTCTGTTTGCTAAGGGCTGGATTGTGCTGCCTTAACTCATGTGAGATATGACCTAGTTCAGCCAGGAGCCCACTGAAGTCACAGGGGAGAAAGGCACTTCTGATGAGGAGTAAGGGTGGCAGAAGCTGACCCCTTACAGCACAGATGTGGGAAAGGACTATGCAATTAAGGCACCGCCTTGCTTATCAGCATGGACTTGTGGTTAACAAAGCCCTGGCTGGCATGATTTAGTTGGGGATTGGTCCTGCTTTGAGCAGGGGGTTGGACTAGATGACCTCCTGAGGTCTCTTCCTACCCTAATCTTCTATGATTCTATGATAATACACTAGGCAGGTGCTCTGCAGATCCATGTTCCATTCCTGGCTCTGCTGTATGTGACTTAATATATGTGCGCTTTAGTCCCCAGCTGTAAACTGGGGGTAACAATCCCACCTTTGTGTGCTTAGATCGTAAGCTCTTTGAGACTGGGGCTGTCCCATTGTGTCTGTACAGCGCCTAGCCCAGAGGCACCTGGATCTAGGTGAGGACCTCTAGGTGCTCCTGTAAACTAGGCATTGCTAGTCATAACTTTCTCCGTGCGTACACCCAGAGTTCTGTCTGCTCACTGGAGATGCAAAAGTAAGCATTGCTCTCTCTAACTCTTGCTAACCCTGCAGTCCTGGGAAAGGAAGCTGAGGGCGATTTCTTATTGTGCATCGTCAACTGAACGCTTGGCTAAGGGCTTGTCTACACCTGGAGTTAATATCAGGACCAGCTGTTGCCCTTTAAATTCATATCTTGCCTTAATCTGAGTTCACTTTCAAGTGTGGACAAGCCTCAGGCCTGGTCTACACTGAAAATTTCTATCGACCGAGCTTTAGCACTCAGGGCTCTGCAAAATCCACTGCCCTGATATATCCACCGATATAACCCACAGTGTAGACACAGCTCGGGTGACGGAAGGATGCTTCCCTCAACGTCACCGCCTCTGCTCGGGAAGGCGGAGTTCCTGCAGGGACAGAAAACGGCGATCGCTCCATCGCTGTGCCGCCTGTCATGTGAACACGCCCTAAGTGTGGTCGGCTGCAGCTCTGCAACTCGGGGATCGCACTGAGGCTGCACAGGTGGTGCTGGGGGGCGGGCGTCTTGTGAAGAGCGTGGGGCCGTCCTGATTTCACTAAGGACTTGCGTTAGCCTGCAGGATCTGCCTGGCTCTGGGGAGGGTAGAGGGGGTTGGCACCGGTTCAAATGAAGTAATTCCCCCCCCTTGTTTTTCCTAGAACAAATAGTGGAGAAAGACGAGGGACCATACTACACCCACCTGGGATCGGGACCAACGGTGGCATCTATCAGGGATCTCATGGAAGAGAGGTATGTCACGAATGGTTTGCAACAAGTGAGACAGGTGGAGTAAAATCCCCCCCTCCTGTGCAGAGGGCCCCGTGGAAGAGGGGCTATGCTGAATCAGTGCATTCCTTAGCTGCCCCACCCCTGCCTCCTCCACAGCTGGGGCTGCTCACTTTTCTGCCTTGCAAAGGACCCCCTGGGAAGAGGGGGGCGATTGCAGATGCTTCCAGTGCCCTCTGCTGGTCATGCTGCCGCTGAGGGCCCTGTGCCAGGGGCTGCAGCCACATCACCCCAGGCAGAATCTAACCCACGGGCGTCTTCCAGGAAGGCTGGTGTTGTCGCCCAAGGTAAAGGCTGATCTGGGCAGCAGAGTGTCCCGCTCTGACGCTGGGCTTGGCGATGGAGCAAGCACCGTGTCTGTGCCAGGGCAAACAATTCCTCCAATTTATCAGGCACAACTAGATTTCTTCTGCACCAGGCATGCATGTCACCTCGGCCCACCGCTTCCCTCCAGCTGGCATGGTGCTTGTGGACAGCGTAAATGGGAAGCCAAAAAGCCGCCCCTCCTGCCCCCATGCTTCCATCTCCGCACGTGTTCTACTCGTGCTTGGATTCACCTGCCTGTTGGATGCGTTGTCCCGGGGTGGCGACGCAGGACGGGGCGTGGGATTTTTGCTCTCCCGGCTACAGTTCCAGTGAAAGTTGTCCGGGATTGTCTGGGTTTGTCAGCAGTCCCTGGGAGAGGTGGTGGTGAATACAACTTTCACGGGTCCCTGAAGGGTGTGTCTGCACTGCCAGCCGGAGGCGTGAATGCAGCACCGGTGGATACACCTGAGTTATCTTTGATCCAGATCTATGGGGGTGGGGGGCACCCCAGTATGTACCCGAAGTCCCTGGTAGGGAGGGATGCTGCTTCTGGGGGGTTTCACTGCTATTGTTAACTCTAGTGTAGATCGGTCTACGGCACGTACAGCGGTCGCACCTCCGACTGCACATAACCTAAATCACCGTGGCCTTGGCTAGACCAGGGTTCAGAGTTGGTAGAGGGTATTAGCTGACATATTCTGCCTAACACTCTGGAAAGTCTAGTGAAGGCACGGCACCCTGCCTTGAACACGGGCTAAGGTGGTCAAGGGAAAGCATTGGTGGGAACTTAGATGCCTGTGGGAAACCACGCTGGTTAGTCCAATTTGCTGCAGGGAGTCACTTCGGGCTTGTGTTGGCCAACCGGTTTGCTTTGATTCCCACAGCCAGGGCTGGCAGGGCTGCTGGTAACTCATGCACTGCCTGGGTGCACATCTGCATGGTACGCCAATGAGTATCGCATGACGAGACGTATCATTTGCCTCCCACAGACAGTTCAACAGCTGCCAAACTAAGCAACTGGCCAAGGGCAAGTCAAAACCTTTCACGGTTACTATTAGTTATGACTGCGGTCAAGTCAGTGAAATTGGCAATAGAAAAGACCAATGGGGTCACCCAGCCTGTCCCTCTGCCAGGGCAGGATTCTTTCCTACTGTTCGCTTTCCAGTGTAGTCCAGGATTTTTGGCGATGGTTGTTTTTTGTCTCAAGCAACAGGGCTTCCGCCCCTTCCTCTGGGGAGACTGTACAATCTCACTGGTCACCAGAGCCTGCTCGCTGCTAGTTATGTGTAAATTTTTCCGAGTCTGGCAGTGTTAGGTCCTACCGTTAATAGATCTTGCTGTTAGGAAACATTTTTCCCTTTGCTCAATTTCATCAGATAGTGCAGGGTCCTACCACCCAGTTCTACCATCTCCTGCCTTGGTTATTGCACCCCGGACATATTTGTGCAGCTGAGTCGTCTCCAGGCCCACGTCCTGCCCTTTGCAGATTGAAAAGGAGTGGAAGGGACTTACGAGGACAGACGCATGTTGCCTGAGCTGGCTCAGTTCCAGGGTGTTGTTGCTTTTCAGCAGCTGTAATGTGGGGAGTTGGGAGGGAGCAGCTTGCAGATCGCAAGGCAGCTGTGCAGCTGGACGGTCAATGGGAGTTAAATGGGAGATCTCTGCCCATCCATGCACCAGGACCCTGGTTTTTTGGGTGAGTCCCCTGGCTAAGATGTCCTGCTCTCCTCCTGCCTGCACTGAGCATCATTCTTCTCAGCCCCCTACCCATCCCCGGTCAGGAAAATCAAAAGCAGGTGGTGCTGCCTCGATTTCTGAGAGCCCAGTTTGCCGTGACTTGGGGCCATGGGCTCAGCAACAGCCCTTAGGTTGGGCACCGAAAATCACTAGAGGAAACCCTCAGCCACTGTACACACCTGCCATGGAGGGGCTGCTGGCAGCTGATAGGGGAGCATGTGCGCTCCCTTGCCCCCTTGTCTTGTGTCCCACCAAGGGGCTGGGATGTTTGGACTTGGCAGGGAAGGGTTGGTGTGCTAATCTCAGGCTAATCTAATCAAGCCTTTCAGGACTGGGAAAATTGCAGGCCAAACTCCCACGGATGTCACTGTGGCCAGGATTTCACCCTGGGGTTGGAGATGGGGACGGTACTAGCCAGGGGGAGGGGATGGGCTTTGCATCAGTTGTGCTCCCCCTGGGTTCTGGATTACTCTAGGGGCCAAAATACACCCCACCCCGTTTCCCCCCGGCCTAAGCAAACATGGCCCATCTCAGCCTGGCTCTGGCAAAGTCCAGAATCCTGCTCCAGGCCTGCCCCTATGTTATGCCTTTGGTGGCCCTACACTAATGCCTGCTCGGGGGGGATTTCTCTCCTAACCTATTGCAGCAGAGGCCCCTGTATGCTGCTGAAGTGGAATGGGGTGTGTGTGTGTGTTGGGGGGTGGGGTAGATCCCTGCCATAGCGTTGGCGAGTGTTTAACTAATGGGATGAATGGGCTGGTGTCGGATCTGCTTGTTCTCCATTGTGCAGCGCGCAGAAATATGCCTGCAGGGGGGAAAGCAGCAAAGTACCATGCAGGCAGGTGGGGCACAGATTAACTGGGTTACACCCCTGGGATTGAGTCACGGCGCTGAGTCAGCCAGAAATAGAGCGTCACCAGGGTTGATGGCATTACGTCACCCACCTTGGGGGCACAGTGATTCACGGGGGAACAGGCATGCTATGGAAGGGAACCCACAACCCCCTGGGGGAGCGAGTAATTACTGACTCCACATGAACACCCTCATAGCCAACAGACAGTGACTGATCCTGATCCAGAAAGGTACCAAACACTCCTGAGAGGTGTTGACTGACCTCAACTCCCATGCAAGTCAGTAGTGCTTGGCAGGATCGGGCCCCTAATGAGGCATAAATCCTCATTGGCTTGGAGTCTTACCTCTGCCACCAACTGTGTTAAACAAGCCACATATTAAAATCACTCTGTGCCTCAGTTTCCCCATCTTCCTCGCCTCCCAGAGGGTGTTGTGAGGTTGAAGTTAGGGAATCTTTGTGAAGTGAATTGACGCCCTTGAATAGAAGGGGGGATGCAAGTGCAAATTATTTTAAAAAGTGAAATCAGCAGGCTTTGTTACTTCATGTTCTCAGTCTGGGCTTGTGGGAATTAAATTTCCTGCCTGTCAGCCTGTGCAGTGAGCGCCCCCTGTGGATTGTGGAAGCTTTGCAGCTCAGGGCAATAGAAATTCACTTGCACTGTTTCAGCAGATAGTCTTCTCTTAGCAATAATGTGAAGTTTGATGGTGTTTTTACACCTGCCTGCACTTCTAGGTCAGGGGATACAGCATTCGCAGCTTGGGATGACTTGAGCATCAGAACAGCACGTGTCAGGCCAGGCCGTGTGCTCGGTCAGGGTAGATCTGGAAAGCACTGCACTAGTGCCGGTGGCTATTTGCCAGTTCAGCTGAGAGCACAATCTGGTCCATGGGGCACCATAGAGCTTTGGTGGAATTGTTCCTTGAAAAACTCCCACCAGGAATCCCAGTGTGCATAAGGGTGTCTGAGCTCCCTTCACTAAATGGGCTAGATTTAACTCAAGGATGGGAGTGGACATGTTCTGTCCTCCCCAGCACTGGGGCTAGGTTTTCTCCAAAGCACCCAGCGTTGGTCCTTGCTCTGCTTCCAGTGAAATCAACGATAAAGCTCCCATTGACTTTAGCGGGGACAACGCTGAGCGCTTCAGAAGATCCCTCCCGAGATGCGCAGCAGCAAGTTTTGGTCTGTCGGATGCCCCAGTTTCCATCGCTGGGGCAGGCAGGTCATTGTAGGGCAGGTTTAGGACCTGGGGTTGCAGGGTCCTGGGTGACCGATGCCTCCACCTCCCCACTGGGGAGCCAGGTGAAACAGCACCCAACAATTACTGGTGGGTTAGGCACTGCAGGAAGTACCGCCCAAAGAAGCTAGAGAGCAGAACCCTGCAGCCGCCTGATTGGTCAGCACCGACTATTTAAAGGAGGAAGCTGACCCAGGGAGCTGTCTGAGGAACAAAGCAGATTCTGGCTTGCTACTGACCTCATCCTTCACCCCGTTTTGGTCCTGATTCCTGCCTTTGACCCAGCTCGACCTTCGTTCCAGTTTCCTGACTCAACCTGGCAACTAGTTGTGACTGCTGCCTTCGACCCTGGCCCAGCGGACATCACTGTCTACGCCCCGGCCATTACAGTCATGAGCGTTGATGGGGCCCGGGGAATGGAAAGGTCATGCTGGAAATCGCCTCCCATTCTCAGCTGGCTGCCAGAGGGGGTGACAGCACAGGCCAGGGGCTGCAAGCCCATGGGCTCTCACCTGTGTTTAAAACCCTTGATAGTGACCTACTGCAAGTGGTGGTGACGATGCATTCTCCTGCTTAGTCTCAACTGCAATTCCTACAACAGCGGCTTCCGTTTCCTCATCAGCCTCCTGGCCACCATTCCCCAGATGCCAGGGCGAGCTCTGGACTTGCTTTGCGATGGTGAAGCACGTAGTTATTAGGAAAGTGTGACGCCGAGTCTTGCCTTTACGTTCCCCCTAGTCTTCTTGGAAGTGTGGTATCTGGATAGCATCTCTCTCCAGTCGGTCAGATGTAAATGGACGGGTGTAGAGCAGGTTAATGAGACGTACGCACCAGCTGCTGCTGCTCAAATCTTCCCATCGCTCTCCATGTTCCTCGTGGGTGAGGGAGATGAAATCCAGTCCAGGAAGTTCCCATCCACCCTGTAGATCAGGAACATCTGAGCTTGGGAGCCGAGCAGTGGAGAATTCTGCAGGGCCGACGAGATGCTTTGGGGGGAGGGATAGCTCAGTGGTTTGAGCATTGGCCTGCTAAACCCAGGGTTGTGAGTTCAATCCTTGAGGGGGCCATTTAGGGATCCAGGGCAAAAATTTTGGATTGGTCCTGCTTTGAGCAGGGGGTTGGACTAGATGACCTCCTGAGGTCCCTTCCAACCCTGATATTCGTGATTCTGTGCCTGGCTCCATCTTCTCTTGCTGGTGCCGTTCGCTTCTGGAGGCTTTCAGCTGAGAACGGAATAACTAGGCGGGTTGATCCGCGTCAAGGGAATGGCCAGCCATTAGATTAGCTTATTTGTTGGCTCTTAGTGGAAGTGCCTGTCAAGGGGAGGGCAGTGCTTTCGAGGCAGGAGGATACAACACTGTGAGATCATGAGATGAAGAGCAGGGCAGGTTGTCAGCTCTTTGGGGGCAGGGACTGTCCTTTTGTTCTGTGTCTGTACAGTGCCTGGCACAATGGGGGCCTGGGGCTTCTAGGGGCAACCACGCTATAAATCGTAATATGCTTCTGTGCAGTAGAGATGTGCTGCAGTTTGCTCTGGCTTTCCAGTTATGCTGATGCATGAGATGGAGCCTTGTGCACAATGTGTCCTTGTAAACTTGGGTGTCTAGGATTTCACAGCCGTTGCTATGCGATGGGGACAGCACTCAGGTCCTCCTGTTCCCGACGATGAACCGCTGCTGCGTGGTCTAAAGCAGTATGGGGCCTAAGCCACACGGATAAGCAGTTCCGATTCCTTCCAACAGAGGGCAGTGGGGTGCATGCCTGCCGCCCACTCCGCGTCAACGTCTCATCTAGATGAGTAGCAATTTTACATCGAGCGGAAATCCCACTTGTCTACAGTGGGAACTGCAGAGCAGCAGCGTCTTTCGCTGAGCCTGCCCACTTTGCAGATCTCCCCTTCTCAGTGGAGTTTGCTGGCATTGCCTGGGAATTCATAGGAATTGCCAAACTGCATCTGACCCGAACTCAGTCCATCCCAGTGTCCTGTCTCAGGTGGTGGCCAGCACCATACGCCTCAGAAGAAGATCTGAGAACCCTGCAGCAGCAGGTATGGGATCATCTGCCCTCCACATTTGGTCTGATCCTGACCCCCAATAGTTAGATTGGCTCAAGCCTTGAAGCATAAAGGTTCATATCCCTGCCAACACTTTTGCTGGCATTAATATGCTAACTCTGAATATTCATATAAACGCCCAATTCCTTTTTGACTCTTGCTCAGTTCTTGGCCTCAGTGACTTCTAGTGGCAATGAGTTCCACCGGCTAATGATGTTCAGTGGAATCTAGGCACCCAACTGCCATTTGTCCATTTGAAAATCTTCCCCAGGAGCAGTGTGTGTTGCAGACTGTTATGCGCACATCAGCTGAAGGTATTAGTGATAGTTATAAGCTATGGTTGTAAAGCAATCTATCGACCTATTTTTATGTCATTATTGTAGTGCCTAGGGACCGACCAAGAATGAGGCCCAGTTGTGTTAGGTGCTGCACATACACATAATAAAAGACAGTGCCTACAATCTAAAGAGATAAAACAGATAAAGGGTTAAGGGGAAAGGGTTTAACATACAGGCGGAGTAATTAGAGCGATGGTTTGCAAATAGTCCCGCAATTTTGCAATTGATCGCCCATGTATTAAAACACCCATCTGACACAAATTAACCTCTTATCAACTGTTTACAAATGTCCCCGCCCCCCCCACCCCCCCGGAAAGTGTGACCAAAATGCAGTCACTTCGGCTCTGTTTTTTGCATCAGAATGCCCCCAGCCTGTCTTTTTGTGTCCCCGTCCCGCTCCCCTCCTACCACCGGTTCCCAACATCTGCAAAATCTTTGAAGCGCCTGGCTGTTCTGCTGGCACAATGGCTGTGTGGGTGCGTTCACCCATGAACATCAGCCGGGGCATGGGAATCCTTGTTTAAAAGTGTCTCGCTAGCAAAACTCAGCAGGGCCGTGTGGGCCGACTCTCTTCCCCCGGGGGTGACGGATCGTGCTGGCTTCAGGAAGCGGGGCAGGAGGTAGCTGGCGTAGTTAATTAGTGCTTCCAGGAAGGAGGAGAGTGGGAAGGTTAATCTGTGCTGATTAGCTCCAGCGAAAACCCCAGGTTGCCTGATCAGTTGGATGAGAGCGTCTAACAGGGCACTCTGGTCTGTGTGCCAGAGGGGAAGGAATGAAGAGACAAAGGGTCTCTCCCCGTGGTGTATGTCGGAAGGAACACTGTTGAACTCGCTGGGCATGATTCAGCCCTCAGTCCCACTGATCGGAGGCCAATGGGATAACACCAGTGTAGGACCGATATGAGGGCAGAATCAGAAATTAGGGCCTGATCCTGCAAGGAGAGTGTAAGGGCAGGAGTGGGGGGATGGGGACTTAAAGTGGTCTCCCTCAAAATTACATCCTTTCCCTGGCTGCGATAAAATGGACCCGATCCTTGAGATACCCCAGGTGCTCAGTGTGTCTCAGGGTACGTCCATGCTTGGAGGGAGGCGTGCGATTCCTAGCCTCCCCCGAGGTCCAAGAGTAGACATACCTGAAGTGTAGCTCCCGAGAATGAGAGGAGTGGGACGCAGCTCTGCTGGGATAAAGGATTGTGCTACCAAACTAACGTATGTGTTGGAGGGGTGGGGTTGACTGCTAGGCAGAATTTCAGGTGTCCTTAGGCCTTAGTCTTGCTTCCCAGCTGCAGATCCCTAGTGCAGACATGATTTGCACAAGTGCTGCTATGTCTCAAAATCCCAGTGTAGACGAGACCTCGGCTGACTTCTAGCAGGGTGGCTAGGGAGAGGCGATTCGGACCCAGCATGGGCTGTGTTGAGGAAAGCACTTGTCTGCGCAGCAGATGGGTTGCGTGGGGTGAGTCACGTCTGTCCGATGGGATTAGACGCCAGGGCTAGCTTGGTTTGTGTCCAGCTCCCATCCTAGCAAGAGTAGAACCACAAGTGATTTCACGCAGGCCACGGATCAGCCATTAGCTGGCTGCCCTTTGCAGGCAATGCTGACTTGGGTTTCCGGTAGCTAAGAGCTGCAGCCACCCTCCCTCTGGGAATCATTCTGGTTGCGCAGCTAGGCACCGAGGACTCTTGTTGCATTGGCCCATGGTCTCAGACCCCTCTAATGTGCAGCTGAAGCCCTGTCCTCTCGCTCCTGCTCCATGCTGGGTGGAAAGAGAGGAAAACAAGGGTGTAGGGCGTGGGAGGAGAGAGCATGCCTCGCGTGCCTTGGGCATAAGCAAGGCTCCCAGGAGTTAACATAGCTGTGAGGTCTGCAGTCTTCTGTTCTTGGAGTCCGGCTATCTACCCCATCTCTTCCTCCCCTGAGAAGTCCGAGGGAAATCCACCCACACCCATTTGCGTGGCCAGCACAGAAGAGCTGAGTCGTGGCTCAGAGAGGGGCTGCTCTGCTCTCACATTCGTGGAACCGGGTGAAATTCAGGGGTTAGATTCAGACCCGAGCACCAGCTGGGTCCCACTGTTTGGAGGGTGTAGGTGGTGCACAGACCTCTGTGTGAGCACCCTTCACGAGCGGGGAATCTCACACCATGTGAACTGCAGTGGGGGCAGGGATGGTTTCTGCACAGGGAAGTGAGAAACACAAATGGCTGTATGAGTGAAAAGAAGCGTTAATGATGCAGTGGGCTTGGGATTCAGGAGACCGGGTTTCAATTCCTGGCTCTGCCACTGAGCTGCTGGGTGACCTCCAGCAAGTAACTTCCCCCCTCCGTGCCTCAGTTTCCCCATCTGTAAAAAGGCAATGATAATACTGACCTCCTTTGCAAAATGCTTTGAGATCTATGACTGAAAAAGTTCTATAGAGGAGCTAGGAATTCATGTTGTTGTTCTCTCATTGTTCTCTCTCAGTCCCTTTAGGGACAGTCTGTTTTTTTTAAATCACATCCATTCTGGCAACTCAGTGGATGCTGATTCTTTTGTGGCATGTGTGATGGGTTGGATCACAGAAACCCCCTTGGGAGCTGCCAAGACTACTTTTGCCCAGTCAGCTTAGGACTTCAGTGCCCTGCCTGGTTTGAGCCAGACCCGCTAGCCTGCTGTAAACCCAGACCCAGGCCTGAACCACGTCCCCTAACAGCTGTAAGTTCAATTGAAAGCAGTTTGCAGAAGCGTGCCTATCTTTAACACTGAGATACCCAACTCCCAATGGGGTCCAACCCCCAAATAAATCGGTTTTACCCTGTATAAAGCTTATACAGGGTAAACTCATAGAGTGTTCGCCCTCTATAACACTGATAGAGCGAGATGCACAGCTGTTCCCCTCCCCCCCAAATATTAATACATACTCTGGGTTAATTAGTAAGTAAAAAGTGATTTTATTAAATACAGAATGTAGGATTTAAGTGGTTCCAAGTAGTAACAGACAGAACAAAGTGAATTACCAAGCAAAATAAAATAAAACACACAAGTCTATGTCTAATCAAACTGAATACAGATAAAAACCTCACCAGTTCCAGTAAGCTCTCTTTTACAGACTAGCCTCCTTCTAGTCTGGGTCCAGGAAGCAATCACACCCCCTGTAGTTACTGTCCTTTGTTCCAGTTACTTTCAGGTATCCTTGGGGATGGAGAGGCTCTCTCCTTAGCCAGCTGAAGACAAACTGGAAGGGTCTCCCACAGGCTTAAATAGACTTTCTCTTGTGGGTGGAGACCCCCCTACTTTCTGCTATACAAAGTCCAGCTCCAAGATGGAGTTCTGGAGTCACCTGAGCAAGTCACATGTTCATGCATGGTTTCAGAGTAGCAGCTGGGTTAGTCTGTGTCTGTAAGAAGAACAGGAGTACTTGTGGTACCTTAGAGACTAACAAATTTATTAGAGCATAAGCTTTTGTGGGCTACAGCTCACTTCATTGGATGCACACAGTGGAAAATATAGTGGGGAGATTTTATATACACAGATAACATGAAACAATGGGTGTTACCATTCACACTGTAACGAGAGTGATCAGGAAAGGTGAGCTATTACCAGTGGTGGGGGGGACCTTTTGTAGTGATAATCAAGGTGGGCCATTTCCAGCAGTTTACAAGGACAGTAGGAGGGGAAATAAACAAGGGGAAATAGTTTTACTTTGTGTAATGACCCATCCACTCCCAGTCTCTATTCAAGCCTAAGTTAATTGTATCCAGTTTGCAAATTAATTCCAATTCAGCAGTCTCTTGTTGGAGTCTGTTTTTGACGTTTTTTTGTTGAAGAATTGCCACTTTTAGGTCTGTAATCGAGTGACCAGAGAGATTGAAGTGTTCTCCGACTGGTTTTTGAACGTTATAATCCTTGACATCTGATTTGTGTCCATTTATTCTTTTACGTAGACTGTCCAGTTTGACCAATGTACATGGCAGAGGGGCATTGCTGGCACATGATGGCATATATCACACTGGTAGATGTGCAGGTGAACGAGCCTCTGATAGCGTGGCTGATGTAATTAGGCCCTATGATGGTGTCCCCTGAATCGATATGTGGACACAACGGGTTTTGTTGCAAGGATAAGTTCCTGGTTAGTGGTTCTGTTGTGTGGTGTGTGGTTGCTGGTGAGTATTTGCTTCAGGTTGGGGGGCTGTCTGTAAGCAAGGACTGGCCTGTCTCCCAAGATCTGTGAGAGTGAGGGGTCGTCCTTCAGGATAGGTTGTAGATCCTTGATGATGCGCTGGAGAGGTTTTAGTTGGGGGCTGAAGGTGACGGCTAGTGGCGTTCTGTTACTTTCTTTGTTGGGCCTGTCCTGTAATAGGTAACTTCTGCATATTCTTCTGGCTCTGTCAATCTGTTTGAAACTTTTTCCCTAAGTTAAGTATCCTCACACCTTCTTGTCAACTGTCTAAATGGGCCATCTTGATTATTGGTACAAAAGTTTTTTTGTTTCTCTCCTGCTGATAATAGCTCATCTTAATTAATTAGCCTCTTACAGTTTGTATGGCAACTTCCACCTTCTCTGTATATGTGTGTGTGTGTATCTATCTATCTATCTATCTATCTATCTATCTATCTATCTATCTATCTATCTATCTTCTTACTATATGTTCCATTCTATGCATCCGATGAAGTGGGCTGTAGCCCACGAAAGCTTATGCTCTAGTAAATTTTTAGTCTCTAAAGTGCCACAAGTACTCCTGTTCTTTTTGTGGATACAGACTAACAGGGCTGCTACTCTGAAACCTGTCATTGTTCCTTCAGTGCTTCTTGATTGAGCATTTAACTTTGTGAATTCCTTTTTCCAGGAACTGACCAAATGCTCTACTAAGGTTATTTAGAAATCAAGCCAGTACACAGCCAATATTCGTAACTTTGAATACAAAAATGATACCTGCATACAAAGAGGATTAATAGATTCAGTAGATCGTAACTTTTACATGGATATGATACATGGCATGTGTAGCATAGAACATATTTCAGTTATGTCATATATATTCATAAGCATATTTCCATAAAGCCTTATGGGGGGCACTGTCACAGCATGTCCTTGCTCTTGCCTACGCTCATTTGATGCCTTTTTCCACCAGGTATGGCGAGAAGGGGAAAGCCATCAGAATCGAAAAGGTCATCTATACAGGGAAGGAAGGCAAGAGCTCCCGGGGCTGCCCAATAGCCAAGTGGGTAAGTGCCATCCATCTCGGTGGGCTTTCATATTTCTTTTAATATGACTGACTCAGGCCAAGAATGATTTCCCAACTCTTCTGTCATCTGAGTGTGATCTCAAAGTCACCTTGTGCTTTGGGGAGGTGGGGTGATCAGAGAATGTATCTACGTTAAAGGTGCAGGCCCTCAGAGGCTGGTGGGGATGGGCACAGAATGCATGGATGGAGGGATAGATGCAGAGAGAACATTCACACGCTCCATCACCAGGTGGGATATTTTCGTTGGTCTCATGTTCAGAAATGTGAGAGAGCTCTCTCTCTTTTTTTAACTCAAATCCGTCTAATTTTATTTCATTTGCTTAATCTAGCTATCTAATCTAATCGATTGGATCTGATCTATCTGAGGGGATCTAATCTGTTTTTGCTAATCTGATCTGCATCTAATCTGTGCAATCTAATCTGTTTGATTGGCTTTCGTAATCTAATTATGGGGAGGAGGATGGTTAAAACGCTCGACTGGCACTCAACCAATCTGGGCCCAATTTCTTCGCTATGTGACCTGGGGCAAGTCTTTTGGAAAACTACCCTCCAGCTAGACCACAAATAATGGTCTTGATTCAAGAACCGCTGGATGAAATCCTATGGCCGGTGTTATGGAGAAGGTCAGACTAGATGGGCAAATTGTTCCATTCTGGTCTTAAAATATATGAAAGTCACTTATCTCTCTGTGCCTCCGGGCCCCGTTTTTAACATGGGGGTGACAGTACTCCTTCTGTGTGTCTTGTCTGTTTAGCTTGTAAATTCTTTGTCTCGCACTATGTGTGTGTACAGGTTAGTTGGAGCCTCCAGGTGAAACTGATATAAATAATAATAATCTAATCTACCATAGTTTATCTAGTTATTCGTGTCCTGCTCATCACCGTGGTATTTGGGCATCTCTTCTCTCTCCTCTCTTGACACTGACCCTCCCTGTCTCTCCTCTCCCATTTCTCACTGTAATCACTATCCCATTCCTTTCCCCGCCTGGTCCCTCTCCCTGCCCAGAGCATGGCAGCCAGCTGGCCACTGATTGGACCTTCTGTGCTTTCCAGTGGCCACTTTGAAATGGTAAAAACTCTAAATAGAATACTGGGCCAGATTCAGATCTCATTGGCACCGGTGTAAATTTGCTTAAGGCAATGGAGTTACATCGCTGTAACTGAGATCAGAATCTGCCCCATATGTTGAGAAATTTCTGATTCTTTTCTCAATGACATGAGCATAAATCAGGCGCAACCCCCTCGAAAGCAACTGGAAAGACCGTATCGGCCCATCAAAGGTTCTAATGGCTCAAGCTTGGAGCTGGTATCTCTGGGTTACCAGGAAGTCGAGCTGCCTAGGACCTGCTAGGATGTCTGGCCAAATTAGATCAGTTCCTTGTGGCCATTCTGTAAGAGCCCACCGTGGGATTGTCTCTCGCACTGCATCGGGAGGGACTGAGCTGAGAACAGGTGTCCAGTGAAGATTGCATTGCTGGAAGGGATGAGCGTGATCACCGGGACAGGGTTTGTCTCCGCACTGGGCAGAGAAGCTTGAGAGTGGCTGATAAGAGTGGCCACCGGGGAGCATATGGGAGGAGATAACGCTGGCCCAACAGGGACCAAACAGCGCAGTGCCCTGGGGGGTGGAAGCCAGCTGCCAGCCCAGTGGTGTTTCTCCACATTGCTCTGTGCTGCTGGCCATTGTGGGGAAACATGAAGGACTTGAGCTCAAGGGACAAAGTCTGACTCCTACATTACAGTCCAGGCTAGAGCCAACTCTGTTGCTGGTTCACAGAGAGAGGGTAGCTGGGGCAGTGCTTCTGGCTGAGAGGGGATCCCCGCAGGAGGCCTCAGCACACGGGGCCTGTTAGCAGAGCAGCGGCCTCTGACAGGAACCCTTTCCAATGTGTTTGAAAGCAGGGAAGGTGCAGTTCTACCATGGTCAGGGGGACGTACCCCGATGTCAGGGTAGGGGTGCTGTCCAGCCGTGAGGGGGCAGCTGCATCCCGATGTCAGGGTGAGGGTGCTGTGCATCTGTCAGGGGGCATCTGCACCCCGATGTCAGGTTGGGGTGTGCAGCTGTCAGCACTGGGGTACTGTGCAGCTGTGCACCCTGATATCAGAGTGGGGGTGTTGTGCAGCTGTCAGGGGGAGCTGCACCCCGATGTCAGGGTGGGAATTAATGTTCTTCGAGGGTGGGAAAAGAAAGTCAAGTTTGAATGTTACCCATGTCCAGAGGGCCGGCTCGTTGATTTCTTTTAGAGCATGTCAGTTGCATTTTTAAACCCATTTTTTGCCGGTGTTAGGGAACAGAAAAAGGTAATTTCTATCCTGAGGTCCTTGTGTTTCTGTGCAGACACGTCGGAGTGTTTGTGTGCGTGTGTGTGGTCGAGATGACCTGGATTCAAACATCCCCAGACACTGGGGGGAGAGGGGGAGGCATCACTGATGCTTTCATAAAACATGGAAACTCCCCCAGATGCAGATGCAGGCTGAATGGCAAGTGTGTTTCCTTTCCCGTGACCCTCTCAGATCCCCCATGCTAAGCAGGGCCAGGACGGGGCTGAGAGATCTGCGTGGAGAACCTAGTTGCTCCAAGAAGCAGTGTCTGTGTACCAACAGGAAGTAATCTGAGTTGCTGCGGGATGGCTGCCGCCAGCCAGGTGTAGATGCTGCCTTTGGAGGTCAGACATGCAGGAGCCCTGGTGGCTGGTGGCGACACTGGGGGATGTGGTTTAGAGAAGCAGCCGGGTGGGTGTAAAAAGCAGCCAGTGTGAGGAATTCCCCGTGTCTCAGCAGCGGGAGGCGAATGAGTGAGTGAGCCCCAGGATGTGAGAGTAGCAGCGTGTGTGTAATGGACTAGCCGATATGGAAGTGAAAGGCCGTGGCTGAGTAGGTCAGTTGAACCTTGTCTACGTTAGGGAAATTTTGCAGAATTTCCCACCGTTGCTAACCCCCGCACTCAGCTCTGCAGCTGTAAACACCCTGCTCAGAGCAGGTCTCATAGACATGGGGTGAAATCCTGGCTTCTGGGGGTCAGTGGGAGCTTTGCCATCAACTTCATTGTGGCCAGGATTTCACTCTTGAGGCTTAAAAGGCTGGGGGCCTGTCTACACTAGGGCTATCAAGGCTGCTTGCACTGGTGCAGACGACACCTGTGTTAGCAGCGGTGGGAAAAGTTTGCAAAGTCTGCGTGTAATTCCCAAACCCCAGGGAGGGTCATCAGCATCAAACCTGGGACCACGTGCTTTTAGGGTCTGAGCTAAATGACCCACATCTGCTGGCTGATAGTGTAGCAGGCTCACCAACCTCTGTATGATGCCCAGCCACCACTAGAGAGGGGGACAGCACCTCACTGAGTGGGGGTAGGTGATAGGCACATTACCCAGGTGTCTGAGAGATCATTTCAACCCATGCTGATGTTAGAACGTCTGCCTGACTTCAGTGCTTTAGCTCATAGATCTGGTATGAAGTTGCTGTGATTGGCCAAGTCATGACACTGCAATTCCAGTGGCACTCATTGAAATCAGTGGGGATTTTGCCCAAATAAGGGATTCCAAGGTTTGGTTATATATGTTAATAGAGACGTACACACTTTTCTCATGCCTGAAGCTGTTAGTTCGTTAATTCCTCACTGGGAGCTTTGCCCAGATAGGGACCTGAGTAGAGCTCGCTGGGATTTCTTCCGCAAAGTGCTTTTCACCAAAAAAAAGCCAATTTGCTGAAACCTGAACTGTTTGAAGACAGTATTGGTAGAGCCCTGCATGGATACTAAATTTGGATCCGCCTCCAATCTGCCAGCATGGTCCGTGGATAGCCGCAGATTTGCAGGGCTCCAGCTGTAAAATTTGGATCCACATCCATCTGCGATCCCGCAACCATGGTCCGCAGGTATCCACAGGCATACAGTGGATAACTGCAGATTTGCAGGCCTCTAAGCACTGGGTTCAATGAAACACCCAGCGTGAAAAATTGGGGGTTAAAAAAAAAAGCTTTAAAGTTGTCAAACCAGAAAATTTAAGGTTTTCAAGCCTAAATGACTTTTCATTTCCAAGGTTTGGAAAATTTACACTAAAAAAGTTTGTTTGGGTTTTTTTTAAAGAAAAAAGGGTGAAGCGGAACCCAAACATTTCCATTGACCCAAAACCAATTTTTTTTCTTCAGATTTTCGGTTCGCAGAATTTTTTGACATTTTGATTTTTCTCCGCATTTGAGGCAGGAATAAATTTTGCAATGTTGAAAAGTCTTGTGGGATGGGAAAGCCATTTCCTGCCCAGCCCGAAATCTGAGTGAAAACTAAAGACCTCAAGATCTGGCCCCTTAATAGTTCCGGGGATCTATACAGGGCTTCCAAAAGTGACTCATCATGTCGAGACATAATAACGGGCAGTGACTTTCAGAAAGTGTGGAGCACCTCCCACTCTGAAAACCTGGCCCCTTTAAAGTGGGCAGCCCGGTTGACTTTTGAGAATCCCTGGTCACCTGCTTATAGGGCCAATATTTTAAAAACGTGTACCGAATTTAGGAGAACAGTGGTGGGACTTGTGCTCCTGAATCCCATAGGGCTCTTGAAAATCTTTCCCTTCCAGTGGATTACGTTCTGGTGGAAGAAGCTGGATTGAGAACCCAAGAGAATCTAGTTCCATTTACCCACCAAGTGTTAATAGCACAAGCAGCGTCTGTACAAACCTCCACCATGTAACAGTGCCCTTGGTGTGTCTCAGCATTGAAGCGACCCCTGAGGGAGGGGGGTTCAGGTTGCATGGCCCATTTAGTCCTGAGATTGCCAACTTATTTTGCCTAGACCTCTGACCCCTGAGATGCAGTATGGCCCAGTGGGACAGGTTGTATTCCCAGCATTGCCCATCTGTGCAATCTTCAGCTAGTCACTACACCTCCCTGTGCTTTTCTTTCTCTTCCCACCCTGTGTCTTGTCTGTTTCGACTGTAAGCTGTTTAGAGCCAGGACTGTCTCTTACTAGATGTCTGTACAGCACCTACCGTGATGCGTCCTGCTCTTGGGGCGATCTCCAGGAACTCCAGTAGTACAGCTGTTCCTAACAATAGTAGTGACTACTGGTCACTACCGAGCAGATCTAGGGGTTGGATATCCCATTGCCGGTCCCTGACTGGAAGGGCCTGCAAGCTCCTCACAGCCATTCCTGGCGAAAGCGAGAAGGAAAACATGCATCTGCGGGCGGTTGGCTCCAGACGTTTTCCGGGGACGTAGCTTCCTGTCTCCACCCTTGCCTTTCGCCACTAACCGTGCATGGCTGCTTTCCAGGTGATCAGGAGGCACAACCAAGAGGAGAAGCTGCTGTGCTTGGTGCGGCACCGAGCCGGTCACCACTGCCAGAATGCCGTCATCATCATTTTAATCCTGGCCTGGGAGGGCATCCCTCGCACTCTGGGTGACACGCTGTACCAGGAGCTCACTGACACGCTCACTAAATACGGAAACCCCACCAGCCGCAGATGCGGCCTGAACGACGAGTAAGTTTCGTTTGCGCTGCAGCCCGGGCGCTGTGATTTCCCCGTCTAAACAGGGGCCTTGGTCAGTGTTTGCATGGGAGATCTTCCCAGGGCTCTTCGGGGTAGGTGACGTTCAGAGTCAGCACGGCCCTGCTGCTGGTGCCGGAGGGGCCGTCTTTCTGGGCGGCGTATCCACCGGAGGCCCTGGTGGCTTGTGCACATTACAGATCTCATGGCGCTTCCTTTCTGCCAGAGTCCCGGTGCTAGCAACAACCCTACATAGGTTCCGCAATGGCATGCTGCATCCATGGAGTCTTGGATGGAAACCAAGGGGAGTTTCGAGCCCAAATCTGTTTCAGCGGAGGCTATGTCTGCCCTGCAGCTGGGAGATAGAATTCGTAGCCCAGGTAGACATGCATGTGCCAGCTTTGATGGAGCTAGTGTGCTAAAAAGACCAGCACAGCTAAAAAGAGAGAGACTTGGACTAGCCACCTGAGTACAAGCCCGTCTGAGCTCCTAGGTGTGTGCTCAGGTGTCTAGCCCGAGTTGCTGCGTGTGCTGCCATGGCGCTATTTTTACCGTGCTGGCTCGTGTACCTCTGCTGGGAATCCCACCAGCCAGCCGCAGCGGAGACATAGGCTACGTTTGACTTCAAGCTTTCTGAGGCTGGAATTAAGGAGCTGCAAACTCCTGCAAGGAAACGGCTGCATCAGCCCCCTGTGCAAAGGGGAACTAATGAGGGGCACCCAGCTCTGGGCTCGCCCTGTTACAGATTTTTTGTGTGTGGCATGTCGTAAAGACTCACCCGGGTGCTGCCTCACCCAGAGCCAGATTCCAACTGGGGTCAGTGCGTTCTGCCTCCTGGAATTCCCGCTGCAGTGCCCACTGGACACTACGTTGGCTGGAATGGAGCTGGCATCCCCAGTGAGTGGAATTCCGCCTTGTTTTTCTCTTGCAGCCGGACCTGTGCATGTCAGGGCAAAGACCCCAACACCTGCGGTGCTTCTTTCTCCTTTGGCTGCTCCTGGAGCATGTATTTCAATGGATGCAAGTACGCCCGAAGCAAAACTCCCCGGAAGTTCCGACTGGTGGGGGACAATCCCAAAGAGGTCAGTGAGCCCCCTCTGCCTGCCTCCGTTAACTCAAGAAGGGAAGGTAGTGCTGGGGAAAGGTGCTAGAGAGGAAGCTCTTTATCAGAAGAGCCTGGCTTTACAGGTGAAAGGATACAAAAAGTAGTCCCAGTAAAGCATTTCTGAAATAGCATTTCTGTTAAACCCATAGGGTGAAATCCTGGCCCCAATGAAATCAATGGCAAAATTCTCATTATCTTCGATGGAGCCAGGATTTCACCCCGGGGATCTCCAGAGTACGTGGTGATGCAACGTGCTATAAAGCTTTCACAGCCACTCAGTTGGGATAACCCAGACCAGGTTGCATAGTTACCTACACAGGGAGAAGTTATCTGATGCTCGAGGGCTCTTTAATCTAGGAAGCAAAGTCAGAACAAGATCCAGTAGCTGGAAGCTGAAGTCAGCAAAATTCATACTAAATATAGATGCGTATTTTTGACAGTGAAGGGAATTGGCCAGTGGGACAGACCCCAAGAGATGTGGTGGATTCCCCATCACTTGGAGCCTGTTGGATGTCGCTTTCTGTAAGGGACGTTCTAGCTCAGCCACAAGTAATTGGGATTGGTGCAGGAATGCCTGGGTGAGGTTCTCTGGCCTGTGCTAGGCAGGAGACCAGACTAGGTGAGCACAATGGTCCCTTCTGGCCTAAAGACCCGCCGCCTGCGTAGCTCACACATGAATTCTCCTCTTGCGAGCTATCTCCCCCTTGTGCTGATGCAAACGCACCTTGCCCCGGTGCGTTCCCCACCCAGACCGTGATCTGGATGAGACGCTGGAGAATAAACACTCCCTCTTTATTCCCTTTCCCAGGAAGAAGTGCTCAGAAACAGCTTCCAGGACTTGGCTACTGAAGTCGCTCCACTTTATAGGAGGCTTGCGCCACAGGCCTATCAAAATCAGGTACCAAAGAAAACCGTTCTTCCTCTCACCTTTGGTATTAGCATTACAGACTCTTAGTTTAGGGCTACTTGGTGTCTGCTTGGATGAAGATCCCACCAGCATAACTGCCCTGATATGGCCACAGTCCCAGCTGGAGCTAACTCTAGGAGAGGTGGGAGGGGGTGTGAAGGGGCTGTCCTGTCATAGACTGACACAGCCCTAAGCCTTTGAATTTCCCCCAGCAATTCTCTAGCAGCGCAGAGCTAATTTTGCCTGGTGCAAACCCATGGAGGTTGGGGCTGGAAATGTAGGTGCATGTCCCTGGTGATACAGCCCAGAGCGGCATCCCTGTGACATATGGCACGGACACAGCCCTGGGTGGGTGATGTGCCAGCAGAGTGAAGACTTCAGTAGGTGCTAGGCTGACAGCCCCAAACTCCTGTGTTTTTCCACAGGGTGGGCTTCCCCTGGGGGAGACCCCCCTCATCTCTGGCTGTCTCCGTCATCCGTTCAGTCCTTAGGCTGCCAAAAAGGGCACCACGGGTGATGAGGTTTTATTATGCCAGCGTGGAAGAAAGGGTCAGTCCTGCAAGTCCTGCTGTGCATCCATCTGCTCCGTTGAAATCAGAGGGCACTGAAGGAGCTCAGCACCTGGCAGGCCAAAGACCACACCCTGAGGCTGGCCATTGTGGATTGTTATAAAGTGATAGCATCCGGCCAGACGTTCGAGCTTTAAATGCCTTTGGGGTGCACTTAGATTGCACTCTGCCCCTGCGATTGCACAACTCAGCCCCATCGGGACTGATGCAGGCTGGGGATTTTAGTGGCAGAAGCCAGGAAGCAGGATGCTTGGATCACGAGCAACACGGGTTCTGTTTCCAAGGAGGACGTTTGGCAGCAGCTTGGAGAAAACACACCCAAGGGTGGGTGTCCACAACAAGGCCGGGGAAGCATATATAGCCTGGGCTCAGCTGAGGCTCTAAGGCATAGAAGAGAAGGGTTGCTGTTCGGGGGTGATGACTGGAGAGATGCCCAGGGCAGGTGTTACGTCCATGCAGGAGCAGGCTCACCCGTCTGGCTTTGGATTTATGCTGGTGGCATTGAGATCAGAGTCTGGTATCTGGGACACAGCCAGCCATGTGATCCCTGCCTACTCTCCTTCGCCCGTCGCACAGCCGATCTGGAGGCAGTCACGACTGAGCCCTTTGTGTGTTTTATTTCAAGTAAAACACAGTGTGTTTGTATCTCTCCCCTCGCTTCCTCCATGATGTACCAGGGTCCCACATTTCTCTCAATGGGCTTTTTTGTGATAATAGCCCTTAAGCATTCACCTACTTAAAAATGCACACATGCTTAAGGTCTAATTCTCATTCACACTAAAGCTTCTTTGCACTGCTCTGGCCTTACAGGGTCTGCCTACGCTGCACTGAAAACCTGGGTCTGTGGGACCCGCTTGTGGACTTGGTGTTTCCAAGCCTGTGCTGGAACAGCCAGACTGCACTGTAACCCTGGGCTTGCAATTGCTGCGCCCACACTGTGCACAGCTGTGCTCGCCTGTCCATACTGTGCCATGCAGCCCTTCTCACTCGTGTCTGCAGCTGAAGCTGTGTCCACATGGCAGAACGACAGGGCTTGAACCCGAGTCTTGGCAGGATTCGGGCTCTGACCCACCTCCCTGGCAGGGTCCTGAGTGCCTGCTGGCCGAATCAGGCTGATTTGTGGGTGGATGGAAGGAGGGCTTGGGCTCAAACCTGAATCAGAGCCTAGACTCAGCATGCAATGTAGAGGTACCCAGAATGGGTGTAGATGATCCCACTAGAGTACAGCCAGAACAGTATGAAAGGGCCTCAGTCTATCTGTGAATTGGGCCCCTACGTGTTTTGCTGGGCTGAGGCCTACATCAGCTCTCAGCCTGCGGGTTGCTCGTGCCAATGGAGGCTCCAGCAGTTGTCTGGAGTGTCACAAGTCTCTTCCCAGGCCCCTGATTCCGGCCCATTACTGAGGTCGCTTTGCTCAGTAACAGGTACCTCCGATACGGGCAGGCTTCCATGTGGCAGTGGAGTAACAGGAGCCGTCTCTTTCCCTTGGGCTAGGTTACAAACGAGGATATCGCAATAGACTGCCGGCTTGGTCTGAAAGAAGGAAGGCCGTTCTCTGGGGTGACCGCGTGTATGGACTTCTGTGCGCATGCTCACAAGGATCAGCATAACCTCTACAACGGATGCACGGTGGTAAGGAGGCGTTTTCATTCTCGGCTTAGGGAAAGAGGGAGGGGAGAGCACCCTTCTCTTGCAAGGTCATCTCGGTGTCGGGTGAAAGGTGTCCGGTCTGTAGGATGGATGCAGTGTGGCAGCACCCCTCCCTACCATCCCACCTCTGCTCTGCAAGGACCACCTTGAAGTCGGGGTTTGGTCTTCATGGTGCACTCAGACATTTCCAGTAGGGCTGCTGAGGAATAATCAAGGGAGGCAGTGTGGCTTAGTGGAAAGATCACTAGGTTGGCGCTCAGGAGACCTCAGTTCTAGTCCCAGCCCTGCCGCTGGGCAACCTTTGGCAAGTCACTTCTTCTCTGTGCCAATGGGGATGGTGAGGCTGACCTTCTTTGTCAAGTGCTTTTGAGAGCCACTGATGAAAAGCCAAGAGAAAGTAAGAGCCAGGTGGTGGTGTTAGTGAGTGCCAGTTACACTAGGCTGGTTGTGTGTGTGAGTGAGAGATGCAGGTGAACTGAGAGCCCCTAACTGTCCCTCAGACAGAAACATTTGATCCCTCTGAACTGGTTTGGGATCCAGCAGCTGGGGACAAAGGCAGGCTGTGGATAAGGCTGAGGTTTTAGGACTGCTTTCACTCACCTAGCAAGGGGCCACGGGCTAGATCTTTAGCTGGTAGAAATTGGTGAAGCTCCACTGAAGTCCCCAGAGCTGTGTTGATTTGCATCAGCTGAGGGTCTGGCCCCACGTCTCAAACTCCGGGCGTGTTCTGCAGCAGGTGTCCGTGTGCCGGCTGCTCCTTGCAGTGGGGGAGGTGATAAAGGTGACTCACCTTTGCTGCACCCCTCTTGAGTTGCCTCGAGCATATGCAGAAGGCTTTGAAGACTGAAAGTGCTGCCATCTGCTAACCTACAATATTTGTATTCCCCCCCACCCGTTTTTTTCAGAGAGCCTGATTTCAATAGCAGCGCCTTTGAGTTTTGATTTAATTGGAAATTCGCTTTCTAGGGAAGGAATTATCTCTACCTATCAAGGGTTCTGTGATCCACAGCTGAAAGATCTGAGAGGCTACATACTTAATTATGACACCCTTCCCCCCCCCCCGCACCCCAACACACATATTGAGTACAGTACCCAGTTATTGCAAGCCAAAATATCAGCTTTCACTCAAATCTCTCTGTGTAATTGCCTGAGAAAGCAGAAGGGACATCAAAGCCTTCCGATTAATGAGTTAATCTCTGTACAGTGCTGTGAAAACGCCAGGGCTAGATAAAGGACAAGTGCTAATTACTGTTATTAATTTGCCGTCATCACCAGCAGCAGCACCAAAATACGTGGGATACTCCTGAGCTCACGCCTGACAAATCTGGCAGAATTTTCTGGGAGGCAGTGTCATGGAGTGGTTGGAGCGAGATTTCTGGGAGGGCTCACTCCTGGGTGCTCTGACGCACTGTGGGTGATAGTCATGCCTGTACAGAGGGCCCGCACAGTTGAGCTAGGGCTTTGGATTGACACTCTGCGTAAGGATCATTTTCATCCTGCATGAGCTCAGAAAGCCGCTGTGCTACATTTTGCCACGGGGTGATAAGTACTTCCCTACCAGTTCCCGAGGGGCTGGGGGGGGAGAACGTGAGCCTAATTTCAATAATGTGTATAAACACCTAAAGTGAAGGGGACCTGTCGGAGTGTAAGGTGTTTTTATTTCAGTATAGAAAGGCTCTAGATGGGGAAAGCAGTGGCCATAATTTCCCTGGACAGGAGCAAATTGTTTGCACAAATAAGTCACTGAGGCTACGTGAAAGCAGGTGAGGATACTAGATCTGCCATATTATCCATGTAAATCCTCCCTGCCGTTTCAGTGGGTATGTAGTATTCTTCGCAGCCTGTCTATTGTTGCAGTGGTGCTGTGCGCCGTTAAACAGCGGCCTTGCTTCGTCCTAGAGGTGGCCGCATTTCAGTGGTGGGCAGAGTGATTCTTTTTTACATATGGATTGTAAAGTGTCTTGGATACTTTGCAATGAGAGGTGCCATTCATCATGGGTCTGAATTATCACCACTGTAGCCCCAATTCAGGAAAGCACTTAAGCCCGTGCTTAATTTTAACCGTGTACTTCTGTCCCACAGTCGTCAGCTTCGCATGTATTTTAAGTGCCCTTCCTGAATAGAGATGCTTTCAGGGCGTATGATGTTAATGGTTTGAATGGGGCTTTCAGCTTCCTGGCCATTGGCTAATTGGTGCCTCTCCCCTGTCCACCCCAGGTGTGTACCTTAACGAAGGAGGACAATCGGAGCATTGGGAAGATTCCTGAGGATGAGCAGCTGCACGTCCTTCCGCTGTATAAAATGTCCACCACGGATGAGTTTGGCAGTGAGGAGAATCAGAACGCAAAGATGGGCAGCGGGGCCATTCAGGTGCTCACCTCCTTCCCGAGGGAGGTCAGGAAGCTGCCTGAGCCTGCCAAGTCTTGCAGGCAAAGGCAGTTAGAAGCCAAAAAGGCAGCCGCTGAGAAGAAGAAAATGCAGAAAGAGAAGCTAATCACCCCTGAGAAAATAAAGCAGGAAGCACTAGAAATCCCGACACTCCAGCAAAATACAGGTGATGGGGGCAGGGCTCTGGGTTTGCTGTTTCTCAGGTGTCTTGCACAGTTTTGTTGCCCTCGGATATGAATTCATCAGGATGCTTTATAGGAAGGATCCTTTGTGGTGCCTCTTTTATTAGCTCACCAGTTCCCTCGATAGCACAGATCCTTTGTGTAGCATGTTTTGCATTGCACTAATGCAGCAGCTCACCAGTACGCTTCATGGCACCAGAGGCTTTGTGGTACCCTGTTGAATTAGCTCATTGGTTTGCTTTAGAGCACGGATCCTTTGTTCTGTTGCACTAGTGCAATAGCTCACAGTGAGATTCAGACCACAAACCTGCCGGTAGCTCAGGCATATCCAGGCCCCTTTCTGGCTTTTTCATGCGATGCTGGTGGGGGGGCTTTTTTATTTGGGTCTTCTGTGTACCAGGACAGCTGCGCTTTGCTGCAAGGCATGCAGCGTACAGAATGTTATAGGCACGTGACCAACAATCAGACACAGCCAAGGCCTGCCCTCTAAGCAACATTTGGACGGCATAGCTCTTCTATGTAAGTCTTGTTGTACATACCACTAGTTTAGAAACCAGCATTCTTTTGACATCTCCAATCACATAATAAGTGGTGTGTGACCCTCGGTGAAGCTTTGGCAGTGATTAGTTCTGGGGAGAAGATCCTCAGCTGGTGTAGATCAGTAGATTTCCATGAACTCCAGTGGGGCTATACCGATTTACACCAGCCGAAGCTCTGGCCCATGACTTAACCTTTGGCTTACTAAGGAGACTCCCCTAGGCTGTATGGCCAGTTACCATTGTGCTTTGTGTTTTGCCCACAGGTATGGCGTTGAAAAATGGACTCCCCCAGCACTCAGTCAAACCTTCCATCAAAGTTGAACCTCAGAACCATTACAACACTTTCAAATACAACGGCAATGCAGTGGTGGAAAGCTACTCCGTGCTGGGGAGCTGCCGCCCCTCAGACCCATACAGCATGAACAGTGTTTACTCTTACCATTCCTACTATGCACAGCCTAATCTGCCTTCCATGAATGGGTTTCATTCAAAGTTCACTTTTCCCTCCTTTGGATATTACGGATTCTCCAGCAACCACATGTTCCCCTCACAGTTTCTGAATTATGGTGCCACTGAGCCGAGGAGCGGGGATTGGGTAAGTAGCAGCTATGAGAAGAAACCCGACCTCCAAGCGTTGCAAGATAACCTTAACCACACTTACAGGAATTCAGAGTTCTCAGAGCAACTCTCACACTCTGTACGAAACAAAAACCACCACCAGCGGACCTATGAGAGAGCCAACAGGCATGCCAGCCAGAAGTCTATGGCCATGTCCCATAGGACTAACTCGGTCCCAATGGAAACCCCACCGTTTGCACAAAACACAAACTGTTTCAGCAATCGAGCAATCAAACAAGAGCCCATAGACGCCTTGTCACACATCGAGTCCATTCAAAGGGCTGCCATGAATGTACAAAGCTCGAGTCTCAACCTGTCCGCTGTGCCCGTGTCATCTCAGAACGGCGAGCAGGAACACCAGTGGAGCCCCTACAAAGTCAACAGGAATGTGTCTCCTTCTGACAGGACTAGTAATGCAGAGCGTTCTTGGAATATGTTTACGCCCAGTGACAATACCAACTTACCCAACGCGAGCATGCAAGATAAACTGAATTCCTTCAATGGACACTCAAACGCTACCCGGTTACCCCAGTCTCACCTCCAGGAGAAACAATGGAACGTATTTCCTGGAGACGGGCAGGCAACGCAGCATAGTTCTAGCCTGCTTGGGAAATCATGGAGCCCTTGCAAACTCAGCGAAAGCCCTTCGATCTTGCCTAGTTCTGCAAATTCGAACCTGCAGGAAAAACCCTGGAACCTCAGCCAGCTGAACTTCAGTTCCACCCTCAAGGGGAACCCTGGGTTTCAAGACGAGCTGTGGAACTCGGTCAAGGTGGACGAGAGGAGGACTCCAACACCTAGCTCAGGGCTGCATGAGAAGCCATGGGATTCCTTTGGATCATCGGCCACCATGGGGTCAAGTGTGTGTAGCGAGAAGCCATTCGGCACCTTGAAAGCAGATGGTAACGCGTTCTTGCCCAGTATCCATCATCAGGAGAAACTATGGGACCCCTTCAGCTTGGATGACAGCATGGAAGAACTGCCCGATAAGACCCTCAAGGAGGAGGAGGAGGAAGATGAGGAGGAGGAAGAGGAGTGGTCAGACAGCGAACACAATTTCCTGGATGAAAACATAGGCGGGGTGGCGGTGGCCCCAGCCCACGGCTCCATCCTGATCGAATGTGCCAGGCGGGAGCTGCACGCCACAACCCCGCTCAAGAAACCCAACCGGTGCCACCCCACCCGCATCTCACTGGTGTTTTACCAACACAAGAACTTGAACCAGCCCAATCATGGCCTCGCCCTTTGGGAAGCCAAGATGAAGCAGCTGGCTGAGAGGGCGAGAGCGAGGCAGGAAGAGGCAGCCAGGCTCGGGCTCCAGCAGGACACCAAGCCATTCAGCAAAAAGCGCAAGTGGGGAGGCGCCATGGCCCCCGAACCCCAACACAAAGAAAAGAAAGATTCTGTCCCAACACGGCAAGCAGTGGCTATTCCAACAAACTCTGCTATCACTGTGTCCTCATATGCCTATACCAAGGTAACTGGACCATACAGTCGCTGGATATGAGATTAATACAGCTAATATGGCCATCTTACCTCAACGTCTGCAACACTGGACCACAGTGTTGCTTTGTGGTGCTTTCTCCTAATGCATGTAGGGGGGAAAAATCTACTCAAGTGCAAACCTTCTAAAATCTGCACTTTGAGAGGAGTTAAAAACAAACAAACACTTATTGCTGTTAACATTTTTCAGTAATCTAATATTTATATCTCTGCATTTTTTTAATCTATCCTTGTACATCACAAGAATGGAAAAGAAAAATTTATAGTGTCCTTTCACAAAGGAGAGGTTTTTAATTCCATTTAAAATATGTATTTATTGGATTTTTTTTATTATTACAACAATGAAGCAGATCTTAAAAAAAAAAACACACCAAACCAGCTTGAAAAAAAAAAATCTGTACAGCTCACTCATGTTAACGCTGGTAGGGAATTTCAGCTTGGAAACCATCTGGAAACGTGTGCTTTAAAGTCAATCGAAAATGGTTTGAACATCCGGTTTTTCAAATGAACTAAGGTGCATATTTTGCAGCTTGACTGATTGTTTCTTATAGATACAGTAACCCTCTGGGGCTGGGAAATATACAGAGAATTATGTGGAAACCAGTTGCAGATAGAGTAATGGATTCCCACTTCTAGGCAGATGCTGGGGTTTTGAAGATGCTTTGTTTAACAGAGGTGTTTTCTCCTAACAGCTCCTGTTTATCGGTAAAGGGTTTGATTTGCCTCCTACTTGCCTCAGGAATAAATCCATTGAAATTGATGGAGTTATACCAGTGGAAAACCAGAGCCTGTGTAAACAGGCAGCAGAAGTCCCTAAGTCTGACTTAAGTGGTGCTATGCCTCATCCTGGCCCCTCTGCAAAGGGGTAAATTCCTAAGTGAGAGGACAGTCAGGTCTGATGGCTTTAAAATGCTGTGAGTTCAGAATGTGAGCTAACACCAGACACTTTAGATGAATACATTATAAACCAGGTTGAAAGCAAGACCAAATTATCCAGGATGATTTGTCTTCATGCTGAATAGTTTATCAGCTATTTTGATATTCTCACCAAACTCACATTGTTATGTACTCAGCTACAAGGTGACAGCAGAGAGGACAGTAGGTTTCTTATACAAGAGACATAAGCCTGGGACATCCAGACTACTTTCCGTGCTATTTTTGTACCGATCATATACTGCCACCTTATAGCAGTAAAAAAAAAAAAAAAAATCTGGTGGGGGGACGAGTGGGGGTTACTGTATCTTCAAGAACCCAACAAAAACTGTGACTAGTAAGTGTTGCTCTATGTACTCACTGTAGCCAAGTTTGGTGCTTTCAGTCTCAAGGGGACGTTCTCTGTTTGATCAGCTCTGGGAGGAGTGAATACCGAAAATGACTTGCAAGCCGCCTTCTGCATTTTCCAACGGTGCATGCTTCCGTACTGTAAAAACTCCCCTATGACAAGTCGACGTTTTCAAACACAAAAATGAAATTGACGACCGTTTTCTGCAAGCTAATTATTTTCCCGGTGCCATTTTTTTATAACGACGATGATGATTACAGCAAAACTAAGTGGTGCTTATTAACAATCTGAATCATGACTTCTTTTCCCCCTCTACAAAACTGTTGGGAACGATTGATTCAAATAATTTGCTAAATAGGAGCGACGGGTGGGAGGAAATTCTCTGAAGCTAGACAGTCGCTCTCCATGGGAGGGCTGGATTTCTGTGATGTTAGCAGAAATTATATGGAGCGATCCCCCCAAAAAATGTAGGGAGAAATTCACCCGTGTGCAGACGTCTTGCACAATTCCTGTGCACAACTTAAGCCCTATCTGAGTCCTCACTGCTTAGGTCTCGCCTGGTGTAAAAAGACCATTGATTTCACTAGAGTTACAATCATTTACCCCAGCTGAGGATCTGGCCCTGAGGGTTTAAATGGTATTTAAGTGATGCCTGGGCCCTTGAGCATGTTCTCTACGGGGGTGAATTTCTTCCTTCATGGAAACTGAGCCCTGAGATAAATGATAAAGTACTTAATGGATAACAGGTGCTATCCTGCTCCCATTGAAATCACTGGCAAAATTCCCATTGACTTCAGCGGGAGTCAGAGTAAGTCCATTGCCTGCTGTTCCTACAGGACATTCTGTGGGAAATTCTAAACGTAGAAGCCTGGTTCTTTGGCTGAGTGGTCCCATTACTTCTCGGGGGCGGGGGAGCTGCTCCCCTGCATAAGATTCTGAAAGATCAGGCCTGGTAGACACTTAAAACTGGATAACAATACTCAGTCATAATTCTGCACTTTCAGGTGCCTTTTGGAGAGTCAGAGAGAGAGAGCTGAGAACTTAACCGTACATAACGTTTTGTTTACTGTAAACCTTGTTCCTCGTGCACTGGCACAGAAAATCACAGGATCGCTGTAAAACATCCTGAACGTTCGTGTGGTCTGATTTTAAATTGTAAATAGGGAAAGATTTTTTTAAAAGCACTTTCACCTAGATTTAAAAACAAAACAAAAAACAAAAAAAAACCCCAACAACTTGAAAGCAGTATGTTTTAAACAGATTATTGTGGGAGAACTGTAAATAGTGGCAAAATATTTAACATGCTTTGTCCGTCCTTCATAATTTTTTTTTCTGTATTCTGTATAGTTGCATATATTTGACAAGGAAAATCAACGAGCTATTATTGCTTTGTTATAAATACCCAAAATCATATCAAGGCTGTAGAATTATTTCAAGTCAGATTTATAGGAAACCCTCTGAACTTCACAGTATAACAAACTAAAGCACTCAAGGGGGTAGATCCTCAGCTGGTGTAGATCGGCCACTGTCTTCAGTGGAACTATGCCAGCTGTGTCTCTGGCCCTCAGTCTTTATGGTCCTGTCGTGCACTATTGAAGGCAATGGGAGTGTTGCCATTGACTCCGATGGTTGCAGGATCAGGCCCTTAGTGAGCATGCTAATTTTCTAGCTTTGAGGAAAAGTTGGACCTGAACTTCTAAAAAAAAATGGCTTCTTTTTGTTGTGGTGGTTTTGATTTCTTTCCAGCATCTGTACTTTTCACCCGGGTCTCATTCGACTTCCATATTTTAGGTTGTTGCATGGGTGCCTTGAAAGCTTCTTTTAGATGACTTTGGAGAGTGAGAAATTGTAATATTTGGGTTGTGGGGGAAGGGGAATGCATTTTAAGAATGTGACAGTCCATCTCACCTGTCAGAGTCACACTTCTTTGTAGGTTTCTGTTTAGGAATTTTTAGACTGATCTGATTGTGATATATTATAACATTTGTGAATATACTCATGTTCAATGTATGTCCGGTCATATCCTATTGGTAATAGCGGTGATATTATTGGACGGAGGGGGAGAAAATGACAGAACGGCCAAACCCTGCTTGCCTCACTCACGCAAATAATCCTTGAGGGCCAGATTCTGATCTCAGTGACCCCATTGTAAACCCAGAGTCATTTCACTGCAGTTGGTAGAATTACACTGCCATAACTGAGATCAGAGTCTTGACCCTTAGTTTTGGCCCTTTAAGTCTCTCCACTCGCTCCATCATGCCAGTTTTACACCTGCATAACGGGGCACATAGTCAGGGTCATGACCTCATATTCTGATATTATCTATGTTGGTATAAATCTGGAGTGGAATTACACCAGAGTAAATGCGGTCAGAATCTGGCCTATCGTTTTCCCAAACAGCTTTAAAATAGATCGTTTTGGTTTAAAAAAATAAGGCTGTTCCAAGGCAAAGCAAAGCAAACCTCCCAATTCCAGCCAGCACAGCTAAAGTGGTGTTTTAATTGCTAATGAATACTGTTGCAGTCTCACATTGTTTTACACTACATATATAACCTACCTCAAATCTCAGTCATTAAAAATTAGCATGCTTCAGACTTCTATTACAAATATAAAACTATGCACAGCTATTAACCCCTTGCTGCTGAAAGTCTGTTTAAAATATTTTTCTTTATTTTCTATTGGCACTATCATTTGTATCTAATGTCATGGCAATCACAGTTGTTTTTAACCATGAAAAAGCCATTGTGATTCAAAGCATTAAAAGAATCCCATAGCATGAGGCAGAAATTGACCCTATATCCAGCTGTATTCTTAGGATGGCCACAAAAGATTAAGACAGTGGAGCCATGCCAGTATATACTGCTGAAGATCTGGCCCTAGGAGTCTGTTCTCTCTCATAACTGAAGGGTACACTGGATTCTGCTCTCATTACACCAGAGTAAATTTGAAGCCACTTGAAGACATAGGCTTGATTTTGCTCTAATTGCGCCTGAGCAATTCCACGGATCCTCAGCTGTTGTAAAGCAGCCTAGCTCCATTGATGACAATAGAGCTGTGCTGATTTACACCAGGCCAGGCGGCTTCAGTGGAATTACTTCTGGTGTCCACTGGGAAGTGAGGTGAGGATCCAGGCCCGCTGATTCCACTGTTGTAACTGGGTGACAGCCAGCCATGTGCAGAGAAACAGGCAAAGGCCAACGCACCACTTCAGCTCATGTTGGCTTTAAGTGGAATCTAAGCGGTGCAGAAGCGTTCTGTGCAAGGGTGAATTTTACCCACTCAGAACAGAATCCAGCCCAGCGTCCTACCACATTGATTTGTCTTTAATGTCATAACACAGGCGAAATGACAAGATCAGAATAGTGCGAAGGTATTTTTATTTACTTTTGGTGTAATGATTTGCAGCAGGTATAACCAACAAATGGTGCTAGGACAACAAATAAGTCTATAACCCTGGGGAAATCTTGACAAAAGGGCCTGCTCCTGCTCCCATTAAAGTCATCAGCAAAGCTTCCATCAACTTCCATGGGAAGAGGGTTTGAGCCCAAAGAGGTTGTTTTAATGTTTTTCTTTTGGGACATCAGTCTCTTCATCTGTAATGCTTTGCCTTGTTACCCAGACACAGTGGAGTGGACTGAAGTCTCTCACTTTTGGCACTTATTTCTTGCTTTCTTTGCTCACAGCAAAAGGGAAATGAAGGGAATGGACAGGAACCAAATATTGGCCCTGATCCTGCATTCCCAGCCTCCCTCACCTATCACTGATTTCAGATTTTGCAAGGAATCCAGGATTGCATTTGATGTACTGCTAAGTATTACTTATGCAGAGTGAAATTCACCCTTGTACAGAGGACCAGCACGAGTACACACCACTCAAATCCCATAGATCTGACATGGCACATAGGCCTTTTGCGGGCCCTCTGCACAAGGACAGATTTCGCTCAGAGTGATTAGCAGACAGGTTGGGGGAGGAAGCTTCTTCCTGCTCCCGATGAGGTCAAAGGCAAATCCTATGGGCCTAAAGTCTCATTGGGAAACCAGTTAGGACCATTCCTCATGTACCAAAACCGTAGCTGTGTCCTGTAATAAGGCATAGTAAAGAGAGAGAAAAAAGAATTCCCGAGGTGCCTCAACTTTTCCTTTTAATATTGGAGTATGCTTTGTGGGCTATATAAGGCATATTTTTATTAAATGAAATCTAATAAAACGGTGCTACGGTGTTTTAACAAATTGTATCGTGTTTTGCCTGATTCCATCTTGCTGAGGTGCTACTTCTGTGTATGTAAAACCAGAGAACCAAGAAAAAAAAAGTTAGCGGAGAATCAAGTTTCTTTTTCTTCAGTGATAGCTTTTAGCATCTCTGCTCTGGATCTAAATAGAGAGCCAGATTCTGAGCTAATTCATGCTGCTGTAAATCCAGCATAATTTTACTGGGATTACTCTGGATTTAGACTGGTGTGAGATCTGAATTTGCCTCGTAGGGCCAGATCCTCAGCTAGTGTAAATGATTGTAGCTCCATATGACTTACATGAAGCTGTGATGGTTTAGATCCGCTGAGAATCTGGTCCCTATAGTTGGTATTTGTTCAGCTAATTAAGGGTTAATTCCTGCCAGCTCCTGGAAAAGTTCTGTAAATTGGAAAATGTGGCAGAATCAGAACCCAAGCAAATAACTGTAAATCAGTGGGTAAAAAATGAAAGTGGTTTTCTTCCTTGGCTTTCTTCCTGCAGGGAAAACAAATGCACTTCATGTTCTCAACTGCGCCCTTAGTTACACTTGTGCAGTCTTACTGAAGATGCACAATGCAACGAGGGTAGAACTGGTGCCCTGAATTTATAGTTTTTATGCAAAAATAAAATTGGTGCAGAATTGAAGTTTTAGAGTTGTCTGAGCACAGAATGGAATTTTTTTCCCCCCATGAGTAGGTGGCAAATTCCATCTGTGTGAAAGGAGGAAAAGAAAGGAACCGTCTTTCTATGGACCCAGAGCAGTTATTCTAAAAGTTAATGTAATATTCTACTTCTTCAGCTCACTTTGTTTCAAAGCAAAAAGTAAGGATTGAGTCCTGTGGGGCCCTGATTCTGCTCTCCTTACTCACAAAAATCTCCTACTGGGCCAGATTCCGTTTGCAGTGATGCTGGTGTAAATCTGAAGAAATTCCATTTAAATCAATGCAGATGTTCCATGTTTTCACCAGTGTAACTGAGAACAAACTCTTCCTTTTGCATTCAGTTAGGGCCTGATCCAAAATCCAGTGAAGTAAATGGGAAGCTTTTCGTTGACTTCAGTGGTCTTTGGACCAGGCCCTGACACGGCTGTCACATGACTAAAGTCAAGTGACACTGATGTAAATGACAGCTGAATATAGCCCAGTGGGAGTTTTTTGTTTTTTGCAGGATAGACCGTATAGCTGCTTCTCTTAGGAATACCTGCTTCAGTTCCACAGCATAGTCTGACTTTTCTTTGTATCTCACTATTTGTGGCTAGAAACATAGAGATTCCTCAAACTTATACAAATACTTTTATGTTTCCTTTTTTCCCCCCGCTTGTGCTATTCTTTTTCTTTTGGGTTCACGTGATTTGATGTTATAAACTGTACAGATACCTGAGTTTTGTTGTGTAAGCTTGCTGTTGTCACGATACATAAGAAAAATACCTCAAAAATAGACTGTCGTGGCAATTTATGATTCAACTATAGATAATGGAATAAAGATAGGTAAAAATATTAAAAACTAGGGTATACATTTGGTCAATTTTACACTGTACTTGACATTTTAGAACTTTTTTGGCCTGTTTAGCTCTATTCTTAGGTGATTTCTCATTCATCTTACTCAATACCCTTGTTCATTTTGAATAGGACCTAATTCCATGTATAATCTCATGGATGTCTCGTCTGGTATAAATTGGCATCGTTTCACTGACTTCAGTGGAGCTACACTGATTTACGTTAGCTGACAATCTGGCTCAATGACATTGCTTGTAAAATAAAGAGCTACCCACGAATGGTATCAAAAGTCCGGTCCTCAGTCGCACTGGGGTAAATCTGAGGTATTGTGCACCGGTTGAAATCTGTGGTGTTTATTCTGGATTTACACCAGTGTTGTTCAGAGCAGAGTTTGACTTGCATACCTTACTAGTCTTTTAAACAAAATTATAACAAACAACTATATTTACTTCTTTCTACATAGTCAGGGGAGAAAATACTCCTGGAAATATTAGGGCTTGATGCTTCCAATCCATTTATCCTGCAAAACTTCTGTGAGCTTCCATGGGATTTTTGCTTGAGCAAGGATTGAAGGCGCTGGGCGTGTTAATCTGGGTGCGAGTTGAAGAGTACAGTCACGAGACATAATCTGGTGAGACTGGACAGTGACACTTAGTGCAAGATTCTCAGCTGGTGTTAATCACCATCACTCATGGCGCTTACACCTGAGGATCTGGCTCTGAGGGTCTGATTGTGGACAGTGCTGAGCACCCAAAACTGATCACAAAGTCTATTCTGATTAGTCCTTTGAATAACAATGGTCTCACTGGATTATATTTTGTAACTGTACTCGTCAGCTCATACATGGATTACTTTCCAGGTGCCAATGCTAAATCATATATCCGGTAGTAATGGGGACCACCTCTGCATTCTTAACGAAGACAAGTATCCCATTAAACTCAACGGGGCCTAGTGCTCATTTACATTACTGTCCCTTTACTCAGCCAAAGTGGTAAAATGGGCTTTAATGTAAATGAGAACCAGGCCCAATGGGAGCTTTGCCTTTATAAGGGATATGCAGGTTCAAGGCCTAGATTTTATGTCGCTCTTTTTGCCTAAGAATAGCAGAGCATACTGGCCTAATTCTTCTTCTGTTCCAATATCAGGGATCCTTTTTATAATTATTTTTATTCCCATCTTTTCCTCATTTTAGCATCCATTTTTCAGGGATTACTCACCGCTGGTCACACTTTGAAAACATTTTACTGTTAGCTGGTTTTCGACCTCCAAGTCTTTATTTTTAATACTTTTTTTTGTATGTAAAAAAAACAAAAACCGATTAAGTGTAGGTGTGATGCTGTCTTTTTTTTTTTTTAACAAAAAATGCATTTTTAATTTAAGAGAAATGAGGAAACAGGTTGGATTGTGACAGACTCATTCAGTTTAGTTAATTTTAAAGCCGTAACTTCTTGATGTATTTGATTTCTTGTCTCTTTGAATTCATATTTGGTGACAAGGCCTCCAGTGGTGGCATCCTTGTGAATCACACTTGAAGATTTCTTTGTTGACTTGTGACTGTGGCTACTTGAAATGAAGTTTTATCTGGGGTTGATTGACGAATGGTAGATTTTACAATGTCTCAAGGCAATAGGATTAATGTGTATTAAACTGTAGATATTATTAGTACAGTAAATTTATGCTGATAATTTTATTTTGTATAATTTACCCCCTCTTTTTCATTTGTATTTTTTCCTTACACTTTTTTTTCTCCAGTGTTTCAGTAAATTTATTTTTTAGGATGCCTAAAAATTGCAAGTATGGATCCTTTTTTTTTATTTGTATTTTAAGTTACACACAACCAGCCGGTTTGTGAAATGTATTATTCCTGATATCTTTAAAATATTGTGGGTGTTTTAATAAATTTTATATTTATTTTTTGCACTCAAATTCAGTGTTTTTTTTCCTCTCCCCCACCAAACTTAGTGAAGATGAAGCTGTTTCTTATTTGATGATGACTTGGAAAGATCACACAACTGGACTTTAAAGGTCACATAGACCGGGGACTATTAGCCTGAGGTCTTTGAAGAAGTCTAAGGGAAAAGGTTGTCTGACTCCCACTGAATTTCAATGAGATTTGGGCAACTGGCGCAGATCCCCAACTTCTGAGGAACTGGGTCGTCATTCCTTAGGGTCCCTGGAAAATCTCCTCCATTTTAAGAAATCTAGAGCCAGATTATCAGCTGCTGTAAATCAGCGTAGTAAATCAGTTGGATAGAAATATGCTGATTTTTCACCAGCTGAGGATCCAGCCTCTGACTTTTAAATGTTCTAGGTCAAAATTGGGTGTCTAGAATTCGGCACCTAAATCCATATTTGAATCCAGTGGGAGGTGCGTGTGCTTTGAAAATTAGGTCACAAAGGGCAAGGGTGTCCCAATCTTATTCACGGTGACAAGTATCTGACGCTGTGAGAAGTCCGTTTGAAATCAGTGAGACAACCTGCATAATAAGTCACTAGTCAATGTGACAGAATCCAGTTCTTCATTCAGTACCACACCCACATATGAAAATTTTGCCCCTACAGCTCAACATCTTTGGTTTTAAATATTATTAGAGTAAATAAAGAATACACAGATTAACACAGGATGGTTAAAATGGACCCACCCAAAAAGGATGAAATTCAGGCCTTGTGCAGAAAGCCTGCACAAGGCCTATCTTACTTAAACCCTATTTTGAGGGCATAAAAGGGACTTAAATGGTGCATCAGCTTTGTGCTGGCTTGTGCGCAGAAGTGAACTTCACACAATGCACACAGGGCCTGCATCTTCCACCTTTACTCAAACAGATAGGTCCCATTGAAGTCAAATTGCCCACAGTTTATTGACAGCACTTTAAAGTAACTTCTGCTTTCCCTAATTTTGGAGGTAAGCCTGCCAATAAGAGTCACACATGTAAACATCCAGCCCACATCAATGAAAGTAAAAAGATCCTGTAGAGCTAAAAAAAAAAGTTTGAGGCTGGTATATTCAAAGGAGCAGAAGGGAGATGGATGTTCAACTCCCAGTGAAGTGAAAATACCAGCCAACAATCTCTTTATGTGATCAGAAACCAAAAAGGCCAGGAGCGGGAAACCCCGGGGAAACTGCATGAAGAAGTGAAATCTGTTTTAAATATCAAGGTTCAAAACCAAACTACTAGAGAAAAAGTTATGATTTGTATATAGAATTGGATTCCCCAACGGCTGCTTTCTCTTGAGGCCAGGACACTTACAGAATACAGAGCTACAGGATGTTTAGAAAGCAAGGGTGAAATTCTGGTCACCTTAAAGTCAATGGGAAAACACCCATTAACTACAGTGGAACCAGGATTTCACCTCAGGAATTAAAGGTTGGTGTTGAGTCTTGTGTTTTTTCACTCGGGAACGAGAATAACCCAAGCAGAAAAGAAGAGGGACAGAAAAACGCAGTGAACTGCTCTTAGCTGTGCCACTAGACAGCTCGATACTCAGCGGGTCTAATAATCGATTCACTCTGATTTACACCAGCTGAGGATCTGACTCAGTCATAGGAAAACAGATGCATCCCCAAAATGCATCAGCAAAAGAAACAAGAGAAACATTTGAACAGAGCAGCATGAAGTTAAGATTCCGACGACGATCAAAGCCTAATCTTCTTAGTAATGAGTGGTTGTTTTGGATCATAGCAGCAATGGGAAATGCCTATTATTAATGTATGGATTTCTTATGCCTGCAGGGGTAGGATAAAGACTACAAGTAAGGATCCTACATTATCCGGTTTTAAACTGACATTATTCTTGATCTTGGCCAAGAGGTATCTTTCTTGCAAACTGTATTCTCAAATGCTCTACAGTTAAATAATACAGTTACAAAGTTAAGGCCCAATTCTATAATTCCCAATCTTGGGTGAAATTCATCCCTCTACAGGGGGCCAATACAAGACCTATAGACTACTTAAATCCCCAAAATAGGGCTTAAGTGGTACAGACTTTGTGAGAAAGAGCCTCTGCACAGGAAGAAATCTCACCCTTAATGTCTGCAGAATTGGGCCCATTAATAAAGATAACAGAAGAGATACGTTAAGATGTATAGACCAGGAAGAAAAGGATCTTCTCGTGATGAGCGGACATATCCAAGAATGCAGGCAGCGTCAGCGTCATTGCCACTTGATATGATGTCACGTTCTAAACCAGCGTGTTCTAAAAATGTAACTGGAAATTGGACAACAGATTGTTAAAAGGCAGGACAGCCCTGTTCAGAAGAAATGTGGTCAGGACTTTGGGTGAAATGGAAACAGTGGTAAAGAGGCATTTACAGCAACAGTGGTGGACTATGAAAGGCAAGTAAAACTATCTGAATAATTTGTTAATTTCAAGGAAAGGGCAAATACAGGAGGAGGTGCTGAATCAACTAAATAAAACAAGGAGAAGTTGTTAAACTGATAAGACCTTGTAAGGCCTTCTGAGCACCCTAACCTCTAGAGAACAAATATGGGAAGGTCAGGTTCTGGTATAACCTTTAAAGTTAAAGGGAAAGGAGGATGGCCTGTTGACTATGGTACCCTACTGGGAGTTAGGAAATTTGGCCATGATGGGTGCTATTAAAAACCATAGTGAGAGAGAAAACCTCAGTGCCCTTTCTGGCTCTGCCTTGGACTTGCTAGTTCTTTGCTTCAGTTTCCCCATCTGAGAAATAGTGCTGATAAGATTGGCATGTTAGGGAGACCACCTCCCTAAAGAACTTTGCAGGCAAGATCCTCAGCTGGTGTAAATCAGCTTAGCTGCATTTTGTTGTCTTCTCAGCTTGGAAAGAAGAGTTTGGGCACTACTGGAAATAAAAAATAACAGCTTCTATTGGCTTTGCCCCAACAAAGAATACCGCGTATCCTGAACAGACTCCTTTGAAACGACGACACAGCTCTGATAAAACAGTAACCATGCATGGATAACAAAATGCTAGCTCCTTAGTGTCCATGCCACTGTACTATACTATGGAGAGAGAGAAGCCTGAGTAGTGGAGCAGGGGGCTAAGAGCCTGATTCTTCAGCGTAAGTCATTAATTCTCACAGCCCCAGGTAGGTGATATTAGCTCCCTTTTTTACGGAACGGGAAACGGACACAGAGCAGTGCAGAGATTTGACCAAGGCTACCTGGAGAGTCAGTGGCAGAGTCAGGCATAAAACCCAGAAATTCCATGCATAGTCCAGGGAGCGGGTGCTACACAGGTTTGCTTCTTGCATAAATGCAAATAGCATTAATAACGTCCATTGTTCTTTTGTAATGTAAACTGAGATGGGAGTATATCAGCAAAGAAACTAGCAGCGACATGACAGGTCAGTTACTATGCTAATTATACACTATACAAATTGTATTATCCCAAATATCATTGGGGGGCGAATTAACAGGAGTGTTGTATGGAAGACACGGGAGGTAATTGTCCCGTTCTGCTCAGGGCTTGTGAGGCCTCAGCAGGAGTACTGTGTCCAATTCTTGGTCCCACACTTTAGGAAAGTTGTGGACAAATTGGAGAGTCCAGAGGAGAGCAACAAAAATGATCAAAGGTTTAGAAAACCTGCTCTGTGAGGAAAGGTTAAAAAAACTGGGCATGTTTAGTTCTGAGAAAAGATGATGTGCGGAGGAAACGTGATAACAGTCTTGAAATATGTTAAGGGCTGTTATAACGAGGGGGGGATCAGTTGTTCTCCATGTCCACTGAACTTTGGACAGGAATTAATGGGCTTAATCTGCAGCAAGGGAGATCTAGGTTAGATATCAGGAAAAGCTTTCTAGCTCCAAAGGTGGTTAAATTCTGGAACAATCCCCGTCATTGGAGGTCTTCAAGAACAAGATGGACACACACCTGTTGGGGTGGTCTAGGTTTATTTGATCCTGCCTCAGCGCAAGCAGACTCTTGAAGTCTTTTCCAGCCCTACATTTCTATGATTCTATAGACAAGCCCAATCCATCAAACAAAAATCTCAGCCTTACATCCTCTGCTGTGCCTAGCTAGAATGTTAACTAATGCTAATGTTTCTGATGCACACATCATACAGGATTCACTGAAATGGTTAATTATTTTATTTTTTACCACACAAAGTGTTTGAACTCCTACAGTCCCTTTCTAGTCCCACAATTTAGTCCATGTATAATTTTAGAACCAGTTTTATCTTGGCTCTAAGGAGCTTTGTCTGTATAGAGAAAATAAAATAGGGCATAGCTGTAATGTCCTCACAACGGAAGCGTTATAAGGTGCTCTGATGAATTTCTCATATGTGGGATGTAATTATTATTCCATTTATTTATCACCTTCTGCTCAGAAGACAGGTAGCTAGTGACTGAAAATAAAGAGCCAGAAGTAAAATCACTGGACCAGATTGTTAGCTCAGTTCCACCAATGTAAACCCACAATATTACCTTTAAAGTCAGTAGGCTGATGTAGGTGGAGCAGAGATCAGAATCTGGCTGATTACTGCCATTAATGTGGGCTGAACACTAAATGGGTCTTGGAAGGCAAACCTATTCTATCAAACAGATTCAATCATGTTTAGCCCATACATTAACATTTTTGTTTCAGATGGAGATTTCAAAGCACCTTGAAGACTTGCACATTTATTTATATAGCTTGACGCCGTGTGGTCCAGTGGATAGGCCACCAGAATGGGAGGCAAGATAAATGTTTTCTATTCCTGGCTCAGCTGATGACTCACTAGGTAAATCGGTGGTTCTCAAACTCTTTTTTTCGTGGACCATTGAAAATTGGTGAGGGTTTCGGCGGACCAGTTAATGGTCTTTCTAAATGTTGTTTGTACCATTAGCTAACTATTGTAAGGCATTTTGATTAAAAGCACTGTATAAAAAAACCCTTAATAATAATTGTTTTTTTTGTTATACAAATAAAAGCCCACAACTCATATTTTAATATCAGTAGTCTTACCTTTCTAATGCGATGGATGTGCCCTCTCCTCCCTGCCATGGCAGCCCCTGAGCTGGGGCTGGGAAGAAGGTTGGGTGTCTCTCCCTCCCTCTCTCCCTCACTGCAGCAACTCCCTAACTGGGGCTGGGAAGGAAAGGGGGTCTCTCCCTCTCTCCCCCACCGCAGCAGTCCCCGAGCTGGGGCTGGGACGGAAAGGGGTCTCTCCCTGGCAGCCGCAGCCCTGGAGCTGGGGAAAGTCACCTCTTTCTCTGACCACCGCAGCCCTGCATGTCCCAAATTCCCCCCCACCCTGTCTTCTCACTCCACTGCCCCCTCCCACCAACGCCTATTGCCCCCAAGGCTGCCACCTCATCTTACATGTGCGTCTTCTCGAGGTTCCAGGCACCTAATTAGTGGAGCCATGCCTGCGTGGCTCCACTAATTAGGTGGGTGGCCCTTCATTCTCTTGTGTGTGGCCACCCAGGCATGCACCTTAGAGGGAACTATCCCCGGACCACGTGAGTGGAGCTTGTGGACCACCACAGTTTGAGAACTTCTGAAGTAAATCACTTAGACCTAAATTATTTTAGTTTTTTTATATCACACCCACCACTGTAGTTTCTAAACCCTTTCCATGTAAACTAGAATGGCATGATGAACTGCCTGGAGCCTCCAAAGAGCCTTATTTAAACCATATGAAAGGGCTCACTCAGAAAGCACCCCTCTAGCACTGGGAGCTGTTTAACACCAGGCCAGTCGTAGGGTGCAGGATTTCTTTCTGGACTGTCGCTAGGAGCCAATGATCCCACTAAATAATAAGCTCTTCAGGGGAACGAGTGTGTCTTCATCAGTGTTTGCAGCTTGTAGATTCAGGGTGCTATAGAGATTATTTCGAATAACAATACTAGCTTTTGAATGTTGACAGTTGTGTCCATAATGGTCGGGAACATGCATATTCTATCCATCTAGCCATCCATTCGCTGGGACCATTTGCATACTCCGGTGGGCTGCTTATATGGGAGCGTGTACGCTAGGACATTTCGCAGGCCAGGAGCTAAGGAGCTGTCTCCCAGCAGCCTCTACAAAGAAAAATCAGGTAAGTTTAAAGCCAATGTTATGTTAAGTTCCCCCTCTTACCTGCTGCTGTTTGTGGCATTTAGTTAGGGTAGCACCCCAAATTTATACAGGTGAGCCCAGGTCCTGAAACAGCTTAAGGGATCATGTTACTGCTGCTGTGCCCCAGGGAGGGGATGAGGCCCAGGAAGCAGCCCCATGTGGGCAATAGGCTCTGGGGAGGCTGGGGGGAAGCAGCCCCAGAGGGGTGGGAGGACGGTTGGAGGCTCTGGGTGGGGGGGGGTTGAGGGGAGAGCAGCCCCATGGAGGGGGTGGGAGGATGGCTGGAGGCTCGGTGGGGTTGAGGGGGGAGCAGCCCCATGGAGGGGGTGGGAGGACGGTTGGAGGCTTGAGGGGGGTGGGAGGACTACTGGAGGCTGGGGTGGGGGTGGGGTTGAGGGAGGAGCAGCCCCATGGAGGGGGTGGGAGGACGGTTGGAGGCTGGGGGGGGGGGTTGAGGGAGGAGCAGCCCCGTGGAGGGGGTGGGAGGACGGTTGGAGGCTCGGGGGGGGGGGGTTGAGGGAGGAGCAGCCCCGTGGAGGGGGTGGGAGGACGGTTGGAGGCTCGGGGGGGGGGGGAGCAGCACCATGGAGGGGTGGGAGGACGGTTGGAGGCTCTGGGGGGGGTTCTGAGGGGGGAGCAGCCCCGTGGAGGGGTGGGAGGACGGTGGAGGCTCGGGGGGCGGGGTTGAGGGGGGAGCAGCCCCGTGGAGGGGTGGGAGGACGGTTGGAGGCTCGGGGGCGGGGTTGAGGGGGGAGCAGCCCCGTGGAGGGGTGGGAGGACGGTTGGAGGCTCGGGGGGGGGGGGTTGAGGGAGGAGCAGCCCCGTGGAGGGGGTGGGAGGACGGTTGGAGGCTCTGGGGGGGGTTCTGAGGGGGGAGCAGCCCCGTGGAGGGGTGGGAGGACGGTTGGAGGCTCTGGGGGGGGGGGAGTTGAGGGAAGAGCAGCCCCGTGGAGGGGTGGGAGGACGGTGGGAGGCTCTGGGGGGGGGTTCTGAGGGGGGAGCAGCCCCGTGGAGGGGTGGGAGGATGGTTGGAGGCTCTGGGGGGGGGTTCTGAGGGGGGAGCAGCCCCGTGGAGGGGTGGGAGGACGGTTGGAGGCTCTGGGGGGGGGTTCTGAGGGGGGAGCAGCCCCGTGGAGGGGTGGGAGGACGGTTGGAGGCTCGGGGGCGGGGTTGAGGGGGGAGCAGCCCCGTGGAGGGGTGGGAGGACGGTTGGAGGCTCGGGGGGGGGGGGGTTGAGGGAGGAGCAGCCCCGTGGAGGGGTGGGAGGACGGTTGGAGGCTTTGGGGGGGGTTGAGGGGGGAGCAGCCCCGTGGAGGGGGTGGGAGGACGGTTGGAGGCTCGGGGGGGGGGTTGAGGGAGGAGCAGCCCCGTGGAGGGGGTGGGAGGACGGTTGGAGGCTCGGGGGGCGGGGTTGAGGGGGGAGCAGCCCCGTGGAGGGGGTGGGAGGACGGTTGGAGGCTCGGGGGGCGGGGTTGAGGGGGGAGCAGCCCCGTGGAGGGGTGGGAGGACGGTTGGAGGCTCTGGGGGGGGGGAGTTGAGGGAAGAGCAGCCCCGTGGAGGGGTGGGAGGACGGTGGGAGGCTCTGGGGGGGGGGGAGTTGAGGGAAGAGCAGCCCCGTGGAGGGGGTGGGAGGACGGTTGGAGGCTCGGGGGGCGGGGTTGAGGGGGGAGCAGCCCCGTGGAGGGGCTGGGAGGACGGTTGGAGGCTCTGGGGGGGGTTGAGGGGGGAGCAGCCCCGTGGAGGGGGTGGGAGGACGGTTGGAGGCTCGGGGGGGGGGTTGAGGGAGGAGCAGCCCCGTGGAGGGGCTGGGAGGACGGTTGGAGGCTCTGGGGGGGGTTTGAGGGGGGAGCAGCCCCGTGGAGGGGGTGGGAGGACGGTTGGAGGCTCGGGGGGGGGGTTGAGGGAGGAGCAGCCCCGTGGAGGGGCTGGGAGGACGGTTGGAGGCTCGGGGGGCGGGGTTGAGGGGGGAGCAGCCCCGTGGAGGGGTGGGAGGACGGTTGGAGGCTCTGGGGGCGGGGTTGAGGGGGGAGCAGCCCCGTGGAGGGGGTGGGAGGACGGTTGGAGGCTCGGGGGGGGGGGTTGAGGGAGGAGCAGCCCCGTGGAGGGGCTGGGAGGACGGTTGGAGGCTCGGGGGGCGGGGTTGAGGGGGGAGCAGCCCCGTGGAGGGGGTGGGAGGACGGTTGGAGGCTCGGGGGGGGGGTTGAGGGAGGAGCAGCCCCGTGGAGGGGGTGGGAGGACGGTTGGAGGCTCGGGGGGCGGGGTTGAGGGGGGAGCAGCCCCGTGGAGGGGGTGGGAGGACGGTTGGAGGCTCGGGGGGCGGGGTTGAGGGGGGAGCAGCCCCGTGGAGGGGTGGGAGGACGGTTGGAGGCTCTGGGGGGGGGGGGAGTTGAGGGAAGAGCAGCCCCGTGGAGGGGTGGGAGGACGGTGGGAGGCTCTGGGGGGGGGGGAGTTGAGGGAAGAGCAGCCCCGTGGAGGGGGTGGGAGGACGGTTGGAGGCTCGGGGGGCGGGGTTGAGGGGGGAGCAGCCCCGTGGAGGGGCTGGGAGGACGGTTGGAGGCTCTGGGGGGGGTTGAGGGGGGAGCAGCCCCGTGGAGGGGGTGGGAGGACGGTTGGAGGCTCGGGGGGGGGGGTTGAGGGAGGAGCAGCCCCGTGGAGGGGCTGGGAGGACGGTTGGAGGCTCTGGGGGGGGTTTGAGGGGGGAGCAGCCCCGTGGAGGGGGTGGGAGGACGGTTGGAGGCTCGGGGGGGGGGTTGAGGGAGGAGCAGCCCCGTGGAGGGGCTGGGAGGACGGTTGGAGGCTCGGGGGGCGGGGTTGAGGGGGGAGCAGCCCCGTGGAGGGGTGGGAGGACGGCTGGAGGCTCGGGGGGCGGGGTTGAGGGGGGAGCAGCCCCGTGGAGGGGGTGGGAGGACGGTTGGAGGCTCGGGGGGGGGGGGTTGAGGGAGGAGCAGCCCCGTGGAGGGGCTGGGAGGACGGTTGGAGGCTCGGGGGGCGGGGTTGAGGGGGGAGCAGCCCCGTGGAGGGGTGGGAGGACGGTTGGAGGCTCGGGGGGCGGGGTTGAGGGGGGAGCAGCCCCGTGGAGGGGTGGGAGGACGGCTTGAGGCTGGGGGGGTTGAGGGGGGGCGCTATGCCCCTGAGGGAGGAGCGTGGCGGGGCCGCCGCGGCGCCAGGGGGCGCTGGATCGCGGGGGCTCGATCCCCGGCGCTCGGACTCTCCCTGCGGCCGGTCCGACAGGGCCCGCTCGCCGCCTCGCCGGGACATGGCCGCCGCCATCAGCGCCGGCATCCTGGGCCGTGGCCGAGGCCACAGGGTGAGAGGGGCTCAGGGCCGTGGCAGGGGCCCCCCCCCCCGCGTTGGGGAGGGGGCTCAGGGCCGTGGCAGGGGCCCCCCCCCCGCGTTGGAGAGGGGGCTCAGGGCCGTGGCAGGGGCCCCCCCCCCCGCGTTGGGGAGGGGGCTCAGGGCCGTGGCAGGGGGCCCCCCCCTCCCCGCGTTGGGGAGGGGGCTCAGGGCCGTGGCAGGGGGCCCCCCCCTCCCCGCGTTGGGGAGGGGGCTCAGGGCCGTGGCAGGGGGCCCCCCCCTCCCCGCGTTGGGGAGGGGGCTCAGGGCCGTGGCAGGGGGCCCCCCCCCTCCCCGCGTTGTTGGGGAGGGGGCTCAGGGCCGTGGCAGGGGGCCCTCCCCGCGTTGTTGGGGAGGGGGCTCAGGGCCGTGGCTCTTGCACTGTCCCTCTGTTAAGCCATGTGTGGTGTCAGGGGTTCTGTCCCTGTGTTGTCGATGCAACCACTGGACACACCACCCCCCATCGGACTCTGTTGTCGCTGACCCCTCAGCGGGGCTCTGGGAGCCATGAATCCTCAGTTCTCACAGTGCCTCGCCCAGCCAGGCCTCCAGCCCTGAGAGCTGGCTTCCTGGCCCTTCTGCAGCACAAACCGTTCTTGCCCCTGCCCACCTGCCTGCAATTTTATCTGTGACGATATTGTCCCTTTTCTATGTTTCTTCTGACTGCTAGATCCTTCTGCTGTGCCGCACATGGAGAACGTTTGCTTCACAGACTGATGGGGAAGCCAGGGTGATGCAGGTCCTCAAAGAAAAATTCCCTCAGGCTTCGGCCATCAAAGTAGTGGATATATCAGGTAAGTAGAATCGTACAGGCGGGATCTGTTTTATGGTTTGTGAGGGATGCAAAGACAACTTCCAGCTGTGACCAACGTAGCTCAGCTTTCGTGATCTGGTCCGGCCAACGTGTCAGCTTACCCGATGGCTTCCATGTAGGGACCAGGAGTGTCCAGGTTCAAGTCTCAGCTGCGGGGTCTGATCTGCTTTTCCAGAGCATCGAGAACAGGGATTTTTGTTTTCTGGGAACTGTCTTATAAACTGCTATAAACCCTCCTCTTCACTGTACCTATTCTCTCTAGGTAGTCTCCATCATGGTTTTATAATATAGGCCTTGTCTACACTGACTTCCAAACATGACTGTCTTTGCCTCTGCTAGGTGCTAAGTTTAACATCATTTTCTAGTGTAGACACACTCAGGATTTATCAGAGTTGAAAAAATCCTTGCCCCCCACTGCTAGCAACCCGGGTAACAAATTGTGGCTATTATTTATAGATAGCTGATAAATAAGGAGACAAAATTGTTGCCCGTGGGAACTTAAAAATCATGGAAGAATGATCTTGTGATTAGAGTACAGGGCTGCAAGACAGGAGATCTAAGTCCAATTCCCAACTCTGTCACAGACCCATTTTGTGTCCTTGAGCAAGTCATGTCATTTCTGCCTCGGACTATGTCTATACTGATGCTGGGAGGTGTGATTCCTAGTCTGGGTAGACAGACTCGTCCTAGCTCTGCTTGAACTAGCATGGTAAAAATAGCAGTGTGGACGTTGTGGCAAGGGCAACTGCTCGGGCTGGCCACCTGAGCTCAGACCCAGGTGGTCAGGCAGGCTTGGCCCTCGGGTCGCTAGCCTGAACCACCACCCGTCCACACTGCTCATCAGAATACTTTCCTCCAAAGCTTGGAATGAAACCCACGATTCCTGGGTTTCACCATTCCTTTGCTGTCCGTAAAGTGAACCCCACTGGCAAACTGTCTCATCTCCCTCAAGTGCTTGTCCATGTAGAGGATGACAACCTACTATTGCTATCAGTTACTCTGTTAGCTCAGGTGGCAGAGTTCTGTGTGGTGGAGCTAAAGGTTCCAGCTCTGCTGATAAACCACGTGGCTGTCAATGATGGAATTTCTGTGAGTTTCTTTTTTTCAATTTGTTTTTCAAAAACTAAGAAAAATCCAGCATCAGTGTGTTGTGTGTGTAAATGCCAGAGTTAAGGTTGCCTGTGAAACCTTAATTCAGCTCCCTTGTGTGCTTGCATTATGACCATAGTCATCCCGTCCCGCCCCCCCCACCCCCGGACTCCTCCCTCATTTAGTGCACAGGCTGGACATGCCCTGGCAATGAATCAGGATTATGTAGGGAAGGAGGCTATTGTCTGTAGGATCTCTGCCTCAAATATTGCGGAAGTTAGAAGGTGTGTAGGGAATGAGGTAGGGGATTGCAGGAAGAGAAAGGCGGTCTCATGGGTAAGGTGCCCTGGAATGTGCCTCTGCCACACAGTTTCTATATGATGCTGGGCAAGTCACTTAAACAACTTTTCAGAGGCGGTCACGAATGGTGTGTTTCTTGATACCCTACTTGAGACCTTGTGGTCCAGTTTTCCGATGTACTGAGCACTCACAGCTACAACTGAAGTCATTGGGAGCTGTGCTTAGAACGTATATGATGCTGTGTAATGCTAAATACTTTCAAAAAGCCAGTCCTAAACATCTCAATTTGAGCACCCAAATTAGTGGATACTTTTGACCTTTAATCTCTCTGTGCGTCAGTTGCACTTCTTTAAAAGAGAACTCCCTCATCTCTCAGGGGTGTTGTGAAAACAAATTCATTCATGTTTGTGTGGGCTTGAGTAGTGTGTAGTAAATACGGCCTATGGCCACTGAATTACAAAGATAACAAAAAATATTGAATAGCTTCTCACACAGTGAGCAGTGCCCATTCTAAGCGCTGAGTGAGGCATGGGTTTTGTGGGTGGAAAAAATAGAATGTGATCCTGTAATTAAAGACAAGATGTAAAGACACAATGTATATGCACAAAGGGAGTGAATTCAGGTTAAAGAGGCAGTCTTCAATCTGGCATTTCCTAACTTTTGAGAGCTTGACTTTGCAACCTTAATGTTCTTTTAACGTAGTTTGTGTGTGTGTGTAACATTGCGTAGTCTAGTGATTCTCAATCTTTTCCATACTCAGACCTCCACCCTAGGACTTCCCTTCCATCTACGCAGGACCTCCCTTTGGTTTAGCAATAAGGGAAGTGAAACTGATTAGCCTGACTTAATTGTATAAGCTTAAATACTTTTCACAATTTATGGGTTTGGTTTTTTTTTTAAGGAAGACTTTACAGCTTTCAGACATGCAGCATACGCTAGTAATTTGGACAAGGAAATCTGTTTAAATGACCTTTCCTGCCAATGCCCCTTAAACAATAATCAATCTGTATACTGCATACAATTGTAATGACTAAGACACTGATATAATCAATGTAATTTTGTTTTAAAGGCGGCTGTGGAGCAATGTATGAAATTCATATAGAATCTGAAGAATTTAAAGAAAAGAGAATTGTCCAGCAACATCAGATGGTTAATCAGGTAAGTAGTGTGGTGGGATCTGGAAGGGCAATGATACTCCTTTGTAATAACCATTGGTGTATTAATGCCACCTTTTGGAGTGTGGGAACTTTCCTACAAAAACTAAATATGTGCTGATGAAGTGGGGGGATTATTTCAGGGTATGTCCAGGACAGTTTGCCATTACCTGGCCAAAACCACTGCCAAAGGTGTTCTCTTAGTTATAGCTAACAGTTTCAGGACTTGGTACAACAGGGTGTGGAGACCCCACAACCCAATTAAATTCAATGTGTGTAGAGCAGATTTAGGAGCTCAAGGATTAGGTTTTGAATGTTGACCTTCCCACACCATCAATAACAGATTTCTCAGGGTTATTCTGTGTGGGGAGAAACCACCTGATCAGACATAGAAAAGCTATAGGAGACAAAGACCTGTTGGATCATCTAACCCAACCCCTTACTACTGTAGGATTCTTCCCAATGGGATTGTCTCCAGTCTAGTTCAAAAATGACCCAAGTGATGTGGCTTTCAGAACTTCCCTTGGGATGGGAGGTGCATTACACACAATCCCATATCAGAAAAAGTGTCCTGACAGTTTCCCTTTCTTAAATTGCTCCCAGTTTTATCTCCTTGCACCTCCCAAATGGTTCTGCTTTGCAAGGGGTCTTATACACTACTATAGTCTCCTTGCATGATTATCATAGAATAGACTATCAGGGTTGGAAGGGACCTCAGGAGGTCATCTAGTCCAACCCCCTGCTCAAAGCAGGACCAATCCCCAACTAAATTATCCCAGCCCGGGCTTTGTCAAGCTTGACCTTAAAAACCTCAAAGGAAGGAGATTCCAGCACCTCCCTAGGTAACCCATTCCAGTGCTTCACCACCCTCCTAGTGAAAAAATTTTTCCTAATATCCAACCTAAACCTCCCCCACTGCAACTTGAGACCCTTACTCCTTGTTCTGTCATCAGCTACCACTGAGAACAGTCTTGCTCCATCCTCTTTAGAACCCATTGAGGAGAAGGCAGCTGGAAATAAGTTCCAACAAACCTGCTGGCACCCTAGCAAAACTAATAGATGGCTAGTGGTAAAGTTGGGGCTAAGGAGGATGTGGACCTTACAAATACCACCCCCATAACCCTCCTGATTTGTCCCATTTCAAAACTTAGATGTCTCAAAATCTAAATGTTCATTAATAACTATAGTGCCCAATTGTGTGATAAGGACTCTATACATAGGACTATTCCTTGTCCTGAAAAGCTTACAACTGAATGTAAGGTGCTCAATACATTGAATTCAAAAAGCTTAAATTGTAGACTTGTGTGGTATATGCAGAAAGATTTTAATTGATATAACCTTAAACTTGGATTGCATGTGTTCCACACTCATTGGCCTAGGTTGATTGGAAAGAACATTCCTAGCACCATATCCTTTCCTCTGAGGGTTGCCTTGGGTTTTCTTACAAAGGTGTTTAGACCAGTGGTTCTTTACCTTGCACCTCCACTTACCCCTGTCTGTGCCCCTACCCTGCTAGACTGGGGACGCGGACAGGAGTAAGGGAGCCGAGGCTGGGGCTGAGGCCGGCGGCCTGGGCTTGGGCCCCAGCTGCGTCCCCCGGAACATTCCTCTGTGCCCCCTAGGGAACCTCTGATTTAGACTGACCTAATAACACTTTAAAGAGGCATAGGAACTTGAAGTCTATAAGCGTAGTTTTGCGCTATCCAGAATTCTGTTGAAATGAAAGCAGTTACTTTGAGGAAAAGAAAGAGGTAATTATTCTTTATAAAATTCCTACCTGATGCATGTACTTCCTACAACTCTCATTTCTTTAACTTGAAGCAACTTCTTCAAAGTAATTCAGTTTCTGAAATCTGATTTAGTGCCATTTCTTGTGAACTCTTGTCTGGCATCAGGGCTAGGACCACTAGACAGACCACCAAAACACTACAGACCTGGTTTTAGCTGAAGTGATAACCTGGCAGTGAAAGGCTCTTTTGTCATCATCAATCCCCCTTTTCTGGAATAGGGAGCAATGCAGAATAGCTGGAGGCTCCACATCTAATTGGCTAATTTATGGAGACCAAGCAAACTGGGTTAACTACTGCATGTGGTTGAGTTTTTGAGACATTCTTTAAGAGGAATTGCAATGAATTCACAATGTACTGGATCATTCTAGCAGCCTGAGAGTTTTTCCCTCTGTCCCCTTTAAGGAATAAAAACAAGATGGCTACATCAAGGAAGCATTCACCTTAATCATGCTGTTAATTTGTCTCATTCAGTTTCAAGTGAGGAAGTCTCTCCCCTCCTGCCCAGTACCAAGTAACAGACCAGGGTCCAAAATCAGTGCTTGCATAAGGAACAACTGCTGTTCTACCATTATCTTTATAATGGTATCGTGGGCCATCTGCCTCTACCACAGACTTCTGTTCGGTTGTGCTCAGTTGAGTTGTTTTTCTGTAGCTTTGTTCAAAGACTTGTTTAATTTCTTATTTTAGGCACTAAGTGAAGAAATTAAAGCAATGCATGGACTACGGATATTCACATCTATTCCAAAGCACTGAAGATTAACCAAGCAGCATGGTTAGAAACATGGGAGGAGATAGGACAGGAAGCTTGTATTTTTTGGATTATGGACTTGTTTATCTTTAAATAATCAATATTTAATGGTCGTAAAACAAGGACAGTAAGTATTTCAGAAGCTATTTAAAGAGAGCCTATTTCATGTTTATTTAATTTTAACTTGTAGATTGATTTCTTATCCGTTCATAAAGTATGCCAAATCTTAGTTGGTTACTTTATCAAAAAAACTAATCCCTGTAAGTCAAGGATGGAACTGGAAGTCCATGGTTTGTGGCGCATGCTGCAGAGAGAAGTACGGGCTTCCAAAGTATCTTTCAGTACTAACATCTAGTGGAAAAGGACCACAACCGTGGTGATTCTACGAAGAGATCACGAACTAAAAAAAACAAAATAATAATCCCTGTTTTTGCTGTCTACTTGACTAGTGTTCTGTTGTCGCTCAGAGGAAAATGTGGTAGTGAGGAAACTAGCTTACAAAGAAATTATTTCAGAGGCTGTAGAGTCCCCTATTCAATGTGCCTTCTCAGTCAATCATCTTACTTCAAACATGGCTTTGTAAGAGAAGCTTGCAGGATAATCCTGAGCTGTCTGGCACAGCTACTGTATATGAAATTAAGACCCTTTCTTAATAAATGAAAGGCTTTAAGTTACATTACTTCAGTGTAATGTCTTTGAAAGGATAAGGTGCTCAGGTTTCCTACTGGGCAAAACTCAAGGCATGATGCTCGGCGTCTGAATTATGAGGATCACCTTTCCTTCATGGCATGTGTGAAAGTGCTTGTTTTACTCAAACTCCTATGAGGTGGCAATGTTTGTCTTTGATAAGGATCTGCTATTCAACTTTTAGTTGGGCATGTCTATGCCTTAAGTTCAAGCTTTCTCATGGCAGATTTAATTGTACCTCAGCCAGTTAATTGTTAGCTATTAAAATGAGAAATTAAGTTTTATTAAGGTTTTATTGCATTATAAGTAATTATACATTCATATTTTTGAGGAGCAATGACTTTTCTGGTAAGTATATTAGTCAGTGACAGATGCTTGGTAAGCATGGAGGAATAGTAACTGTAGTTAGGTAAGCCAAATCCTTGCACCTTGATGCTGTTTTTTTTAAATTAACAATCCATATGGTAAGTAGAACACTGACTAGAGGAGCACTAAATTACCCCTGCGTGGCAGGATTTTAGAAGGTTGGAGTCTAGCTTCTTCCTCTGCTAGGGCCACCTGTTATCAGGCAGGGAAGTAGAGGTGCAAAGTATTGCACCTACTGAAGGATTTTCCTTACTATTTATTTTGCAACTGCTGCAAGGCATGCTGCTGGTTTAGTGGACATTAGTTACTGTTATTTAAATAGCAAGAGATCTCAGTTATGTCCTACCTACCAAGACTGAGGTGTTGCACTAAAACCTCTCTACTTAACTGACAGCATGTTTGCAGGTGAGTGCTTCTTGATTCATGAAACAAACAGGACTAAATACATAATGTGTCTTGGGAATGTAAATTCTGAAATGCATAAGATGTCTGTTGTTTTAAGTAGCTATTTTAATCAACATATACACTTTAAATATTTCTGTACTGCTTTAGTTTGGGAGTGGTATAGCCATGCTGGCCCAGTAATATCTTATCTTTTTACTGGACCAACTTCTGTTAAAAATATTACCTCACCCAACTTGTTTCTAATGAAATTTTAGGGCCTACCTGGATGATTACTGCAGTGCAGGGTGCTGTCTCGTAAAGCTTCATGGAAGTAGTTGTTGAGGAGAGCTGTAGCTAGTAGCGAGTAACTGGAAATAACTCATTAGTTACTGCCCTAAAGTTATTGATGCAAAGAACTTGTTTATAGAGGCTGTGAGGCTTTTTTTTTTCTATGTAACTTTCATCAGAACTCTGGTGCCCATGTGTCTATTATTGCAGTCATTACATTTTGTTTGAAGAGCCTGAGGTAGGCCTAACTCAGCCACCTCATGCAACAATTTTGAAAAATATCCCATCAAAACCGCTTCTGTTCAACAATAGCAGAGGCTAAGAGCCTTTACAGTGATACAGTTCAGCTCTTCTGCAGCAGCTTCAGTTTATACAATGGAACCATTGTAGTAAATATCAACTGAAGTACTTTGCACACCTATAGCACATTTCTTGGGAGGATAGACACTGCTTCAAAGGTATTACCAACCCCTCTATGATCACTTGACATATTTGGGAAATAGAGAAAAGATTAAGTTGCCCAATCTCATGCAGGAAGCATAGGGCAAAGCCAGGACTAGAACTCTGCTAAATCTTCTGCCTGTCCTTAAAATATGTTACTAGGAGCCAGAAGCAGACTGATACACCGGCTGTAGACAAACAGTCCAAACAATTTAAGTTAAAGTAGAGCACATTGCCTGTAGATAGGGTCCTGGTTTTCCCACTCAGTGTTGTTAACTTCAATTGTAAGTTTCTACAGCTGCATTTCTATAGAATTTCCATGACTATTTCCTTAAGATCTGTAACAGGCCTTTTTGAAAATTTTACCCTTTCCCTGAAAGTGACTTTTCTTTTTTTGGATAAAGCACGATCTGCTGTTTAAGGTGTTTCTGAAAAGGTGCTTCACGTCTTCATACTGCTAGAAAGGAGATGCAACATAAGATACTAGTATGACGTGTTCCATCAGCTTTCCAAAATGAACAGATACTGAATTCCCACTACACTTCCCTTCCCTGAACATTTAACTGTGGAGGTGACAGCTGCAAACAGAGAACATCATTGTTACAGTATAAAGAAAAAGAGTAAGAAGCAATGAACAAACACTATACAAAGCTATCGCCACACTGCAGAGACTGACCATCATTTGTGCTTGTTGTAACTGGTATAGGTCTGTAGGTTAAAATCCCTAATAGCCTCAGTGTTTTCACCTGTTTAAACCAGAAAAGCGTTTGAATACCACATGCTTTATTATTTGATTGAATGGAAGTTACAAAAGTAGATACAAAATATTTTGTAAAAAGTACAATAAATTTACCTAAAAGTAACCAAAAAAGCCCAAAGTAAAAACTTTTATTATAACTATTAATGTAAAAATACTATTAAAATTTTCATATTAAATTCACTAATGTTAAACAGTTTTTTTGCCATGGAGTAACGGTTTAGTCAAGTTGAAGGAAACATGCAGGAAACCACACAAGGCAGAGCAGCAGTATTGATTTGTAGTTAAAGTTTGTCCCTAACACTGAAAGTAGCAAGAGGTCTAAATACTGTAACCAGTTTTGATTCACAGCACCACTCCCCTGCAATGCAAGTTAAGATGTATCAACATTGTCCGAACAAACTTTTCTGCCTACTTGAACCAGCTGCATGAAAGAACCTTGCAACCCTAGTCCATCCTGAGGAAGTGTGTGTATTGATATAAATATACAAAGAACTTCAAAAAGTCATAATCTAGTACAGGATTTCTCAAACACTGTCAATTTTTCCTTTAACAGACAGAACAGCCTACCCCTCTAAATGATTAATTTCCCTCCTGAATTCTTAAATTAACAGTGCAATTCAGAAAACTATCTAGAATCTGACCAGAGAAACCCAATAGTTTTGTCAGGAGTTAGCTGAAGCAGATCACTGGACACTTGCTGAGTTTCAAGTGAGATCTATCCACTAATCTGCCCCTCATCGCTGGAGTGACCAGTGCCTGCCTTGGAAGAGGGCAGAGATTGAGGAACAAAATACAGCTTAAAGCTAACTAGAAAAAGTTCTTTTGCCTTAAAACAAATGAAGCCTTACCTACCTTTCTCAATGATCACAGCAATGTTTCTTTATAATGGAAGAAAGGTTGAGTAATCTCCTATACTGAAATCTATTCATTGCAAGGAAGCTCAGAACAGATACATAAGCACTTAAGGTAAAACTAAATTATCAAAAAAGTTGCATTTGTGCAAGGCCAAGGAGAAAGCTTGCTCATTACAGATGCCAAGCAAAAACCACCAGTTTTATTCACAGTCCTATTATGAGGTTTTAAATATGAGCAACTTACATAAAAACATTGCAGGCTAACCCTAGAACAGTGTGGTTTTAAACTAAGTTTAATTTGTACAATTTTTGACAAACGCTGTAAACTTAAGTAGCTGCTATCTGTCCATTTTGGGTTGGTGAAGCAGAATGATTTCAAAAAAAGCTTTTAGCCAGTCTTCCCTTACAACTTGTAAAGGCCAGATTCTGCAGCATGCTGCATGCTGTCCATTCTCCTTAACTTCAATCAGAGCTTGCTGGACCCTAGGTAAACCAAGCATGAATGTTTTTTGAATTTGACTGATTCGAAAAACAACAACAAAAGGGACCGGCTAATTAAAAAGTGAATTCCTTCAAAGCCACGTGCCATTTCAACCACTGAAGTCCAATCAGTAGGCTATAAAAACATTCCTGCATTTGGACAAAGCATCTGTCTTGCTATTTCAGACCCCAGAATGACTTGTGCAGCACTGCTAGTTAGGAAAAAGACTTTTCAACTTTATAAACTGAGTCAGTTTGAAATCACAGCCAAAGTGTATAGGAGACCATACAATTTTACTTTTGTCCCCTACCCCATGTCCACACTTCAAACTTAACAACTACTGTACTTTTCAGAAGTTAATTATGATGTTCAAAGCGAGCACTCGTTTGTTCAGAACATTTTGTTCTTAGTCAGCAGTGCTTGGTCAATGCATGTGCAGTGTGAGAGCAGATAAATAACGGCTAAGCAAGAATACAAAGTGTGAAAAATACTGATAGAACATAGCTTTGGCAATGTTGTACTTTATGGTGTTGGCCTGCTCACTCAGGGACTCTAAGATAGGATGACAAACGAATCAGCTGAAATGTGGCAAAAACGGCTTTATCTTGGGAACAGGCTATATATGTATTTTACAGAGATAATTCAGTGGGTCACTGGAGTTACGAAGTTCGGATTTTAGACATTTAAGATTGAAAATAAAGTCATCTTGTAAAAAAGCTACATACTTTTGAAATCTCCCAGTACAGACTAGTTGCTTTGACATCTAGGGCGAACAGTGGTATGGGTAAGCAAAAGCCGTACGGAAAGGAATCATTTAACACACGCTTCTGTGTGGTTCCACTAGGGGCAGAGGGGCCAACAAAGGCAGAAGTGGCACAGGATCCATATGGATGCAGGATTTCAACCCCACAGATCCCTAGGCAGTCACGTGGGACTCTCCTGGACCAGTAGGCAGAGTGCCATGACTGCTTGCCCATTCAGGAGCTTCACAATCCCTGAGAGTGGGGAGAATTACACAGCGTGCAGTGGATTTACTGGTGCTTTAAGCATCATTAATTTTACACATCACTGAACTGCAGTTCACAGGTAACAGGCCTGCAAAGAGAAAAGAAAGGGGCTGTGCAGAAGAGCAAAGGTGGTGAGGTGTGGCAGGGGGAAATGGATCATCCCCCATGGTGCTGACTTTTCCCTTTGCACAGCTCCAGCCCAGCTTTTGCTGGTGTTTCTCCCATGCACCATGTAGTCAGTTGGGCAGAAGAAGCATAGGGAACTAGATTATTAAAAAGAAAAATGCTGGATGCCCCCTACACCAGCAAGGGAAATTAAAAGCCAAAGCTACCTAAAAAGAAATATCAAGGTTTCAACACAAAATTCCACCTATTATGGGTGGAACATGTCACCTGTCCCAGCTAGGGCCCCTTTGTCTCTGAATTGCAAAGTCTGCACTACAAGTTAACTTGGTTTCTAAGAGACTAGTATTTAATCATGTAAATCAATACTGTGTATTAAAACAAAATGACCTCCAAGCTCTAGAAACCTGTCAGCCACAAGTTTCTCTCCTGGAATGACACATGCCACAAGTAACATCAGAACAAACAGGATGAAAAGAACTCAGGATCAGGCCTTCAGAATGGAATGTTTTCTTGTTTTTTTTTTTAAACAAAACACCGTTAATGATACTCATGATGTCTCACAGTCCAGCAAAGAAACTAGGTCTCTGCAGCTCAGGTTTTTCACAATCAGATGGTGCTGGCGATAGTGTCTTAATTTGTCAAAATACAGTAATAACTCCATTAGTTAATGGTGACACTTATTTAAAAAAAGAACCCTCTGCAGTTCACATTGGGGTACATGCAGACTGTTTCTCTTCTAATGAAGCTTCCACACTTATGCTTTTGTGCCAGTCTTAAGTTTTTCATCTGTTTTTTTTAAGATGGGTTCTATTTTGCTTTATCTTAGTCACTTTTTGGATCATAACTTCATGTCCATGCAACTCATGGCTAGTCTACTATTTTACTTAAGGCTCTAAGGCAAATTCAAAGTGCATCTAGATACAAACTTAAAACAAACTACTCAAAAAAAAATTAAAATAAAAGCATTCGTAAGGAATACACCGGTAGTTTTTCCTCCTATTTTTGATCCAGCATTTAAAAAAAAGGTTTTGAAAGTCACTCAATGAGTTTCAGTGAATTAAGTTACCTTTTTCCTTTTTTTAAAAACCACAAAGACACACATGAATTTGAAATGGCGTACACTGAAACAAAAATCCACAGGTGTATCCAACTGTTACTTAGATTTTTTTTAAAAGGGAAGCACAGGGCACACACACACACACACGTGTGTGTGTGTGTGTATATGTGCAATTCAAAGTCATAACCAGCTGAATACCAGATTGTTTTTTAAATTGCTTTGGTTGCTGAAGCTACATATACCAACCTATACCTAGTAACAGCCTAGTTCTAAGAGAAAAATGCGGTGTGTTTTAAGTGTAAATTGCATCCATCATAAAATTTGCAAAAATAGTTCTATTTCCTACATAGAAAACAGTGGAATATCAAAGTTCATAACGTAATGCACTTATCAGAAGTATTAAACAATTTTGATACTAGCAAACAGAGCTTTAAAATGGAACTTTGTTGAGCAACTAAACGCTGGATGGAATAAAACCCAAACCAAAATATTTGCATTTGCAGTTTTGCAAACAATTTCTAGCCAAATATAGTATCTACAGAATTCTTACCATCTGTTGTTTCATGTCAGATAAATTACAATAGCCACATTTTTGGACGTGTTTGAAAAATTAAGTGTTATGTGGCCAAATTTTTCCACAACTCTCCTGTAAGTGTTACGCATCCAAACTCCTGAAGGTACACTTGAACATTAGGCAAACATCTCCCCCATCCATGCACACAAATTTAGGAGATTGTGCACAAAACCTCGTATGCCCAAAACTGCAAGCTGAGTTGAGGTCTCAAAGTACTTATCCATCCAGTTTCTAGAGCAGAAAGTTAATTCTGGAACTGCTAATGCAAACTATAATGATGTAGTTCTGCATAGAAAATTATGCAAAATTTCACTAATTTCTATAGATTGACATTGCAGGGATTAATGCATTCATGAACCCCACCTTTCCAAGTAAAAGATCTGATAAAGTAGCTTTTAGAATTCATAGCTACTTTGCTCTGAAGACACTTTTTCTGAATTGCAGACCTTGGATTTTACATGAAATTTGACCTCTTTGCAATGAAGCCCTCACACCAGCTACTACGATGGAAGAAGGGCAATAACTGTGCTAGACTGGAAAGCATCTGTTTTAGACTCGCTAGCTGTGGTACCTGGTTTCTCAGGGATTGTGCCGCTAAAGACAAAGTGGTAAAGAAATAGCTGCAGCTGGTATACGAAGCAAGAAAGAGTAACCATGTTTGAAAGCAGAAAGAATTCTTCCAGGGAAAATTTATCTGTCTTTGGATCCTAGCTTTTCAATTAGTTCCTGAAGAGGAGCCAACTCACGCCTGTCAATCAAGTTGAACTCCTGCAGGGGGAGAGAGAAACACAAAACAGGATCAATTTAAATAAAAATTGCAGTAGACAGAATAAGTGACATGCAACATCCATTTAATTCAAAACTAAGGCAAAATAAAGAATTCCAGCAATTTACAACAAATAGCTTGATACAAGTGACTTTAAAATAATACTTCGTTTATTTGATAAATGCTAATTAATCCTCTCAAAGCCCAGTCTGGTTGATATTCTCTAGAGCTAGACTAAGTTCTCCCCCAACAAAACTGAAGTTCTGTGAAAGCAACTACATTGACTAAATTTTTTAGAGAAAATTGTTAAAGACAAATTTTGATTTGAACAAAGTTTGATTTAAACAAAGTACTTATCAACTATAATCAAGTCACCTCTTAATCTTCTCTTTGTTAAACGAAATAGATTGAAACGCCTGGAGTCTATCACTATAAGGCATGTTTTCTAATCTTTTAATCAATCATTCTCACAGCTCTTTTTTGAACTCTCCAATTTATCAACATCCTTCTTTAATTGTGATACTGAACATAAGAACATACAAATGGCCATACTGGGTCAGACCAAAGGTCCATCCAGCCCAGTATCCTGTCTACTGACAGTGGCCAATGCCAGGTGCCCCAGAGGGAGTGAACTTAACAGGTAATCTAGTGATCTCTCTCCTGCCATCCATCTCCACCCTCTGATAAACAGAGGCGAGGGACACCATTCCTTACCCATCCTGGCTAATAGCCATTAATGGACTTAACCTCCATGAATTTATCCAGTTCTCTTTTAAACCCTGTGTGACAGGGTCAGGCCAGATGGCTACAGGAGAGTGATAGAAGGCAGATATATTAGCCCCAGGTTAAGTAGGTCCCTTTCCCCTGAGTAAGGTAACAGGGAAGGTTCCAGAACAATCAGGAACTTTCTGGAAACAATTAAAGCAGACAGGCTGATTAGAACACCTGCAGCCAATCAAGAAGCTGCCAGAATCAATTAAGACAGGCTGGCTAATCAGGGTACCTGGGTTTTAAAAGGAGCTCACTTTAGTTTGTGGTGTGAGGAGGTGTACTACTGGAAGACTGAGAAGTACAAGCATTATCAGACACCAGGAGGAAGGTCCTGTGGTGAGAATAAAGAAGGTGTTGGGAGGAGGCCATGGGGAAGTAGCCCAGGGAATTGTAGCTGTCACGCAGCTGTTACAGGAGCCACTGTAGACCGCTGCAATCCACAGGGCCCTGGGCTGGAACTTGGAGTAGAGGGTGGGCCTGGGTTCCCCCCAAATCCCTACTTGATACCAGAGGAGTTGACCTGGACTGTGGGTTCCACCAGAGGGAAGGTCTCTGGCCTGTTCCCCTGATCCACTAGGTGGATCAGCAGAGACTGTGGGGATTGTTCTTCTTCCTTTTCATGCTGGCCAGTGATGAGGCTAACTGAGTGAATGGCAGATTTGAGCCATGAAAGTGGCCAAAATGAGGGCTGCTGTGAACCTCTGAGGAGAGCAAATCTGCCAATAAGCGCAGAACCCACCAAAGTAGAGGAGGAACTTTGTCACACCTGTTATAGTCCTAGCCTTCACAACCTCCTCAGGCAAGAAGTTCCACAGGTTGACTGTGCGCTGAGTAGAGAAGAACTTCCTTTTATTTGTATTAAACCTGCTGCCCATTAATTTCACTTGGTGGCCCCTAGTTCTTCTATTATGGGAACAAGTAAATAACTTTTCCTTATTCACTTTCTCCACACCACTCATGATTTTATAGACCTCTATCATACCCCCCTTAGTCTTCTCTTTTCCAAGCTGAAAAGTCCTTGCCTCTTTAATCTCTTCTCATACGGGACTCATTCCAAATCCCTAACCATTTTAGTTGCCCTTTTCTAATGCCAGAATATCTTTTTTGAGATGAGGGGACCACATCTGTACGCAATATTCAAGATGCGGGCGTACCATGGATTTATATAAGGGCAATAAGATATTCTCCGTCTTATTCTCTATCCCTTTTTTAATGATTCCTAACATCCCGTTTGCTTTTTTGACTGCCGCTGCACACTGCGTGGACGTCTTCAGTGAACTATCCACGATGACTCCAAGATTTTTCTCCTGATTAGTTGTAGCTAAATTAGCCCCCATCATATTGTATGGGGTTATTTTTTCCAATGTGCATTACTGTACATTTATCCACATTAAATGTCATTTGCAATTTTGTTGCCCAATCACTTAGTTTTGTGAGATCTTTTTGAAGTTCTTCACAGTCTGCCTTGGTCTTAACTATCCTGAGCAGTTTAGTATCATCTGCAAACTTTGCCACCTCGCTGTTTACCCCTTTCTCCAGATCATTTATGAATAAGTTGAATAGGATTGGTCCTAGGACTGACCCTTGGGGACACGGATTTCCAGCAGCATTATACCAGTGCCAAATAGGAAGGTAAAAATCCGTATTTCTACTCGAGATTCCCCTGTTTATGCATCCAGGGATTGCATTAGCCCTTTGGGCTACAGCTTTGCTCTGGGAGCATGTGTTCAGCTGATTATCCACCACAACCCCCGCAATCTATTTCAGTCAGTTTCCCAGAATAGAGTCCCCTATCCTCTAAGACAGACAAGATGTATACATTTACATGTAGCCATAGTAAAATGCATATGGTTTGCTTGCGCCCAAGCTTACCAACCGATCCAGATCACTCTGTATTAGTGACCCATCCCTCTTCATCATTTACCGCTCTCCCAATTTTTATGTCATATGCAACCTTTGTCAGTGATGATTTTGTTTTCTTCCAGATCATTTATAAAAATGTTAAATAGTGTAGGGCCAAGAACAGATCCCTGCAGCACCCCACTAGAAACACACCTGTTCAATGAGGATTCCCCATTTACAATTATGTTTGAAGACCTATCAGTTAGGTAGCTTTTAATCCACTTAATGTGTGCCATGTTAATTTTATATCTTAGGTACCAAGTCAAATGCCTTACAGCAGTCCAAGTATACTGTGTCAACACTATTATCTGTATAAACCAAACCTGTCATTTCATAAACAAAGTTAGTCTGACAGTATCTAATTTCCATAAACCCCTGTTTGGTATTAATTATACTACCTTCATTTAATTCTTTATTAATCGAGTCCTTTATCAGATGCTCCATTATCTTGCCTGGGATTAATGTTAGACTGGCAGGCCTCTAATTACCCAGATGATCCGTTTACCCTCGTTAAATATTGGCCCCTTAGCTTTCTTCCAGGCTTCTGGAACTTCCCTAGCGATCCCAGACTTATTGGAAAAAAAAATCAACATTTATGGAAACATTTGTATTAGTCTTATAGATTCTGTAAATCTGTTTTATATAAAACCTTCGTTCTGGGTCAGATTTAACTTGATAGTGTCCCTTTAAATTTGCCTGTAGAATGAGTCACTTTAGGACTAATAGCTAGTAATTTAAAACTTACCTGTACAAAGAAGATAAAGTGCTTAAAGGAGGTGTTGAGATGGGCCTCCTCCTGGAGCTGCATCACAGAGTCAAAGTGCTGGTGGTAAATATGGGCATAGACCCTAAAGAGACGCTTCAATATAGTCTTTGCCACAGACATGAAGTTCTTAGGAAAAGGGACACCTGAAAAGTGCAAACAAATGCAGAACATTTTTTAATCCAGTTTAATATATGAAAGCAGAAAGCCCAGCTGCTGAATGAAAATTTTCTGCCAAAGGGCACTAGACTTAATCAGAAACAATGAAACCCCAAGCTTCAGTAAGGGCATAAAACTTATTCTATTCAGTTGTAAAAATCTAGTCAATATACTTTTAATAAATTATATAAGAAACTGAGATATGGAGCAAATAATCACTTATGCAAAGCATCACTCACATCCCCTTTCCAGAAACTACTGAGCATCCATAGTTCTCTTTGAGGTCGACAAGAACTAAGGGGACTTAGCACCTTTTTAAAAAAACAGACCCTTTGTGCATATAGGCCCTGATTCAGCAAGGCACTTATGCACATGTCTAACTTTAAACATGCAAACAGTCTCCCTGAAGTCAATCATAAACGAAAGTGCTTGGCTGAATAGGGATGGGATACCCACTGGCCATAGGGGCCAAGTCTAATTATCTAACATCTGTATTCTAATTCTTGTTCTGATATGGACTTCCTGTGTGACCACACAGGGCAAGTCATTTAAATTATCACCCTAATCTGTAAAAAGAGAGTTAACTCCCTTTTGGAGAGCTTCTTAGGCCCCAATCCCACACACATTTACATACAAGCTTATTACTACTACCTTGGGCAGTCCCATTGACATTAATGGGACTATTTATGGAAGTGAAGTAAAGCATGTGTGTAAGTGTCTGCAGGATTGGGGCCTTAGCTATACTCCATAAGGATTTTAAATCAATGGGACTAGTACTCTTTAGTCACTTAGGTACTTTCAAAGATCTCACCCTTAGAAGCCTAATTATGGACTTTAAAAATTTTGGCCAGTATCCTAAAAATGTTTATCCTAACTGTGTGTTAACAAATCGAAAGTCTAAATAACTCTTAGAATCATAGAATATCAGGGTTGGAAGGGACCCCAGAAGGTCATCTAGTCCAACCCCCTGCTCGAAGCAGGACCAATTCCCAGTTAAATCATCCCAGCCAGGGCTTTGTCAAGTCTGACCTTAAAAACCTCTAAGGAAGGAGATTCTACCACCTCCCTAGGTAACGCATTCCAGTGTTTCACCACCCTCTTAGTGAAAAAGTTTTTCCTAATATCCAATCTAAACCTCCCCCACTGCAACTTGAGACCATTACTCCTCGTTCTGTCATCTGCTACCATTGAGAACAGTCTAGAGCCATCCTCTTTGGAACCCCCTTTCAGGTAGTTGAAAGCAGCTATCAAATCCCCCCTCATTCTTCTCTTCTGCAGGCTAAACAATCCCAGCTCCCTCAGCCTCTCCTCATAAGTCATGTGTTCCAGTCCCCTAATCATTTTTGTTGCCCTTCGCTGGACTCTCTCCAATTTACCCACATCCTTCTTGTAGTGTGGGGCCCAAAACTGGACACAGTACTCCAGATGAGGCCTCACCAATGTCGAATAGAGGGGAACGATCACATCCCTCGATCTGCTCGCTATGCCCCTACTTATACATCCCAAAATGCCATTGGCCTTCTTGGCAACAAGGGCACACTGCTGACTCATATCCAGCTTCTCGTCCACTGTCATCCCTAGGTCCTTTTCCGCAGAACTGCTGCCTAGCCATTCAGTCCCTAGTCTGTAGCGGTGCATTGGATTCTTCCATCCTAAGTGCAGGACCCTGCACTTATCCTTATTGAACCTCATCAGATTTCTTTTGGCCCAATCCTCCAATTTGTCTAGGTCCTTCTGTATCCTATCCCTTCCCTCCAGCGTATCTACCACTCCTCCCAGTTTAGTATCATCCGCAAATTTGCTGAGAGTGCAATCCACACCATCCTCCAGATCATTTATGAAGATATTGAACAAAACCGGCCCCAGGACCGACCCTTGGGGCACTCCACTTGATACCGGCTGCCAACTAGACATGGAGCCATTGATCACTACCCGTTGAGCCCGACAATCTAGCCAGCTTTCTACCCACCTTATAGTGCATTCATCCAGCCCATACTTCCTTAACTTGCTGACAAGAATACTGTGGGAGACCGTATCAAAAGCTTTGCTAAAGTCAAGAAACAATACATCCACTGCTTTCCCTTCATCCACAGAACCAGTAATCTCATCATAGAAGGCGATTAGATTAGTCAGGCATGACCTTCCCTTGGTGAATCCATGCTGGCTGTTCCTGATCACTTTCCTCTCATGCAAGTGCTTCAGGATTGATTCTTTGAGTACCTGCTCCATGATTTTTCCAGGGACTGAGGTGAGGCTGACTGGCCTGTAGTTCCCAGGATCCTCCTTCTTCCCTTTTTTAAAGATTGGCACTACATCAGCCTTTTTCCAGTCATCCGGGACTTCCCTGGTTCGCCACGAGTTTTCAAAGATAACGGCCAATGGCTCTGCAATCACAGCCGCCAATTCCTTCAGCACTCTCGGATGCAACTCGTCCGGCCCCATGGACTTGTGCACGTCCAGCTTTTCTAAATAGTCCCTAACCACCTCTATCTCCACAGAGGGCTGGCCATCTCTTCCCCATTTTGTGATGCCCAGCGCAGCAGTCTGGGAGCTGACCTTGTTAGTGAAAACAGAGGCAAAAAAAGCATTGAGTACATTAGCTTTTTCCACATCCTCTGTCACTAGGTTGCCTCCCTCATTCAGTAAGGGGCCCACACTTTCCTTGGCTTTCTTCTTGTTGCCAACACACCTGAAGAAACCCTTCTTGTTACTCTTGACATCTCTTGCTAGCTGCAGCTCCAGGTGCGATTTGGCCCTCCTGATATGATTCCTACATGCCCGAGCAATATTTTTATACTCTTCCCTGGTCATATGTCCAACCTTCCACTTCTTGTAAGCTTCTTTTTTATGTTTAAGATCCGCTAGGATTTCACCATTAAGCCAAGCTGGTCGCCTGCCATATTTACTATTCTTTCGACTCATCGGGATGGTTTGTCCCTGTAACCTCAACAGGGATTCCTTGAAATACAGCCAGCTCTCCTGGACTCCTTTCCCCTTCAAGTTAGTCCCCCAGGGGATCCTGGCCATCCGTTCCCTGAGGGAGTCGAAGTCTGCTTTCCTGAAGTCCAGGGTCCGTATCCTGCTGCTTACCTTTCTTCCCTGCGTCAGGATCCTGAACTCAACCAACTCATGGTCACTGCCTCCCAGATTCCCATCCACTTTTGTTTCCCCTACTAATTCTACCCGGTTTGTGAGCAGCAGGTCAAGAAAAGTGCCCCCCCAGTTGGCTCCTCTAGCACTTGCGTAGGGGACAATTTCCTGGTGCTTTCCAAAAACTTCCTGGATTGTCTATGCACCGCTGTATTGCTCTCCCAGCAGATATCAGGAAAATTAAAGTCACCCATGAGAATCAGGGCATGCGATCTAGTAGCTTCCATGTGCTGCCGGAAGAAAGCCTCATCTACCTCATCCCCCTGGTCCGGTGGTCTATAGCAGACTCCCACCACTACATCACTCTTGTTGCACACACTTATAAACTTAATCCAGAGACACTCAGGTTTTTCTACAGTTTCGTACCGGAGCTCTGAGCAGTCATACTGCTCCCTTACATACAGTGCTACTCCCCCACCTTTTCTGCCCTGCCTGTCCTTCCTGAACAGTTTATAACCATCCATGACAGTACTCCAGTTATGTGAGTTATCCCACCAAGCTGAAGCTTCTTAAACTGAAGCAATTTTGTTTTCAAGTCACAAAGATTTTATACCATCCAGAGGAATTTTCATTAAAAATACTAATTTATTCCCTTATGCTGCAGACACTTATGCACCATTTTAACACTAACCATGCATAATCCCACTGAAGTCCTTGCAGCTATTCATATTACTGTAGGAACACGTTTGCAGGATTTTTTTGACTAACAGTTTTATAAAATTCAGACAAGATCCCCTACCAGTAATTACATATAAAAACAAATTACAATGTAGTTCATTATACATTTTAACCTACATTTGCAAAAGAACACATTTTCAAATTACATTTACAAAGCTTCAAGCTCATTTAAATTGATTACAAAAAAACAACTAAGTGACCTAAATGGATTAGTTAAGTCACTCTATACTTACCTTCAACAAACAAGTATTAGTAGACAGCAAAATAGGAGATCATAACATATGGAAATGTCTACTGCTTTTTCTACCCCAAAAATCTGCATATTGAATTAAATTCAGTATGAGATTTGATTTATAAGGAAAAGTTAAGCATTTTAAACAGTGGTGGTCCATAGCTTGTTCCTCCCCTCTCCCATCCAGAGCAGGAAACACTTTCAACTTTCTCTCTTTATTTGGGTTACAAGTGAATTATGTAACTGGAACCATGATACTTGTGTATTTAGGCTAAGTTTTCATTGCAAAAAAGGTGCATTTTTATGCTGTTAGGTTTCTTGATGCAAAATCCTACTGGAGACAATTTGCAAGTAGTTTTGACTCAGACGTACCCAGTTGGGGTAAACCACAGATTGCAGGGCATGTACTGTATAATCTATGAAGCAGTATTAATTTTCAGTGAGGTTCAGGCAGCTAATTGATCCTTAAGTGTTTGAAACATTAGATTTTTAAATGATACCTTTTAACTACTCTACACAACATCATGTCTACCAATAAGAGAGTTTTTAGGATGCACTGCAAAGAACATTAAGAACTTTTTCTTATTTTAAACAAATTTCAAAATAAAGTCCATGGCTGGCAAACACCTGGCAACAAATCTCATTTGAAGAGTTCTGAGTTTGTTCTTACTGGAGTTTACTTTCTTGGCCATATTATACCCCCTAATCCTCACCATGGGAGATTTCTATCACTTAGAAACTTTGAGATTAGATTTTTCTGCTTATTTGGAGATGTGAACCTGACATACAGTAGCTTCAGTAAAGACACAGATTTGAGGTGAGACTTTACGAGGGATGGTGTTAAATTCTAGTTCTAGTGCAGTGGTGGGCAACCTGCGGCCCGTCAGGGTAATCCGCTGGCAGGCCGTGAGACAGTTTGCTTACATTGACCGTCCACAGGCACAGTCACCCGCAGCTCCCAGTGGCCAAAGTTCGCCGTTCCCAGCAGATTATCCTGACAGGTCATGTGTGGTCTGCGGGCTACACGTTTCCCACCATTGTTCTAGTGATTATAGGATCAGAATCTACCCCATTATCATAGCTGCAAGTTTGTTATCATGGGAAAAATGTCACAGATACCATGACTTTCCCATGCGTCTACGACCTGTCTCTGTGTCCATGACTTCAATAAACTCGCCCAATGCTGCTCAGGTTTGGCCCAGCTGCCCCTCCACCATGACGAGTGGGGGGCCAGGCCAAATTTGAGTTAGTGGTGTTGCGACCTGGTGTATGGTGTTGCAATGGCGCTCAGGTTTGTCCCAGCTGCTTGTGCATCATATCATGATGGACGGGCACCCAGACCAAACTTGAGCAGTGCTATGACTCCATGCACTAGGTTGCAACACCTGGAGTGGGGAGCTGGGTCCAAGCCCAAAGGACAAGAGCTACCCCTAAAGGGTGAGCACGGGGCAGGCTTGATCTCCAGCACCTGCACCCCTCCGTCCCACCTCTTCATTTGTCACAAAACCCATGACTTTTACTAAATGTACCATAACTACTCTGTGATTTTTTTTTTAAATGCTGTGACAAATCTGCAGCTCTACCCATGGTATATATTCACACAGGAAGGATTGGGTGACATGATTTGAAAAGAGAGAGCCTGCATTCCCAACTTCAGACTAGATGAATTTTTATACCAGTATTATCCAGTTAAAAATAGGATATAACAAGAGAAATACGCCAACAACCAGTGACTGCCACCATAGCTCCTCTCTAATGCAGCTAAGTACTTTTATAGCCCTCACCACCACAGTATTCCCCTGCCTAGTGCACGAATGTCATGATTTCACTTACCAATCTTTGAAGGAAAGAGGGTTTCATCATCCAACTGGTCCTGAACCCATGTCATCAAATAATCAATGTACTTTGGAGCTGAACATTTAATTGGTTTCTTTATATTGGTACCATCTGCCCAGTGGTATTCATACCTATGGAAAAAACCAAGGTTTCTTTAAACAAAGAAAAATAATTTTACTTTTTCAGATACTTCTTTATTAGGCACAGGCTCTCCCTGTTTTACTTGTTAAACAATGGTAGTGCAAACAAATTTTTTTTAGCTGAACCATGATTAAAAAAGGGGCTCGATCAGAACCCAACCAGGAAATTGGAATTTTGGGTTCTGGCTTAAACCAGCTTCCATGTCATTTTTATACACAATTGTGTTAGTTTCTTTTTCTTACGGTTTAGAGTCTCCACTTCCTATTGTGCAATTGAGGAGAGCTGACCACAGCTCCCTTTAGAGCCAATTAATAATGCTGCTTGAGCTGCCATGAGGAGATGTACTAGAGAGGTCCCATTTTCCCCTTCCAAAGTTTAAGTGATCTGCCTCTGCAGCAATCCCTTGTCCTGCTTGCCTTGGAGTGAAGGGTCTGGGCCAGAAGCCACTGCAACGCAATAAAGATGGTTCTCTTTCTTTATAATCTATTGGGAAGGTAAAGATTTTTAAAAAGCTGGAGTAAACTGATACACAGAGAAATGAAATAGCTTGCCCGAGAAGTCCAAGCTGGGGACAAAAGCCAGCAGTCCCTATTTCCAGTTGCTATTTGAATCATTTGATATAGCATTGCCTTTAATATTTCATAATGGCTTCTTTGGGCTTGAACCCATCGTTCCTGAGTTATGGTAGAAGTATACGTAACAATGAATATTGCATTATAGTTGACGTTCTATATGCAGTAACAGAGTCAAAGACAGAGTCCCAACTTTAAATGTAACCAGGGTACTTTGCGAATATGCAGTATTTTATGATTCTGTGTGTAGAATTAACTTTAATGTCTTAAATGTGCAATGTGACACATTTGACATGGAAATCATGGGCCAGATCCTCATCTAGTGTGAACTGGCATAGCTCCACTGAAGTCAATGAAGCTACATCAATTTATGCCAGATGAGGATCTGGCCCTATATCTTTAATGTGATTAAATTTAACATCCTTGAGGGGAGAAAGAGGCCAGAGAAACCCACCACAGCAGCATTTAACTTCAAATAGGGGAACTACACAAAAATGAGGAAGCTAATTAAAAGGAGCAGTTGCAAGGGGGAAATGCCTGCAAACTGCACGGAGATTCTTTAGTTTGAGCCTCTATTATGGTATTTTTAAATGTATACCTCAAATAAAAGAAAACAGTAAGAGGACCAAAAAAATACCACCATTTCTAGACAAAACTACAGACTAAAAGAAGCAATTAGAGGCCTTTTAAAAATTGGAAGTTCAATCCTAGTGAGGAAAACAGAAAGGATTGGGATCTACAACATAATGAGTGGCGTTGAGATAGCAAATAAGGAAGTGTTATTTACTCTGTCACATAACACAAAAACCAAGAGTCGCCCAGTGAAATGAATAGGCAGCAGATTTAACACAAACATAAGGAATTACTTCTTCACAAAACGTACAGTCAGTCGGTGGAACTTGTTATGATGGGATGCTGTGAAGGCCAACAGCATAACTGGGTTCAAAAAAGGATTAGATGAGTTCATGGACAATAGGTCCATCCATGGCTATTAGCCAAGTTGGTCAGGGATGCAACCCCATGCTTCACATGTCTTTAAGCCTCCAACTGCTAGAAGCTGGGATTGGATGGACAAGGAATGGATCGCTCAAAACTGCCCTGTTCTGTTCATTCTCTGTGAAGCACCTGGCACTGGCCACTGTCAGAGACAGGATACTGGGCTAGATGGACCATTGGTCTGACTCACTGTGACCATTTTTATGTTCTTATGCTCCTGGTTTCTGACATTTTAAACTCTTAACCATACCACAGAACAAGTTTAATTTTATAATAAGATTAAACAAAAATCACTAAAGGGAGAGTGCTAATGAGTTTATTACAGGATTTATGCAACTTATGTTTCCTACACTCTGTGGGAGTGTACTTCAGAGTGTGAAATGAAGTGTGAAATTAGAGGCACTGAGACCCAGCTGTCCTGGCAGTCTTTCTAATGAGCCATAGTGCTTTTCATTTCAAAGCATCCACTCTGACACAGTGGATTCTGGGATGAATAACCCATAGCATAGGAAGCTGAAAATTTTAAGTGCGTGTCCCACCTTCCAGGCCCCCTCTAATACTAGGCAAAATTCAGAGATAATGAAAAGTTACATTGGTGGGATGTATGCATTGAGAAGCTAGGAGAGGAGTGTGTAAGACTGTCTAATATAAAGCATTCTGTTGGTTGCTTTTCCTAATACACCCGTTCCGTCTGCCCATTCAGCATTTAAGTCAATGATCCCACACATCATCAATAAACTCACATTAACTCTGAATCTTGCCCGCCATTGGTGGGAGGGAAGGGAAGAAGGCAACCAGAACGACTAGTTCAGTACAGACAGCTGCCAGGATACAGGAGGGTCCAGAGGATCAAAGTCTGTATGTGAATATCCAAAAATGGTGTATACCCATAACTGCGCTATGTGTGCCCTTAAATCGGGAAGGAAAATACTATGCATCTTTATTTCTTACATTTTTCCAAAACTTGGCAAAATGAAGAGTGAATCTTTTCTGTGGCTGAGAGATGTGCTAAATTTTAAACCAAAACCATTCGAGTTATTCCAACATGCTAAAAAAGCACATTTGAAAAATGCCTTAATTGTAGTTTTCACCAGTGTTCTCATGCTCAGCCTAGCTGACTGTCTTCCAAGTTCCCTTTTACCCCACCCCCATGCAAAAATCATTTGGGACTGGAAAAAAGAAGAAAATTTTAGTCAAAAAGGCATTTGGGGAGGAACTGAAGGTACATGTAAAAAAATCACAATTAGAAGGCACTGTATTATGTACTATATTCCTCATTAAACGGGCATCCATCAGAACAAACAGCGAAGAGTCCTGTGGCACCTTATAGACTAACAGATGTATTGGAGCATAAGCTTTCGTGGGTGAATACCCACTTCACTGGATGTATTCACCCATGAAAGCTTATGCTCCAATACGTCTTAGTCTATATGGTGCCACAGGACTCTTTGCCACTTTTACAGATCCAGACTAACACGGCTACCCCTCTGATACTTGACACCATGAGAACAAAGAAAGCTCAGCTCAGACCAGATGCGGTAGCAAGCAGTAGCCAGCGAGCTGAGCCAGAACAAGAAGATGAGCTGACCAAACCATATAGATAGATAGATTACTGGTTGTAGGAGAAGGAAAGAAGTTATAAGTTTGGCATGTTATCCTGCAGTTACCAAGCAGAAACTGACCACAACTGTTGAATGCTAGAGATGGAAGGAAAAACAGAGTCATGAGTGTAGCTCATTAGGATTTAGCCAGTATTACAAAAACATCTATCTGGGGTCTGATTGTACAAGCTCTTTGTGCTTGGGAATCCCATAGGGTACAGTGAGAATTTGGCTCACTTGAAGGCTTGCAAGGACCTATATAATTCACAAGGGAACTGGTGCTCTATAAACATTTGAGGGAATTTTTTTTTTTTAAGTCTTATTACAATATACCTAGGGCTGAATACTGAAGCCTTTATACATGCAAATATAAAGTATGACTAATTCCATTAAAGTCCAGTGGACTACTATTCAGGAAAAGCATTTGCAGGAAAATGGATGTTGTTTTGCTAAATGCTTTAACATCATTTGTTAAAGAAGTTATTTAAAACGTTCAGGCCCTGATCCTGCAACGAAAACCATACAGCAGACCTCTATAGAATCGCTTGAAGTCAACAGAATGACTAATGCTTAAAGTTGAACACATAGCTAATTGTTTGAGGAATCCAGAGCCTTTGAGTGTAAGCTCATTAGAGCAGGGACTGTTCCTTTATCTGTGTTTCTACAGTGCCTCACACAAGAGTCCAAATCTAGACTGGAGCCTTTGGTGTTACCACAACAGAAGTGTTTTAATTCAGATCATCAGTTACTTTGTAATGAGCGAAATTTAATAATTTTGATCCTCTATATATTTAAAAAAAAAAACGTTAAGTTAAAGCTGGCAACTAGAGTCCCATTTTAAAAATTGTTTTCAGGGAATGTTGAGGAAACTAGTTTGAGGAATTATATGCAGTATCTATTGCTGCTAACATCCTTTTGCTGATCATGAATCATACGTCCCTCCATTGGCTTCCAGTAAGGAGAGCAAAGGCAATTCAAGCTCTGAAGACATCAGCAAGACTGTACATCTGCAAAAGTACATCTGAAACCCTGAGTCTGAGACTGATGCACAGGGTTTTGTGATCTAAGTAATTTCAAGGGACCACCCAAACCTTTATGTAGGAATTGACAGTAGGTCTCCAAGAAAGCAATCTGAGTTCTGCAGTGTTACACAGAAAACTTGGAAAAACTGCATACTTTACTCATATGAAGTTTCTCTCTCACTAACAAACCCCAACAGTCAAACTAAAAGCAGACATCAAGTGTTCCAGTTCAAACAGGAAGTGTTGAAAGGAAAGCACACCAAATATAGAAACAGGAACTTTCTAAGCTAAAACTTTCAAGCCTAGATATTACCAGTTAACAAATAAAATAAAATCATAGGACACGGTTTTACATTGAATACTGCAGGTCAGCCAGACTCCTTTTTCACTGAGTCATAGTTGTAAACTTTCATTAGTCTTTGCTGACTATAGTGAACAAAAATCTTCTACACCTCCAGAAGAAATGCCACAATCAGAATACCTAGCTGTGGCATGTGCCACTAAGCTCCAATCTAGTCAGTGTTTGCAGTAAACTGCTGGAAGAAAAAAAAACTGTAGTGAAACTTGTTTCTTTCTGCCCCGAAAGAGATGCTTTATATGTGCTACCTGCCATATTAGACACATCTGAATATGAGACAACTCTCATGTGCATTCAAACCCATCACGTACTTCTCTTTACCCCCACAAGACATCAGACCTACTGCCTGCAACACTTTGCCACAAGAGCATATCCTTTCCCACCGCAAGAGATATATGAGCCTTCCTTTGAGATGACTAGACCCTTTCCACAGAACAACTGGCACTATTAGGTTGCTCCAGTAGATAACACATCTGATCTTGTGCTGCTAAAAACCACAATGCTTTATGAGTGCATGGGAAGTTTTTGTGGACATGTGTGAAGCTACAAAACAAGAGTCCATTACCGCTGCAAGAATTCAGAATACTGTGTATACTTGGCATGGAAAACACAACCTACACCAAATTAAATAATAATAATAATAAAAAAAATTTTAAAAATGGAGCATGTTACTACAAAAGTCCCTAGTCCAAATAAAGCAAAGGGTTTTTATGAGATATTCAGCATTGGGCTCGATATATTAATGTTTGTGACAACAAAGTAAGTAGTCTATTATATTGCTGAGTTTCTCATATATGTTTTGTATTCTTCTGAAAGAAGTCTGGAGTTCCTGTGAAGGCACTCCTTCCTGTTTTGAACCAGTATAATCATGACCATTCAGCTTCCCCTATTTCCAGCCATCCATCTCTGCCGGGTGAGGTCACTGGACAGAATTTATGACTTTTTCTACCCCTAGGTACAGAGCCTAGATGCTGTGGGTGGGTGTTAATGAAGTGAAAACAATTGTTTTTTAGTTTTCAAAATCAGCATAAGTGGTCTGAGTAAATTCTTCACACATGTGAATAATCTAAAAAAAGATTCTTGATCAATAGATTAATATGCAGTTCTGTAACGTAACTAAGGTGCTTTAAAACAAAATGTTTTCTTGAAAAAAAAAGTTTCACTGAATCAATATATTTGGATCATGAATATGACCGGAATCTCTGTGATCTTCAGACCAACAGAGATAATGTTGTGACCCATCCTTCACTCCTGTGTAAATATACAGTATTAAAGACACCAGATTGAACCAATGATATCTCTAAGTCCAACAACCTCCCTCTGACAGCACCAGTACCCGACAGCTCACAAGAACGCAAAGTTCCCCAAAATGCACCTTGTCAATTTTGCAGTGCTGTATGTGGGGGGATAGGAAATAATTCACAGGGGCATGACAATGAGGCTATAAAACACCGCATGATTATCTGTTCTTTTTCCATTAATGTTGCATGTTTTTTTATATTTGTGACCTACCCCTGTTCATATACTATGGCTGGTCTACTGCAGTGAGTTTCCTACCTTGGTCCAGCAGACATCACTGGACAGCTTGCTTCTGTGCAGAATTCTGTGATGGTCCCATATAACATATTGATCTGATTGAAGAAATCCACAGCTGTAAAGATAACACATCAACTTTAAGTGTACATGGAATTTAAAGACTTATGTTGATGTTATCTTCTCTGGTGGATTATCTGGTCAGATGGAAATACCATCATCACTAGTGTGAACACAACACATCATTTTCAGAGAAAAGTGGTTTTCATTCTGTATTGCACCACACTGCCAGTAACAACCTTCTCAGAGTGAAGATTTCTATTCTCTAGCCATTTTGATCTGACCTTTTTTTTTATTGGAACATCATAGTCCTATTTCACTAAAATATTTAAGTCTAGTGTGCAATTTCCCTTGGTTGAATTCAATCTTTTGGGAAAGCCATGTAGTGGCTGCCAAGCTCAAAACCTTAGAGTGCTGAAAACCAATGTCTTAACATCTGAAAATAGACTCCCCAGCTTGCAAACAATACGGGGAGTCAGCATTAATCTGTAAGTGTAGTGGTAAAATATCACATGCTAAAATCATGCCGAAATGACTTTCAAAGTCTTTAGTTTGAAGACCAGTGCAAACATTTTCAGGATCAGTAATCTTTTTCTAACCACTAGTCCTAAAGGAGTGCTCAGAAAAAAAAAAATCCCAATCCTTGCACTGATTATTACTCCACTAGTAAAACACGGGTATTACAATGTGCTCCTTACAATTTAAGGCAGACACTTTCAGACTAAAGATAGCCTGTATATAATTTTCTTGTTTAGTTTGAGAACAGCCACTTAAAATTTCTTAGAATATATTAGTATAGATTAGACTATACCTGGAAACCCTTTTAAAAAGGGGAAGTCTAGTTTAAATTGTTTCATTGTAGTCCAGCTTGGAATTGACACTCGTGTTGCCAGTGAATTAGTCAAGATAGGAGTTTTAGTGTAGTTGAACAACAAGATTACTTAAACTGCTATTAAATAAAAATTAATCCACATTTATTAATAGTTTTAAATTATCAAAATTGATCCAGTGTTCATATTATGTACAAAAGATACTACGCTTATATGGTACATGTCTTGGAAAATATGGAGTGTGTCTACAAGCTTCCATCACACACATTCCTGCCTGACAGAATGTCATCTGAGCATAAACCAAGAGTTAAACGGTGAGAATGTGACATGTGTTCTAGGCACCACTAACGTTCTTTTTGAAGCCTGTGACAGTTACTGTTTGCTTAATAATCCAATATAATAAAACAAAAAGCCAAAATAAAATGAACAGAGAAATATTGGTTTGGAAATATCCCTCTCCCCTCAAAAGAATTAGGCTCAGATTCTTCAGGTATGTAAGTGTTGCTGCACACAGCCTCACAACGCCTAACCAATTTAGGAGCCTAAATCACATTTTCAGAAGGGATTTAGGCACTTAGGAGCCAAAATCCCACTGACAGTCGATAAATCTAAAAATGAAGTATCCAGTCAATATTTGTAAGTGTGAAAAGATGCTTTAAAATACACAGTTTTCTCAAGTATGCAGCCAGTTATTTTTTCTAAGGACTTACTGTTAACTGCAATCCATTCATTGAGGTCCTCTCCTTCTGGCAACATAACTGCTTGTCTAAGATTACCACTTCCCAAGGTTGCTTCTGCATGTTTCAAGAGCTCGTACTGATGGGAGCCTTCAGGAATATTCTTCTTGGGTTTGAATGTTTTAGAGGACCGACTGCCACTGATAGAACAGATACGGATTTTCAATTATGTTGTCAATAGTAGTTCTACATTTCAAAGTGGAACTTTTAATTCCAAAGACTATATATTCTCATATTTTATTAAACATCTAACGGAACATTTATCTGTGTACTATACTAGCCTTGCTGAATTCTCCTTGCTCCTGGCAAGTGACATTATGTTTTTCATTATCACCTTTCTGGTAAAAGAGCAGGGTGAGCAGATTTTGTGCCTGGGCTGGTAAGTTTTCATGACAAGACCATACCATACAACCACATGACATGAATTACTGTAAGAAACACTGAACAGAATGTGGTTGATATTTAACCAATTAGATTTCATTTCAAGTTTGGGGCCTGATCATGAAATGCTTATGAATGTAGTCCTTAGACATGAAAATACTTCAGTGAGAATAATCATGTGAGTGAGGATTATAGGATGCTGCCCCATGCAATTATTTACATCAGTCAACTCATTGGCAATGCGTTTAAAGTATGATTGAATATTTTGCATGACAATTTTTTAAAAAACTTTTATAGTACCTTTCAGCCAAGGAGTTCAGAGTCTGTTACCAACAATTTAATCTCACAACACCCTGTGAGGCAGGTAAATATTCCCATTTTACAAATAGGGAAACTGAGGAATAGATAGGTTAATGCATGTCCAAGATCATATATCAAATCACTGGTCAAAGTTGGAATTAGAACCTAAGAGTCCTGGCTACCTAGGTTCCCCTGACCCATTTTAGCCAGTCCTTCTCTAATAGTAACTGTTTCATGTAATACAATGTTCATTAGCACGACAGATTTGCTGATGGAGAGATAAACCCAAATAATTATAGAAAATAGTTATCTACAGAACCACACCACACTGAGTATATGCAAAAAATACAAGTGTCGTTACAGACCATACTGCAAAAAAACAATAATCATACAGGAATCCTTTACCTAGGATCAAAGGCTATAGTGATCACCCTAACTCCCAGCATAGTTACCTCTCCTTTCCAGCCCGTTTTTAAACAATTATGAACATCACCTTCAAAAGCCCAGCATGCTGTTCAGCAGAAATGGCCCTAATTCATTGTTAAAAATCTATATCTTCCTGGACATACCTATGATGATCCAGACTACCAGTCAATTACACGTTTGGGCTGGATACCGGGAGCTTTTCTCATATTGAGTAGTACTTATGAGAACAGTCCCATTGAAATCAATGAATCTATTTGTGCACATTAGTCAACCCAAGTAAGAGCTGCTGAATCAGACCCTTTGTGAGCAGAAAGGACACAAAGAAAAACATATATTTGTATTTAAATTATAAAACCAGGGTCTTCTGACAAATAGTGCCTATCCCACTGGAGTCCAGATCCTGAGCGGGGCCTCAAAGGTGCCATTACAATACAAACAACAAGTAGCAGTAATAATAATAATACATGGCAATTTAGGGGGCCATGTACACAAATAGCCAGAAAAATCAGGTTATCAGAATGTAAAGTGGTGAATCCAGATATCCTTAAACAGCAATACCCACTTGCCTTTGTTGACCATGAACAGGGGGCTAATTCTTCTCTTGCTTACACCCGTGATTTACACCAGTGCAAGTGACAGGAGAATCAGGCCCAAAGTTTTGCTGTTAACCCTATGATGGAAATAAACACACTAGTTTGGTGCAAAAGCTTTGGTACTACCAGCAATACACTGGCAAATCAAGCTCGTTTGGCTCATATGCGTGTCCTACTAGCTGCCTGGTGCAGCCTGAGTCAACGGCGAAATGCTAACGGTGCAGATTCTGGACTCAGTGGAGTTCACCCTGCACATGACAGAGGCCTCTGCCTTGAGCACATCAAGCTTTCAAACCATGCCAGTGTAACCCACACACTGTGTGGTGTTGTGTCCCATCTAGTGGCACTGAGACCACTTAGAGAGAGAGAGAGATGAATGAGTTTGTTCTACAGCCTTAGCTAACAGCCAGTTGGCTTTTAGCTCATGCGGTAGAGGCTCATGCACTAAGCTCCAGAGGTCCCGGGTTTGATTCCATCCATCCACCCACCCACCCATGACTGGGGTCTGTGGCGTTACACCAGCATCTCCCCTAGAGCAGCAGGGTCAAACCTGAATGATAGAGGACATCTACCCGGTGCCAAAGGTCACAGCCCTGTTCCCTGCACCCGGGGCTTCAGGCTGGATTCTGCAATCCTCCTCTCAACCCTCCCTGCTCACACATGGCACCTGCCCTATATGCAGGGTCTGCAACCCCCCAGGTCACGGATTCCTTCCCCACCAGGCCAAGAGCCACCAACCCCCTTTCCCCCACTCCATGCCGCTTCCCATGCCAAGGGCCACCCCCCCCACAAGCGACCGATACCTTCCCCCCCAACCTCTTCACAGGTCCCACCCCCACCGAACGAGCATCCCCCCTACCCCATGGGCTACAGATCCTGCCCCCGATCACCCCCAACTCTCCTCCCTCCCCCCGCCAACCTCTTCACAGCCCCCCCCCCCGATCCTCCCCCTCCTACCCCACAGGCTACAGATCTCCGATCACCCCCAATTCTCCTCCCCGCTCCCCAACCTCTTGACGGGTCGTCCCCCCCATCCTCCCCCACAGGCTACAGATCTCTGATCATCCCCAGTTCTCCTCCCCCCTTCCCAAACCTCTTCACAGGTCCCACCCCCGCCTAGCGAGCATCCCCTCCTACCCCACGGACTACAGATCCCACCCCCCGATCACCCCCAATTCTCCTCCCCCCCGATTCCCCCCTCCTATTCCACGGGCTACAGATCCCATGCCCCACGATCACCCCCAATTCTCTCCCCCCCAACCTCTTCACAGGTCCCCCCCCCATCTTCCCCCTCCTACCCCACGGGCTATAGATCTCCGATCACCCCCAATTCTCCTCCCCAACCTCTTCATGGGTCCCACCCCCCGATCCTCTCCCTCCTACCCCACAGGCTACAGATTTCCAATCACCCCCAACTCTCCTCTCTCCCCTCCCCAACCTCTTCATGGGTCCCACCCCCGCCTATCGAGCATCCCCTCCTACCCCACGGACTACAGATCCCGCCCCCCGATCACCCCCAATTTTCTCCCCCCCAACCTCTTCACGGGTCTGCCCCGATCCCCCCCCACCCCACGGGCTACAGATCCCGCCCCCCCGAATTCTCCTCCCTGCTCCCCAACGTCTTCACAGGTCCCACCCCCGCCTAGTGAGCATCCCCTCCTATCCCACGGAGTACAGATCCCGCCCCCCTGATCACCCCCAATTCTCTCCCCCCCGATTTCCCCCTCCTACCCCACGGACTTACAGATCCCGCCCTCCTGATCACCCCCAACTCTCCTCCCTCCCCCCGCCAACCTCTTCACAGGTCTCCCCCCGATCCTCCCCCTCCAACCCCACAGGCTACAGATCTCTGATCACCCCCAATTCTCCTCCCCGCTCCCCAACCTCTTGACGGGTCCCCCCCCCCCCATCTTCCCCCACAGGCTACAGATCTCTGATCATCCCCAGTTCTCCTCCCCCCTTCCCAAACCACTTCACAGGTCCCACCCCCGCCTAGCGAGCATCCCCTCCTACCCCACGGACTACAGATCCCACCCCCCGATCACCCCCAATTCTCCTCCCCCCCGATTCCCCCCTCCTATTCCACGGGCTACAGATCCCACGTCCCGCGATCACCCCCAATTCTCTCCCCCCCAACCTCTTCACAGGTCGTCCCGCCCCCGATCTTCTCCCTCCTACCCCACGGGCTACAGATCCCGCCCCCCAATCACCCCCAATTCTCCTCCCCCCCCATTTCCCCCTTCTATTCCATGGGCTACAGACCCCACCCCCTGCAATCACCCCCAATTCTCTACCCCCCAACCTCTTCACAGGTCCCCCCCCAATCTTCCCCCTCCTACCCCACGGGCTACAGATCTCCGATCACCCCCAATTCTCCTCCCCCCTCCCCAACCTCTTCATGGGTCCCACCCCCCGATCCTCTCCCTCCTACCCCACAGGCTACAGATTTCCAATCACCCCCAACTCTCCTCGCTCCCCTCCCCAACCTCTTCACGGGTCCCACCCCCGCCTATCGAGCATCCCCTCCTACCCCACGGACTACAGATCCCGCCCCCCGATCACCCCCAATTCTCTCCCCCCCAACCTCTTCACGGGTCTCCCCGATCCCCCCCCACCCCACGGGCTACAGATCCCGCCCCCCCGAATTCTCCTCCCTGCTCCCCAACGTCTTCACAGGTCCCACCCCCGCCTAGCGAGCATCTCCTCCTATCCCACGGAGTACAGATCCCGCCCCCCTGATCACCCCCAATTCTCTCCCCCACGATTTCCCCCTCCTACCCCACGGACTTACAGATCCCGCCCCCCTGATCACCCCCAATTCTCTCCCCCCCCGAACCCCTCCCACCCCACGGGCTACAGATCCCGCCCCCCCACCACCCCCAATTCTCTCCCCCCCCGAACCCCCCCCACCCCACGGGCTACAGATCCCGCCCCCCCCACCACCCCCAACTCCCCTCCCTCCCCTTCAACCTCTTCACAGGTCCCCCCCCGAATCCCCCCTCCTACCCCACGGGCTACAGAGCCCGCCCCCCCGATCACCCCCAACTCTCCTCCCCGCTCCCCAACCTCTTCACGACCCCCCCGCCGCCGCCTAGCGAGCAGACCCCCGCCCCGAGGCAGGCTCCCTCCCCCTCGCCCCGGGAGCCCCCCGGCCACTCACAAGAGGAAGCTCATCTTCAGGCTGCGGAAGGGGGAGGGGGGTCCCGGCGGGGGGAGGGGAGGCGCCGCTGGCTGCGTCCGGCCCTGAGCTGCGCAGCGAGAGCGAGCCACCAACTGCCTCCCCGCCGCGAGCGCCGGGCCGGGCGGGGCCGCGCGCAGGATCTCGCGAGAGGAGCGCGCGGCCCCGCCCCCCCGGGCAAGGAAAAGGGCGGGGCGGAGAGGAGGGGTTGGCTGGCGGAGGGAGCGGGTGGGGAGGGGAGGCAGGATGGAGGACAAGGTGAAGGGGGGATGGGGCGTTAGCGGTACAGCCTCCGCCCCCACCCATCCGCTCTTCTGCCCCGTGCGTGCCTCTGGTTTCCCTTCCCTCAGGCGGGGGGACCCCGATACCGCCAGCAGTTCGGTCCCATGTCTGCATCAGCCTGCCACTGAGATACCTACCTCTTCGGGTCAGGCATGGGGGGCTACATCCAAACGGCTTTTACAGGCCTAAGCAGGACAGAAAATGCATAGGTCCTGCGTGGAAGGGCATCAGCCTGCAAGGCTGCACTCAAGGAGCTTTGGCCTATGGTGCTGGCACAGTGGTGTTTTGGGTTAAGGGGATATGGGGAGGGTGGGGGCTAGGTGATAGCACGGGAGGGGAAGGTGCTTTGACCTATAGGCTGGGGGGCTGCGGCCCAGGCTCAGACTGGTATAATTGTTCCCAGTTTGACATCAGATGATTTTATTCTTCTCCCCTGCCTGCGATTATGCATCTTTTGCCTTCCTCACCTAATAATGGGAGATTCTCTTATTGTTTATAGGAACTGCAGGAACTGTGTCTTTTTTGTCTCTGCTGCTGCCTGACTGCATACTTCTGGTTCCAAATGAGAGGTGCGCTTGACTGGTTAGTTCACAACTTTGGTGTACGTAACTCTGAAGTTCTACTGTATTAAGATCCAGTCTGCATTATGAAATCATAGAATATCAGGGTTGGAAGGGACCTCAGGAAGTCATCTATAGTCCAACCCCTTGTTCAAAGCAGGACCAATCCCCAATTTTTGCCCCAGATCCCTAAATGGCCCCCTCAAGGATTGAACTCACAACCCTGGGTTTAGCAGGCCAATGCTCAAACCACTGAGCTATCCCCTCATGGTTTAAGAAGCCCCTGGTCTAATTGCTCATTCTTTCTGTATTCTTGATGAACCTATCTCAGAGGCATAAAGCAGACATTTGAATGATAAAATCCTGTGTTACATAGGAGAGCTGCTTTACAGGTGTGTCCTTAAAAAGAATATCAAAACAAGGAAGTATCCTTGGCAACTCTGGGTAGGATGCATCCAATGAAGTGAGCTGTAGCTCACGAAAGCTTATGCTCAAATAAATTGGTTAGTCTCTAAGGTGCCACAAGTCCTCCTTTTCTTTTTGCGAATACAGACTAACATGGCTGCTACTCTGAAATCTGGGTACATTGAAAACCAAAATACACCCAGAGGCGTGTACACTGTATCTTTACCATCTTGTGCAAAGCTCCTGAGAGCTCACATGAAGTAGGTGGTGTCAAACCAAATAAGTACTTGTGTAGAAAAACTCCAAGATATATTCAGGATGTTTCAGGAATTTCAACAGGTGCTACTCTTTACTGAATCAGTATTCCACTCAACTAGCTGCTGGGGGTAGTGTGCTATGGCAGGTGCCACACATAATTTTTGCAAGGGGAACTAGGCACTAGTAGAATACAAATAATTATTAAGTCTCTTGTTATTCCTAGGAGGAAAGTAAGATATCAAAGAATCATTCCACTGTGTACTGTGCTGGAATGAAATGTAGCAATTTAATAGCATACTTCATCAAGTTAGCACAGGAAGTCAAAGAGATTGCTGTAGCCAAATGAAACTGCAGGGAGAATTTAAAGGAAGCAAAATGTCATTTCATGAGTGGTAATTTTGCAAGGGCATAAAAACATCCCTGCTGGTAAATGGAGGAATAAATTGCTCATACACACTGTGGGAGAGCAGTGGTAGCAACACCTTTGTCAGGCTTCACCCTTGGAAGAAAAACAGCTGTTGCTTACCTCTCTTTCAGATTAAATTAAGTGTACTGAATTAATCAATTTAGCAAAACTGGGGAACCATATATATATGTGTGTGTTTAACTGTAGACCCTAGCTATCCGCAGAAGGGACTGCTTAGCGGTCTAAGCATAGCGACTGTAATAACACCAAGGCTTCCAATCCTGCTTGAATGGAAACCACAAGTTCAAATCGTTTGTGGTTTGACTCAGCCCTGAGCCCATCATCCTCTCTCAATAGCAGCCATGTCTTCAAAAGCGTTCACTGATTTTTTCAGATGAGGTGTCTCAAGTCCAACACTGATGCACTCAAACTCAGCAGGCGTGTTTGAACCTTTGATCTAGATAGATTGATTGATTTCTATGTTGTTTGTTCTTTTCAGACAAAAATCTAAGCCAGCCTGAGGTAGCAAAGTTCCGGCCTGCTCTGCCTGCCTATCTTTCAAATGCATGGTATGATTGACATTCCCCTATAGGGGATGTTTCACAACAAGGGCTGGGGTTTGTCCTGCTGCCCTTGCTCAATGTTTCCTTTCCCTGTGCTGGGTGGAGGCTATTAGTTGTGTCCAGGTGCTCCCTCTGCTGTGGTCATGGCCTTGGCTGCACACGGCCACTAGCTGGCTCTCCTCTCTCTGCAGGAGCCAGCCTCCAGTGCCTGGTGCAGGACGGGGAAGGTCCCTATTCACCCCCCTCTGAGCTCAGAGACAGGCCCTGCCTATGGCTGGGGCAGTGCCATCCATGCATCCTCCTTCCGCCTGTGGCTTACGCAACCCTCAGACCCAGTGACAGCCACCCCGCGAAGAGCCAGCCAGCGAGCGAGCAAGACACACCCCTCTATGGCCCAGTAAGCCCCGCCCATCGCTCCCGAGCTTTACCAATGAAAAACCAGCACACGTGCTTTTTGTCCTCCCCCCGTCGCTCAGTTTCTCACGAATCACAGCCTGGCCCAACTACGTCCCTTTTTCTGACCCAATCACAAACCGAGACCCTTGCTAAATCCTGCCCCTCTCTTGTGTCCGCCAATCAGATCCCTTTATCCAGTTTCCTTTGCGTTATCGCTGTCGCAACCAATCGTGGTCCAGTTACGCTATTTCCCCGCTCTCCGGCCCTGTTTTTCCTTAGCGCCTGCGTCACTCCGGTCGTCCACCAATCAGCGTGGGGCCGGCTTGTTCCGCGCAGTATGATAGGCGCTGCTCCAGCCGATGGGGGTGGGTCTGGCGGGCTGGGGAAGCTATATAAGGGGTTTGTTAAGCTGGCTGCTTCCCCGCGCGAACCAACGGCTGCGTGTCGCGTGTGGCGGCCGGGCTCGCCTCAGCTGAACCATGGTGGTACCCGCGCTCGCCCCGAGCCTGCTGCTCCGAGCCCTGGGCTGGGCGGGACGAGCTCCCCGCGGCTGCTGCTGTGCCCTGAGCCCCCGTCGGCTGCACCTCACCGCGCTCAGGTAGCGGGGGGGGGGGCTGGGAAACGGGGGGGGGGCGAGAGGGTCCCCTGGGGGGAGGGCGGAGTTGGGGAGACGTCTTTGTGGGGGAGGGGTAGAGAGGGGGTCCCCTGGGGGGAAGGGTGGAGTTGGGGGAGACGTGTCTCTGAAGGGGGGTCCCTGGGGGGGAGTTGGGGAGATGTCCCTTTGTGGGGGGGGGGAGCGGGAGAGGGGGGGGTCCCCTGGGGGGGAGTTGGGGAGATGTCCCTTTGTGGGGGGGGGAGCGGGAGAGGGGGGGGTCCCCTGGGGGGGAGTTGGGGAGATGTCCCTTTGTGGGGGGGGGAGCGGGAGAGGGGGGGGTCCCCTGGGGGGGAGTTGGGGAGATGTCCCTTTGTGGGGGGGGGGAGCGGGAGAGGGGGGGGTCCCCTGGGGGGGAGTTGGGGAGATGTCCCTTTGTGGGGGGGGGAGCGGGAGAGGGGGGGGGTCCCCTGGGGGGGAGTTGGGGAGATGTCCCTTTGTGGGGGGGGAGAGGGAGGGGGGGGTCCCCTGGGGGGGAGTTGGGGAGATGTCCCTTTGTGGGGGGGGGAGCGGGAGAGGGGGGGTCCTACTGAGGTGAAGAGAGGGACCCGCCTAAGGTTCATGCGATATATGCTCGGGGACTCTGAATTAGATGGGAAACTGGCAGTGCAAAGCCCAGAGACGTGCCACTGGGCAGCCAGGGTGCTGAGGGGAAGATGGGGGTTGGGGTTGAGGAGTGATCTCACGGGTGTCTGAGAAATGAGACACAATTTTCCAGTGAAAAAGCAATGGGGGAAATCTGACTCAGGATGGAGAGACCACAGAGCCACCCAGCTGGGGAAAAAACAAACTGGGCATCCCCATCCCATGCAGATGGTGGCTATATTGGGGATCTAACCACAAATACTGAAGCCCTGTCCAGGGTAGATGCTGAATGCAACAGGGAGCAAAGTCTACTGAGAAATCTGAACCATGCAGTTACTATGCAGGATTGCAACCCCCATCTTGGGCAGATGGTGGGTACAGTGGTGATGAAACCCCAAACACTGGAAAGCTGTGTCTGAGGCTGATTCTAGATGCATGGGAGGGGCGATGTTAAATCCCAAACATTGTGAATCTTTCTGTCAGGCCAGGACTGTATTTACCCAAATTGAAACCCAGGGTTTGCTGTTGTACACTTGTGTTGCCCGTAAAGTACAGTATTGCTGAAATGAATGGGAACTTCTGCTCTGTTGGCCAGTTTGCTTTGGTTGAGTACTCCCAGTGGCAGATAGCAGATCTGCAGGCTGATGAAATCCTATTCCCTGCTTGCATGGAATAGCTGCTTCTAATGCTCAAGATCCAGGGCCCACACTGACTTTGCTCTAGGCAAAGCACTGCCCTTCTGGTCTCCCCACACTCCTGGTGTGGCTGTGGGGGCACAGGTGTAACTGAGTTAAATGTAATTATATGTGGAGGGGAGAGAATACATTTTCTGGGTCTGAAGAGTAATTTAGTGCCAAGGAAAAATCTAAAAGGAGTGGGGAGAATTCTCCCTACAAATCGTCATAAGCACTTTCCTTTCAGGCCAAAGACCATTCTGCCAGAAAGGGAGGCTCTTTAGATAATTCAAATTTGTCTGCAAATCTGACAACCTAATTCATGATATTGCTTTAATTGTCCACCCTATAGAATTGTTAGAATTAATTAGTACAGCCATGAAAATTTACACACCCAGACATACAAATCTCACCTGCTCTCACCCTGAGGAGAAATCTTAACTTGGTTGTCAAAAAATCACTTGTGTTAGAAAAGTATCATTTTGCAAGTGTGAATGAATCGTATATTTTAAGTAATATGTTAAGTATTAATTAAATTATTGGTATGTGAGGGAAGAGCCAAAAATTTTTCTTCTCAAAGGTTTCAGAGTAACAGCCGTGTTAGTCTGTATTCGCAAAAAGAAAAGGAGTACTTGTGGCACCTTAGAGACTAACCAATTTATTTGAGCATAAAAAAGCACGAAAGTTTTATGCTCAAATAAATTGGTTAGTCTCTAAGGTGCCACAAGTCCTCCTTTTCTTTCTTCTCAAATTACCTGTTTCCCAGCTCTGAATGTTCCATCATTTCCCAGTAGCAAAAAATGTATTTTTGTCATCTTTTTTCTGTGGTTTCCATTATCACTCAAGAAATACATTATGCTACAGTACTTGCGTCAGTCTAGCTTTGAGACCTTTCTGTTGCTCCTCCCCTTTCAGGAACTCCTACAGAAAATTGTGGCTACGTGCTGTAACTGGGCAAAACTGCCTTCCAGTGAGATGGTGCTGTCTCAAGTGTATTAAAATTGTTTCTGGCTTGCTCAAGATGGAAAGTGCCTAACTTGTGTTTTTCAGACTTTTAAAGGAGTAATTCCAACTTTTCTTCACCCTTAGGCTCTTTGATATATCTCAGCGCTTGACTCTCTTGGAGGGGCATGGAGGAGAGAGGTTAATGCTCCTGCCAATAGATATGGAGCTACATTCTGGTCTTACAATGTGAATTTGAAAATTATTCCACTGATGTCAACCTATTTAACTGCAATCAGATCAGTGGTAAAATATTTTGGGGTGCTGGCGCTCCCGTGCACCTCTTACATCTCGTCATCTCTCTTCTTGCTCCTACACCCTGCCCTCCCCCTTTTGTTCAAGCCTAATGTCTAGTCAAGGAATTATGTAATGAAAAGCTGCTGCCAAGGTTTTGCCTTGGCATTCCTGTAGACTCTGGCAAGGGATACATTGACGCTTTGACTGAAACTTAGATTCTTTTATGAACTTCTAGTTCTGTTTATAGTAAAGATAGCTTGCTGGACTTCCTAAAAGTCATTATGTGACTTAGTGTATGTGTGATATTAATCAGCGTTTAGCTCTGCAGTTAAAACATTTAGCATTTGAAATGGTGCCAGTAGGTTCATTTCCCTGTTAGAGGGAATAATCTCAGTTACATTTGGTAGTACCTAAAAAACTATCTGACTTCCTTAGGCGATCACCTTTTGGGATTGTCAGCTAGGTATAACTTAATTTCACAATAAATTTACCAGACAGATGGATAATCCAGTTATTTAAATGAGGTTTGTACCCCAAAAGAATCTAAGGAGAAACATTTAAAATCTCCAAACTAACACACTGCTGCGTCAGATGTGTTAGAGTACAGATTGTCCTACAGAAACGTTCACACCCCAAGCTACTTTGTGTAGTGCCCCCTGTCCATTCAGGTACCTCCTTTAGAGCTAATCTCCTTTTGGGTTTTGATGGACAGGCCTGTGTTCTTCTGGGTCCTGCCACCCACTCAGCAGGGTGCAGCGCTTTTCTTCCCACAATGAATTTATTTCGCAGTGCCTCCACCCCTCTTGCTCCTTCTTGGCAGGGTCACCAAGTCAGCTTGGGGGGAAAATTCTAATCACAGGGTAACCCTCACTTATTTGCCAGATAGTTGGAGACTTCCAAGAAATAGCACAAACACATACAATATATTTAACACAGTAATTATATTAAACAGGAGATAAATATAACAGGGTAAAACTATTCTCAGGGTCACTGGTACCCACTAGTAATACCTATGAATTTCCTATCGTGATCTGATACAGCAAATGTCAAATTAGTGTCCTGTTGGTACACGTACTTTATAGGCACCCTTGATGACTTGTGACCATGATATCTTCTGTGCAGCAGTGAACAATGTGACTGACTAGATTCAAGTGGGATATGGTGATAAGTCCCTCCACAGATTTAACAGGCAGCAGGTTAACAAAATCCCCAAATCCTTACCCCCTGGCTTGAGGATGCAGTTCAGGGCGAAAGGGGTCTCCCAAACAATTTCCCTGACTAGCTAATGAGCCTTAGTGCACTCTCAAACAACTGTGAATGACCCTCTTATTCAGAGATGGCTCTGGACTCCTCAGTCACTGGAGAGGGCTGATGCTACTGCAGGCAGGTGTCCTCTTCATGCAGGAGTCAGGCTGCTGCTCATGCTTCATGCAGGTGCCAGGATTTCCCCTTACCAAAAAGGGCTCAAGGTGCAGATTACAGAACTATACTAAAATCCAAACTTTAGTCTCCCACCCTAGCGCTCACATACTATCGGCAGGCAGCAGCCTTGGACTAGCAGCCAGAGCAGAGCTGGCCATGTGGTGACTGATCTCACCTAGGGAGCTGGAAGGCTAGCTCAGCTTGGCTGGGGGAAGTTTCCCCAACAAAGCTGAACAAACTGGAAGTCACCTTGGAGCTGGAAAGGCTCAAGCTAAGGGATCTTGCTTTCAGGTCCCCAGAGGCCAGTTTTCAGGGGGAACCCTGCACGCAGGCCTGGGGGACTCACCAGCTCCCCACACAGCCACTCCTGCCCTTTCCCTGGCTGGCTAGTCCAGATTGCTCCAAAATGGCTTCTCCCTCTCCTTAACTCCCTTGGAAGAGTTTCTCTCTCTCTCTGTTGGTTGCTGAGCAGACTGGCTCCCCCTCCGTAACAGGGACAGCGTGCCTCTTCCTGATCTACCAGCACACAGAGCCCCAGGAATCTAAGTAATCTCCTTGGGGGTTACATTTGTGTAGGCATCAATTTCTGCCTTGAACTCCCTTCAACCAGACACAATCTGTATGACTGTTCCTATAGCCTACTTTCTCTCATTGAGGCCCTAATGAGAGAGAGGGACCCATGGCTAAAGCTCCAGGCCTGGGATTGTACCCTCAAAGGAGACTATTGTCATTTGGTTAAAACAAGGGGAGTGGAGGGCAGGACTTGCAGTATGACCTTGAGAGGAAAGTCACTTAAATCTTTGTTCAGCAATCTAGAAAAATGGAGTATAATATCTGGTATGTGTGGGTGTTAGTATTAATGCATGTTTGAAGTACTTTGACAACTTCTGTTGAAAGGTGAAGGTTTGAGTGTTTAAAAGAGAACTAGATAAATTCATGGAGGTTAAAGTCATTAATGGCTATTAGCCAGGATGGGTAAGGAATGGTGTCCCTAGCCTCTGTTTGTCAGAGGGTGGAGATGGATGGCAGGAGAGAGATAACTTGACCATTACCTGTTAGATGCCCCAGAGCGAGTGAACCTGGCATTGGCCACTGTGGGCAGACAGGATACTGGGTTGGATGGACCTTTATGACCCAGTATGGCCGTTCTTATGATATCAGACAGTCAGTAATGCAAATTAGGAGATCTTTTTAGTTTCCTCCCTTTTTGACAATGCTAGCCTAATCTATTTGACCAATGACTTTCCTTCCTAGATGGTAAGAGAGTAACCCTAGTAATCAAATTTGTGGACTATTCTGAATGTAAAGTACTCTGCTAAATTTAGAGCTGTAGGGTATATAATTTTGGAAAGCAGCCTGGAGCAGTTCTTGAAAATAGCAAATTTAATTGGTTCTTCTAAAACAATGTTAAAAATTATTTAGCCTAAAGCTAGTTTAAAATAGTATCTGAAGCTTGAATTTGAGTTTGTCTTGTAAGAGGCTTGATACATTTTTTCCTTTGTGGCTTTTCTGCCCAGATGTGGGGAAGACCAGTATTTGACCATAGTATTGTGGATCATACTTTCCCTGGTAGTCATTTGCAATTTCACGGCCATGAAAAATAAGTCACGGACCGTGAAATAAGCCCTTTTCCATGAAATCTGATGTCCCTTTGTTCCTAGGAGCGCCCCAGCAAAGAGGCCTCCTAGCTCTGGCTGGGGAGTGACGGGACTTGCCCATCCCCTGCACAGCTGCTTTGGGGAGTGGGGGTGGGCAGGGGGACACTAGACCCACCTCCGGGTGCCTCCCTCCGCTGCAGGATGCTCTGGGACTGGGCAGCACCCCAGGCTGCTCTTGGGTATCTCTTCCGGCTGCAGATAGCTCCGCACCCTCTCATCCCCACTCTGTTAAGCTCTGAAGGCAGCACAGAAATTAGGGTGGCAATCCCATGACCCCTCTACAACAGGTTTGCAACCCTCCCCTCCACAATCCCCTTTTCAGTCAGGACCCCCACAGTTACAACCCTTGACCTGAAAACATGAACTTCACCAATTTTCAAATCCCATGGCTGTGAAATTGACCATAATGAAGGTGAATCTGGTAGGGCCCTAGTTATAGTTGCCACTAAGTGGAAAAACTCATTATCACCACCCCTTGTTTCTGCTGCTGGCCATAATAGTCTAGCAGGAACAAAACTGATATTTTTGTAAGTTTTGCTCTTGATAAGAGAGTGAGTGCTTTTTATTCAAGCTGTGATATTAATACATTTTCTGAAGCTCGGATGTAAAGGAAGCTGGTGTGTAGCCTTTCAGTTAGTGTAAATTGGCAGCTGTGTAACCCCTTTGGCTAGTACTATTTCTGTCAGCTTTCCCTACTGTGTGGTTATCCAGTTTCCTGGAATGCATTGGCAATAGTTATGTATTCCTGATACCAATATAGACCAGGAATGTATGTAGGGGCTTTTTTAACATGACTCAAATGTCAAAGATAAACACTTGTATTTTATTCTCTCTGCTTCAGCAAAATTTCATATATTGATCAAGTGTCAGTAGCCTGTTTTTAAAGCTGTACTCATGACACTGATACTAGTTTTTGCAACGGTACTTGCATATTAAGATAATTTAAAAACAAGCGGAAGAATACTTGTTGGCAACAAATTCTAAGATAATATGTATCTAGGATATTATTCTGTTCCTTTACTATGAATATTATTCATACTCCTTTACTAACCATTTTCCACTGAAGTTTATCCATTATAAACTTCAGTGGAAAGTGGTTAGTAAAGGCATATGAAATCTGAGTAAAGGGCAAATAAGATAAACTTGCATAGTTATGTACATTATTCTGAATGTGCTGTGGTTTTTGACAGGGAATTAATATGGACTTCGATTTTTGCTTGTGCAGATTATCCACTTTAAAAGATCTAAGTGTTAAACTGAAGAGTTAAAAATGATCCAGTAGAACTTAGCTGTAGTGAAATTCCATTTATAGTGAAGCAAATTGAAAGTCCCACATTTTGTATCAAAGAATTTTAGTTATAGTAAAACCTCTGCTAAAGTGAAATTATGTACTTTGTATTCAGGGAGGGGAAGAGGATTATTTAGCTATATGAGTTTTATTTGCTTGATTGCTGATTTAGAATGTAAAATGTACACTGGACAAAAGCATGACAGGAGCGTGGCTTTCCAGGAGAGAGCAATCCATGAACTTTCTCAAATTACATGAACGGTCAGCAAATATAAAACAAACTGGCCTAGGAATTGTCTTCAAATTTATTGACTTGAGTATGCATCATTTGATTTTCCTCAGAAAAATCTATCATCTTCCAACTTTGCTGCTATTAAACAGGATGTCTAGCTAAGCAGAATTGATTCTTGTATTGGCCACTTGAAATGGGTTTTATACAAATGTGAAGTATGGAATATAATATTTGTGCATAGGTCTAACTCGGTACAACAGGAACTGCTGTAATGACCTACGTTAGCTGAATTTCTTGACTAAAACATTGGGGGTGAAGTTTGGGTAGAAAACTCAATATGGAGTGAATATTTTTAAAAAAGGGTCCCTGCTCAGATAACATATTTTCTTATTTTTTTCAGAAATGATGCAGTCATAATTTCTGGAAGAAAACTGGCTCAGCAGATCAGACAGGAAGCCCGACATGAAGTTGAACAATGGGTAGCAGCTGGTAACAAGAGACCCCATCTCAGTGTGGTTCTAGTTGGAGAAAATCCTGCAAGTCACTCCTATGTACTTAACAAAACCAAAGCAGCTGCTGATGTAGGTAGGTTCTTGCACTCCTGTCTTTGTGCCCTAACTAATAGGACACTTAACAAGAAGTATCTTTAATTTAAGACCCTAATTTAAATTGGACTTCTCATATGCTGGATGAGGATACGCAATTTTCAGCTTGCTGCCCATGGAGACTTTTATCTAGTTAGCTTAGTAGGGGCCCTAGTGAACTCCCCACATCTTCCAATGCTGTCTGCCTGCTTTCATCTGACATGGAGGTACAGTCCTGAATGCAATGCTCCATCTTCATCTGTATGATAGATCAAGCAGGAGCATTGTGGTTTGCATCTTGCTATTTGAATGTAAGATATTTAAGTCCATGGTATGTAATATCTGTTAATGGAAGATTGAGACTTTTAAACTTGTCAATAGAGATTATTTCTGTAGTGCAAAAATCAGTATGAATTAAGAATGTTCATTTCTGGACTTAGTCTACATTTGAACCTCTCCGTTAATGTGGTGTTTAAAATGACACTCTAGGAATCAGCAGTGAAACAATCCTGAAACCAGCCTCCATCACTGAAGAGGAGCTGCTTGATTTGATCAGCAAGCTAAATGATGACACCAATGTGGATGGCCTATTAGTGCAGCTTCCCTTACCTGGTGAGTTGGTGGAATTTTGAGGAGCTCTTACTGGGCTTGTCTTCGCTACTGGGAGATCCATGCAGTGGGTGTCAATTTAGCAGGTCCAGTGAAGACCTACTAAATGGATGGCAGAGTGCTCTCAAGTCAACTCTCTCTCTCCTCTTCCCCCCCCCCGCCCAGTGAAGACAAGATCACTGTGTTTGCACCTTTACCTAGAAAACTTTCAAATGTCTTGTGTGCAGTGAGAGATCAAGTTAGAGTATGGCTCTGCCCTGAACCTGCTGTGATGCTGCACTTCCGTTGCTCTTGTGTGTGACGCATACGAAGGAAATGGCATTCTGCCATTATGCTGTTCAATGAAGAAAAGTTGGTTTGACTTCCTTTGTAGTAGCAAAAAGAAGGACTTGTGGCACCTTAGAGACTAACCAGTTTATTTGAGCATGAGCTTTCGTGAGCTACAGCTCACTTCATCGGATGCATACTGTGGAAAGTGTAGAAAATCTTATTATATACACACAAAGCATGAAAAAATACCTCCTCCCACCCCACTCTCCTGCTGGTAATAGCTTATCTAAAGTGATCACTCTCCTTACAATGTGTATGATAATCAAGTTGGGCCATTTCCAGCACAAATCCAGGTCGGTGTCATCATCCCGTTCTCTCCCCCGCCCCCCAACTCACTCTCCTTCCTGCTGGTAATAGCTTATCCAAAGTGACCACTTTCCTTACAACGTGTATGATAATCAAGGTGGGCCATTTCCAGCGCAAATCCAGGGTTTAACAAGAACGTCGGGGGGGGGGGGGTAGGAAAAAACTAGGGGAAATAGGCTACCTTGCGTAATGACTAAGCCACTCCCAGTCTCTATTCAAGCCTAAGTTAATTGTATCCAATTTGCAAATGAATTCCAATTCAGCAGTTTCTCGCTGGAGTCGGGATTTGAAGTTTTTTTGTTGTAAAATAGCGACTTTCATGTTTGTAATCGCGTGACCAGAGAGATTGAAGTGTTCTCCGACTGGTTTATGAATGTTATAATTCTTGACATCTGATTTGTGTCCATTTACTCTTTTACGTAGAGACTGTCCAGTTTGACCAGTGTACATGGCAGAGGGGCATTGCTGGCACATGATGGCATATATCACATTGGTGGATGTGCACGTGAACGAGCCTCTGATAGTGTGGCTGATGTGATTAGGCCCTATGATGGTGTCCCTGAATAGATATGTGGGCACAGTTGGCAACGGGCTTTGTTGCAAGGATAGGTTCCTGGGTTAGTGGTTCTGTTGTGTGGTATGTGGTTGTTCGTGAGTATTTGCTTCAGGTTGGGGGCTGTCTGTAGGCAAGGACTGGCCTGTCTCCCAAGATTTGTGAGAGTGTTGGGTCATCTTTCAGGATAGGTTGTAGATCCTTAGTAATGCGTTGGAGGGGTTTTAGTTGGGGGCTGAAGGTGACGGCTAGTGGTGTTTTGTTATTTTCTTTGTTAGGCCTGTCCTGTAGTAGGTGACTTCTGGGAACTCTTCTGGCTCTATCAATCTGTTTCTTTACTTCTGCAGGTGGGTATTGTACTTGTAAGAATGCTTGATAGAGATCTTGTAGGTGTCTGTCTCTGTCTGAGGGGTTGGAGCAAATGCGGTTGTATCGCAGAGCTTGGCTGTAGACGATGGATTGTGTGGTGTGGTCAGGGTGAAAGCTGGAGGCGTGTAGATAGGAATAGCGGTCAGTAGGTTTCCAGTATAGGGTGGTGTTTATGTGACCATCGTGGCTGCTTGTTGGGACTGCATTGTATACGCAACTGCAATCTAGGTGGTCTAAAAATAACATCTCCAAATTTAAAGGAGTATTTTCACATTCATTGCAAGAAATATTGAATGCACAGGGGTAAACTTGAAGTCCTTATGGTTAATTCCTTGCTTGTATTCAAGGAACTATCAAAAGCCTGTCAAATTCATATAGCTGTAGGGCTAATATAGCCACTTGAGATTGCAATAGGAATATTTACACATGTAAATATCTGGTATTTGAGTTACATGAGGTAGCCTCAAGTTTGCCATAATGCTTTAGAATAGAGGCTAAAGTGATCATTCTCAGCTAATTACATTTTCTTCAGCTGATTAAATGGAGTTAGCTGCACCCTAATGTTGACACTTACTTTTTTTCAGAGCATATTGATGAGCGAAAGATCTGCAATGCTGTGATCCCAGAAAAAGATGTTGATGGTTTTCACGTGGTGAATGTGGGGCGCATGTGTCTGGATCAATATTCAATGCTGCCAGCTACACCTTGGGGTGTGTGGGAAATCATCAAGAGAACTGGTAGGGGTCATAAGAGCAACATTTTAAGTGCTGTTCATCTCCATTGCAGTTTAAAGTTGAGTGAGTTTTAACTTCTTTTCCAATCCCATAGGAATCCCAACCCTGGGGAAGAATGTAGTAGTGGCTGGCAGATCAAAGAACGTTGGAATGCCCATTGCAATGTTGCTGCATACCGACGGCAGACATGAGCGCCCTGGAGGTAACAGCTCCACCACATCGTGCTGTGTTCTTGTCAGAGTTTGCAGGCTAGACACAATGGTTCACTAAGAGGGGAGACGTAGAGAAGCCCGTGTGCTGTAGAATGTAATACTGATCAATAGTTTCCTGATTACTGGATCACTGCTCGTCCTTGCAGTCAGGGTGGTGGTATGTACTACAGGCCATGCTAATTTGTGGCTAAAGATTTCATGGCACTTGTAAGGGTAAACACATTAACTGCATTGTCCTTAAGTAAATACATGGGGCACAAGTTTATTGATGTGATTTCCCCCCTTTCTATCAGTGGTTCAGTAAGAGGACCTCATCCACAGCCCACTTAACAATATGGGAAAAGCAATGGTTGTATCCATACACTGAACTCATGATCTTTGCAGACTGTAAATCAGTGGGGGATCCTTCAGAGTGAAAAGCTAGAATTTTTCATGTCAAAACCTGAGAAAATGCTCATTAGGACTAATCTTGCAGGTGATGCAACAGTAACAATATCACATCGCTACACTCCTAAAGAACAGCTCAAGCAACACACGATTCTGGCTGATATTGTGGTAGCAGCTGCAGGTAAGACCATTAAACTCTGCACTAAAGGCAAGATTCCCACAAGAGAGAAACTTCCTGTACTGATGCTGCTTTATATAGGAATCCGTGTACTGAGGATAGCATCAGGTCTTGGTGCGGTGTCCTCCATGTCCCATGTGCAGTTTGTGCTCTGTGAGGCTGGATGGCACTTGCGGAGTCACTCCATGCTGCTGCAAGGAGCAGCCAGAGGGAGTTGTTGGAATGAGGAACTCCCTTCTGATCTCCTGTGTAACAGAGCTGTTGCAGCCAAGCCAGGTCGTTAATTTTTAAATGAATGTGGACAATCATTCTCTGATAAATGACTTGCCTGCTCCCACTATCTGAGTGAAAGGGCAACATAATCAAATTGCAAAATTGTAGTGGAAAAACCCTTAAGGCTGTGGACCTATTTTACTATAGCAAGTGAGTGGTTAATGGTGGAGAGTCAGGTTGAGCTGCAATGCTAATGTTCTGTGATATATCATGCAGTAGTTTATGCCATCTGGTTAGATCCAGGAATAGCTCAGATTGTGGGACCTGTGTCCCTGCTCATCTCATCTCCTTTTTCTAGTGCAGTCACAAACAGTACATGTGCAGAGGAGCGTCAATGGGTCTCTGCTTAGCCATGGAACCATGCAGGTGGTGGAAGGCCACTCTAAGTATGGGGCCATCAGCAAAACTTTGGCATGAGTGCTTGGGAGCCATGAGGACACTGGATGAGGAGGAAAGGGTTGAGTGAGCAAAGAATCACAGAACAGAATGAATATCATGTAAAGAAAGACAACGATAGTGAAGGGACTGAAAAAGGTGATTGGGCTGAAGGTGGAAGCACACAAGGAGTGAAATAGTTCATTTTAAGACATGCATTTTTAATGTAGCTCTGTAATGTGCCATCAGGAAAAACAAATGCAGTGTAGAGGTCATTTAATGGCAGTGTTACTGAAACCAAATCGCAGTCACTAAAGACTTAACTATTTCTTCTTAGGGATACTCGTGACTTGCGTGACATAAATTTAACTGGCCATCCTAAATGTCTGGTAGTACCTGTTAAGCATGGCCCCACCCCATCAGCTGCTATTTACCCACATCTCTGGCACTGATAGCTATGGACTCTGCATGCTCTTGCGGGACTGCCTTCTGTACTAAAACTGAGAATTTTCCCAATAATTTCACTTTTTTCCCCTTGATATAGTGTTCTTGCATTACGTTCACTTGATGACTTTGGCACAGGCCTGTACTAATGCAAGGCAAACATACTGGTTATATAAACTTAAGCACTTCCAAGAACTAAATTTCTATTAATTTTTTAAAAATAAAATATTTTGGTTCTAAGCTACTTGACAGCTCTTTTTGAGGGAAATTTAACTTTCCTACTATTTCCATTTTTTCTCTTGAAAATTACTTGGATATAATGGACTTTAAAACAAATCAAGCTGTTGATCATTAATCCATAAAATGGAGTAGAATAACTAGTTTATAAAATGCTTTTGATGATAATGCATGATGGCTTGGATGGACATACTTACATTTTAGTTTTGAGAATCTGCTTTTCTGTCTCTTTGCGGTGGGCTTATTGACTAGTTTTACAGCTGTGCGTTTTATTCAGTGTCAACTCACCATGGTGTAAGTGGTTGTTGGTTTTTAAATTTCAGGTATTCCTAATCTTATCACGGCTGATATGATTAAAGAAGGAGCAGCTGTTATCGATGTTGGGATAAACAGAGTGCAGGATCCTGTTACTGCCAAGTCCAAACTAGTTGGAGATGTGGATTTTGAAGGTACAGAAGCTGTTTTTTGTATCAACTACTTTCAGCGCATTCAATGTCTTGAGTATTTAGAAGGGCAGGGAAACCCCACTTATATGACTGAACTGATTTAGACTGACATTGAGAAGGTCTCTTTCCTACATTGTAGGGCAGATCATGAATCTGATCTTGTACCCTACTTGAGAACTACTTTGGGAACAGTGCTTCCTGTGCCATGGTTAAACCATGGGGCAATTGACATGTCGAACATCTGCAGTGTTCAGTCACTTGATCTAACTCCATTTTCACAGCTGCACAGAGAAACCTTTCTCTTAACCTGATAGTATGGAGGATTGACACCTAATTACCTGCTTTGATCATGCAATCAAATTGTCTTTTGAAGAGTTTTACGTAATGTTAGGTTTAGGTAGTTAATGGTGCGTGTGACAGGCAAGAGACAGCACGTGTTCAGACTGTTTAAACTCCTCTTAATTTACACAGAACTGTGCATGGGACTTTGATCGTTGCTGGTTTTGAATTATTCTGCTGATGTGAGTTCAGTAATTACACATTAGTTAAGATGCTTGCATTTTTCATTTCAGTGTAGCCTTTTATGACTTATTAGTGCAGCTTCTCAATAGGACAAAAGTTTTGAAAGCCTGTGTGGTGCACCATTCTCAATTCTAACTCTCCTTCCAGGGGTAAAGAAGAAAGCCAGTTACATCACTCCGGTCCCTGGGGGAGTTGGGCCCATGACAGTTGCTATGCTGATGAAGAATACAATTATTGCGGCAAAGAAAATGCTGAAATCTAAAGAGCTTGAAGCCTTAACTGTTTAATGGTGGACTTATAACATTCCAAATCAACTCCCAAAAACAGGCCGATAGAAATGCAATATTTTTATTTATTGTATAGAAGTGAATTCAATGAGACTTTGAAGTCATGAGATATTTATTTAAAGCATAAGTATACAAATGATTGTATACAAGGCTTTAAGCATCTAAATACCTAGGTCACTCCATCTGTTTAGTTTGTAATGATTACCAGTGATGTTGGTGGGGTTTTTATATTTAAACTAGTTACATTTTGAGAAGTCTAAAATTTGCAGGGTGGAGAAAATCAGCTGCAAGTGCTTCTTATACAGAAATGTACAGTACTCAGTCTTTCGGAGGGTTTCCAACTTGCTAGCTTCTAATATCCTGTGTATCATTCCAGAGTGAAAGAATAATAATCTTCAAAGTAAAGTGCTTTCATAGGTCCTGACATTTGACCACATTTATAGGATTGTTTGCTAGCATTGTTGGACACTAGGGGGTGCAAAATAGTATATCGCATGTTGAGCTCAAGTTATTTTTCTACAAAAAAGTTACCCAGGTTTTAGAAACGACTTAGAATGGAAAAGCTCTTAAGTCTAACTACTTGTTCACATCTAGGTAGAAGATGTCTTAGCAAGATTACCTTTCAACCTGTTTGCTCTTAGCATTGAAACAGTTCTCCCAGCTATTGGTATGTAGCTAGACCAATATTCAGTACTGGGCACAAGTTTTCTTTAGCCAAAGAACAGAGGTGGCTGTTGACTCTGCCTTCAATATTTTCTACTACATTGTGAGGCATGAAAATACTTAGTGAATAACCCAGGTTAATTTTGATTAAAAAAAATTATTGAAAAGCTTGGTATTAGGAGCGGTGTGTAACATTCTTGATCATATAGCCTGCCAGTTAAAGTGCTGCAGGGCATTGGGCTCTATATATAGTTGCCTTGGATAACTTCTAGAGAGTTTAAAAGTAATACCAGACCAGGTATACCAACTGCCTAAAAAGAGCTGGGATAGCTTTTCTCCACACAGCTAAATCACTTCACTTCGGTTCTGGTCAGACAGCCATTACACCAAATGGTTTGGTTGTCTATTCTGGACTAGTCAGACTCAATTGCCATTACTAAACTCACTTCCATTTTTGTCAAAGAAGCAGACTGCTTTGCATTCAGATTTTTAAGGTGATAGCTGTCAGCTGCAGTTGGAGCTGCTGCAGCAGAAGTGAACTGTAGTTTAAATTCATTTCTACTGCTTATCGCTGAGAACTGCACCAGAATTTGTAGAATAGCTTCTTTAATGCTATCAGTACAAAAGGGACTTTTCAAGTTTCTTTCCATCTAAAGGGAATATGGCTTCATATTAACTAGGATGAAGAAGATTGGATTTACATTTCTTTCTAGACACTTGCCTCGACAGCAAGTCGTGTTTCTTCTGAAGGCAAAGCCGCATACGTGCCCTGGAACGTAGTTTGAAACACAACCGGCTCCTGCTGCCAAATCTTGAAGAGGAAGAGACCTTCATTGTGAGCAGAAACATCACTGGCTGCCTTACCTGCTGGAGCTGGGAGTACCTCTAAGGACTGAAAGCTTGTCTAACTGCAAATGACTGTGCTGCTAGGTCCAAGAACACCTGTTGTCATATAAGTGTTACCTGGATTTCTCCACTAGACTGGTCTTATCGAAAATGCATCCCTCCTATACAACAACTTGCTGAGAGTAAAATTCAGGTTTCATCATGAACATGCTACAAAGTGAAGAGAATTTAATGAGATTTATTGGATTGTTAATAAAATGTAAAATAGCTACTGTATTTAGTAGCTAAGTAGGCTGCTAGTCTGGTACTTTTCAAATCACTTTGCATATACAAAAAAGTGTAAACAGCCTGAGACACTGAAAACTGCATGGATTTAATTAAAACTGATACTGTACTTTATAGCTTCCTTGATTTAAAAGTCAAGCATATATTCTTGTGCTACATGGAACACTTAGCTGAGTCAACAAAGCCTTTTCAATTTGCTTTGAACATTGAAACTGAATGGACGTATTACAATATTAATTACTTTTAAAAAGGTTAATCTATCATGCTTTAGCTACCACAGACAAGACTGATACAAAATAAACTAGAAAATATACAGAACCAAGTTCAAATAATTATTAGGTGTTAAGGTAAAAACTAAGTGGCTGTCACTTCACTGTCAACTGGAGTAATACTGTTTTATTAATCTCACATTCAAAAACAGTCTTGTTAGGTACTCAAGCTAGAAAATTCTATAAATAAGAAACTGAATTCAAGTTTTCTTTTTGCTTAAATATTTACAAAGAACCAGCATCTGTTTCAGTCTAAGGTTCAAAGCAGTTGCAATATTTAACCAGCATTCCAGAACCCCCTGTAAAGTGGACTTTGTCAGAACCAGGGCTTTTTTATCCTAAAAAACCTTAAGCCTACTAGTAAAGATGCAAGCAGGTGGAATTTATAACAAAGCACTGAGGGCTCTCTGCAGTAATCTTAGATAGCTGATATTTTCTAAAAAATAAAAATCAAGTTTTATTCAACAAAACCCTCAAGGCAATTTTTTTGTTGCTTTCCTTTCTGAAAAGTGCAACTATGAGTGAGTAGGTACAAAACATTAACCTTTCCAAACAGTAACAGGTCTTTTAGACATCTGTTTCAGATGGGAGTGAGTTTGCTCTCGAAGTCAGTTCACCATAGGGCAAAACTGCCAGATGCTATAAGCCTGCTATGTACAAGAGCCATGTTTACAGAAGGGGCAATTGTAGAGGAAACAAGGGTAGGCAAAAGAGAGAGTAAGGAAGATGCCCTAAGTTTAAGGGTTGAGGTGTTTGTATAAAGATACAAGCTAAAGTGCTGTGAACTAAACTGGTGCAAATACAGACTGAGGTTATTTTGTATTTACATAAATGTAAATGAACTGAATTTCCTGCCCCTTAATGATTTTGAAAGCATGGGGGACTGAAAATCAAAAGTAGAACAGTCTCTTAAAAACAAATTCAAAAATTCTTATCTGTGACCAGTACACAAGGGACTGCTGCACCTTATAATCTGAACTAAGAAAAAGGAAACATGTTTAAGTCACTGACTTAACCAAGAATGAGACTGGTGTGGAGTTGCAGCTGCAGAAAACTTTTGAGCCCAGTAAACTGGGAAGTGTATCAACCAAACTGTTAATTAAAACTGGCACAAATACACTTATGTATATCACTGCCCCTTCTAGACACAATTTGAGGATGGTTATCTAAGATGCTGTCACCAATCTACTTATCACTTACGTTGAGGCTAAGTAGCAGATAGTTTCCTTTCACCCAAGTTATGGATGAAATTCCAATTCAACACAAGTCCTTTGGTTTCATCCCACAGTTAAGTGAGCTGTCTGTAATCCCTACCTCTTTCCCAGTAGCACAGGGGATGGATAAGGCCAGCAATCCAATCTGACAGCTATCAAACATTCATTCTAACCATTTTTTAAATGAGGAATTAAGGTTAACTGACAAGGGCATGTAAGTCACTTTCCAGCAGGACTGCTGTTGCTACTCAATTGTCATAGGACTTATTCTAACAGAGAATCCCTCTAGCTCACGTGGCAGGAGCTGGTGCTTTCAGCGCAGGAAGTTCTATTGTCTAGCTGCCTCTGGCATCTACCATAAAAATATCGCAGGCTGTGGATTTCTCCACTCCTGTTTGCTGGAAGGGAAGGGAATTGATTAGATCAGTTAGGGCTCTTCCATCTCTAACCCTGAGATTAACCAAACATTTCACAGCCCATAAGTGCTTCTTACCTTCCAGACAGTTATTTGTGTGTGGCTGGGTTGAGCAAGAGTATGGACGGTCCTTTTGAGGAAGATCTGTGCTGGAGTAGAACATGCTGCAAGGTAAAAGCTGGAAGGTCATTGCCATTGCCCCTGTAATGGTTACCTGTGGGACTTTCATCAGCTGACATGGGTGGGGCCAGCTTTGATGGTTGTGGGTGGGTTACAATGAACCATTATTTCAGTCTGACTGGCCTGGACAGTGACTGGCTTGTGGGTGTCAGCCTCTTATACAAGATTCTCCATTAAAAATAGTTACAAAGTCTCCTTAGAACACTATAATTATAACTTGGAGGGGGCGGGGGGGGGTGCATTAGTATGAGTGTGGGAAATGACTGAGTTTAGCTTTTTTTGCAAGCCTAACCCCTTAAAATTGCTCTTGGCCCCAGAGAGCAAATGCCACTGGGTAACAGAGTTCCTATAGAAAACAACCCCTCCCTCCCTGCAGGACAGAAGCTGTTTTAAAGGGCTGTATTTTTAAGCAGCAGCCAGGGAAGTTTTCCACTTCTAAACTCGATTCTAAACATTCCATAACTTCCCAAAAGGGGAATTTTTCTTAGCCCTGTTTTGTATACTTTGTGCATTGTTTGCTGCATAGGGTGTATAAAACATGCAGTGAACTGCAGTTTACAGTCCTGAAATGCAGCCCCCCCCCGGAACGTCACAGATTACTGCACAAGCATTGGGTAGGTGGTGCTCATCTTATCTGTGAATGCCCCCTGGGCCAACTAACGCTAACAGGGGCACAGACTACACGAGAATGGTGGAGTTGAAGCTTGCACCGGAAAGGGCATGACTCTCCACAGCTGGTGCTGTCAGGGTCCAGATGCTGAAGGAAGGTGGCCCTGCTATCTTCAGAGTCTTCATTGAAATAGCAACAACCGCCTGGGGCCTAAGGTCCCTTATTACTGCAGGGACCAGAGTCCTAAAGTACCATTTCCACATTTCTTGCATTGCTCTGCAGCTGGCGGTGGTTTCTTGGCCCAACTGAACGGGGTGGAATTCCACAGCAGTTCTAATTTATTATGCTAAAAGCTAATGGAGAAATGAGTCCTGGGGACCAATGATCTCCTCAGTCTGTCACATAGAAAAATATGCCCAATTTTCTTATTTATATATCATCACAAAGGAAGGGCAGTGTGGGACTACAGTGTGGTCTCGCTGCCCATGTCCCGAGGGTGCTTTTCTGTATCACTGTCTTCATAGTCCGACTCCATCTCTATCTTCACCTGGGGCACGGCGCAGAGAGGGTTTCGGGAGTAGTTAAACGCAGGAGATGATGGGCAGGAAATCTTCAGGTGAAGCGTAATACTAGAACGGAAGAAAGCACAAAAAAGGGATTACTAATTCATGAGGCTGGGTTAAAGCCATAGTCTTTTATCTAACGAAAGCTCAGCACAAGGAAGTCCTGAGATCTAGTCCCACCTTTGACGCTGGCTACCTATAGCTTTGGACACGTTCTTCATGGCTCATTTTCCCCATCTGTATAATGAGGATCTTGTGGGGAAACCTGGATCCAGCTGTCAGTCTGTTCAGCTTGGGCCCAGCTCTCCTATAGAGAATACCGAACTCACAGAGGTCTTGAGAGAACTAGTTAAGATTTGTAAAGTACTTTAAGAGATGAAGAGTCCTGAATATTAATTCTTCATGTTCAAATCTTTCAAAACACCCCCGAGCTGCTCCATGTTTTCTGAGCTTGGGAGGCAGAATAAAAGGAGAGAAATCTAATAAGAAAGAAGGAAATGCTGTTCCCATGTGTTTTAATCTGTGGAACTTACAGCTACAGGATATGATGAGACAGATAATGTTGTTGGCAAGCTGTTCAAAAATGATTACACACCTAATAGTAAGGCTGTTAAACTAAATATGATCAGAATTTCAAGGGCTATTGATTCTCTACCAAATTCATGGCCATGAAAAACAAATCACAGACCATGGAATCTGGTCTTGTGTGCTTTTACCGTATTCTATACAGTTTTCATGGGGGAGACCAGCGTTTCTCAAATTGGGGGTCCTGACCCAAAAGAGAGTTGCAAGGTTATTTTAGGGGAATCGTGGTGTTGCCACCCTTACTTCTGCACTGCCTTCAGAGCTGGGTGGCCAGACAGCGATAGCTGCTGACCAATGGCCCAGTGCTGAAGGCAGGAGACAGAAGTTAGGTTGGCAATACCATACCAGGCCATCCTTACTTCTGTGCTGTGGCTGGCGGCAGCTCTGCCTTCAGAGCTGGGCTCCTGGCCAGCAGCTGCCACGCTCTGGCCACCCAGCTCGGGCAGCAGCAGCAGCACGGGTAGCAGCATTGCAACCCCCCCCTTCAAAAACCTTGTGACCCCCCCATATATATATATATATATATATATATATATATATATATATATATATATACACACACACACATATATACACACACACACACACACACACACACTCTCTGTCCCTTTTTGGGTCAGGACCCCTACAATTACACCACCATGAAATTTCAGATTTAAATAGCTGAAATAATGAAATTTACAATTTTTAAAATCCTATGACCGTGAAATTGACCAAAATGGACCGTGAATTTGGTAGGGCCCTGACAATAGGGCACCAGCTGATTCATAGTTGAATAACAATGCTCATCTGCCCCCTTGGCCAATGAAGTCCTGCGTGTCTCAAGCTGGGACCCAAAAATGATGGCTTCCACAATGACTGGGCACTTCTGAAAATTAGGCCAGAATTTTCACAACACACGTCAAAGACAGGCAAGTATCTCCAATATACAGAGGGCTAAACAAGGCCGTAGAGAGGCTACGGTCAATGGGACTTGTGCACCTAAGTCATGGAGCTACCTTTGAAACTCCCACCCAAGAACAACAAGCTTTAAGCTTTCGTAGGCATTAGACAATCAATCAACAATGCAGATCCCATTGGCTGGAGAAATTCCATCACCGTGAACAAAACCTCAGCATTTAGACAGGGCACATGTGAAGTGGAGATAAACGTGTCTCACTGAGTGCAAATGTCAACCAGACATATGCACACAAACCAGAGCACTAGAACTGACCCCAAACCAAACCTCCAGATGCCAGGAGAGTCTGTGGGGCTGAAAGCATCCTGGCCTGACTGGTAAATGGATCAGACCAAAACAAACAAACAAAAAAAGGCCAAGGCATCAGTAAACATTCCATGGTACGATCTCTCATGAACCACCAGGTCTAGAAACTCATGCTATACCCCCTCACTATATGTCTGGGAATGCCAGCTAACCAATGCACTACAGAGCTAGTGTACTAGCTTCAAGGTGCTAGAAATGTGAGACTCTAAGAATCACACTGTTCAGTTTGCACGACCACTGCATCTAATACTTGCAGAGTAGCATCTTGGCCTGTGACCCAGCCAGTCAACACCTGCACCAGGGCAAAAAAATCCTGGGGAAGACCAGATCCAAACTCTGTGACTGGCCCACCATATTTATTGTAGGCCCAACCAAAACCCAGGATCTGAACTTTGGCGGATCTGGACCTGAATGGTACAGCTCAGGCCCATTTCTTTCTATTTCAATGTTGCCAACTCTCATGATTTTATTACAAGTCTTGGATACCTGATGTTTTCCCTAAAGCCCCAGCTCCTGGAATCATGTGATGAGGTGAGAAGCTCAGCTTTCATTAAAAATAGAGAGGAAGTTTCCAGTGCTCATGGCTGAGGAGAAAGGCAAGAAAACATGAACCTAAAGACTCTTAAGAGCAGAAAGAAAAACAAACCCAAAATTATTTTAAAAAAATCTCATGCTTTTTAAGCCAATTCATTGTTTCAAGTGCCGGGGGCTGGCAGCGCTGCTATTATGCAGATGAGGGTGCTCTGAAGTGAAAGGGCTTCAGTATCAGGGTCAAAACCTTCACGTGAAGCAGGAGTAAGAAAGGAGGAGACAAGAGAACTGGAGGTTCAACAATCCAATGAATTCAAAGTGGGACACAGTTATTCAGTCAAGTAAGGGGATGGTCTTCCCAAAACGAGCTCCCAAAATCCAGCTGTAGGGTTGCCGCACGAAGCATTAAAGTTTTTGGAAGGGAAGGATTGGGGACAGGATTTCTACAGATTTAGAGCCAAATCTTGAAAATTGCCATCAAAGGAAGGATCAAAGCCAATGACAATCTGGTCCGTCCCCCATGCCAATGCACAATTATTGCATATGGGGCATTTCCTAGTGCGCTGTTACAAATGGCCCAAGTGAAGGGGCTCCCAACCCTTTACCCTCTGGAGAAGATTCCATATCTCACTGCTGGGAAGCTCTTCCCTGGTATTCAGTCTAAACTTTCCCTTTTGTAACTCCATTCCATTTCTCCTGGACTGGTCTGCTGTACCGCACTAAGAGATGAAGGAAAATATGAAGAAACCTTCACCTTATACTCAGATTTGAAGGAGGAAAAAAACTGGTACTTAATAAAACAAAAAAAAATTAAAAAACTTTTCTTGTTTCCTTTTTAGGCATTTTCACACAGCCTACCCATCTACTCAGTCTTACACATCCAATCATCCCTCCGGGTATTTATTCTACTATCTACAGGCATTTGTAGCATTAGCTCCCTAGATTCATTCTGGGACCACCTCTGTTAAACTACCAGAGGGGAAAGCGTCTTCCTGGGGTATTTCTGGCCCAACAGGGAAGTGGAGATACTAGAATTTTCACAAGTGAAAGTTCTCTCCAGCAAGAGTTCCTGCCCAAATTTTGTTGAGCTCTGGATAATTCGGCCCAGTATCTGATCTGACCTGACCTCCAGGCCTTTTGAACTTTGCCCATCCCACTAAAACACCTGCATGTCACACTACACCACCTGATTAGACGCATTTGCAGTTCTCCATGTGCCACTTTGGAAAGTGGAGAGATATTGCATGACAAGGGGGATGCAGAAATACCAGATTACCTGCCCGTGCCAGATACACAGACAGCCTGGGGAATTTGCTATGTCAGAGGTCAGTACTCAGCAGAGCAAGGAGCAGGAAGGACATTTTTTTCCATTATGTGCAGCATTCTGCAACCTCTCAGGTGCATTATGGTTGGGCTTCCCCTTCCCCCCACTCCTTTCTCTGAATGATGAGATCTGCTCTGGCGACATGGTCTGCTCTGATCTGCTACGACAACAACAAAACCGTAGAGGACAGGAATAGCAGGGGTGCTGTGAGTCAGCTCCAAGCTCTGCACGGGAGCCCTGGGCTGGAAGAGCAGGGGATTCCATGAGTTAGCACTCTGGTGCACTGGCAAGGGGACTGACACAGCAGGAGGGGCTACAGATTAAGGTTGTGCCCCCCCCCCCGTTTTGATGGCATCAGCGGTTGTGAACAGCGTAATGAATGAATAGTATGTGGGTGCTGGGTGCAGCATTGGTGGCCTGTGATATGCAGGAGGACAGACTAGGTGATCTGGTGATTCTTTCAGGCATTAAACTCTGTGACCTTTAATAGCTGTGACTTAAATGACCAGGCTGTTTGGAATCTGTCTGGCAACCCAGTAACTTTTGGAGAGAAGACCCAATGCTCCTCTTGCCTGCACCCGTCGGTGTGGCTGTTTACACTGGGGTTTTAGTGCTTTTGCCCAGGTGTATCTGCAATTCCTTCGTGAAAGTGGGCTGCGCTGATGTAAAACGTGCCGCTGGGATAAATTTTCCATGATGACGTTCTTAGTAAAGCTTAACTGCTACCCCCTAGTGTCCACTTTTTGTGATAAACAATAACATCTACACAGCAAAAAGGACAGGGGGACTTGTGGCACCTTAGAGACGAACAAATTTATTTGAGCATAAGCTTTCATGGGCTACGTAAGCTTATGCTCAGATAAACTTGTGAGTCTCTAAGGTGCCACAAGTCCTCCTTTTCTTTTTGCGAATACAGACTAACATGGCTGCTACTCTGAAATCTACACAGCAGTGCAATTTAGGTATGGGACCAACATATCCCTATTCAGGGCCAGTTCTAGAGGGTGGGCGAGTGGGTTGCCAAACCAGCTGACTGCCTGGTTTTAATTTTTGCTGCCACTGAGGAAGGTGGGGAAGGCAGGAGGGGGCTGAAAAAGTTTTCCACTCTGGCTGGCAAAACAGCGAAGGCCACTCATGTCTCTGTTCACCCTGATTCAAGTCAAATTTTCTTTAGCTTTGGGAGAACAGCGCCACTTCACTCTCTCTAATGAGTTTAAACAAAGCAGTGTTTAATTAGAAAAAAATCCAACAAATTTCCATACTTATGTTACAAATGAGACCTTGATTATGAAATCAGAAAGAAAAAAAAGTCTAATTTGCACCCTTTGCTTGTTGCATGTCTCTCATTTGGGATAACGAAGACACACCTATCAATTTAATTTTTGCTAACAATCAGGTCCTAATCAATTTCACCTTCAGGATCTCATGCATCAAATCCAATGCTGCAATCTTTAGCGATGTAAGGGGGATCCTGATTGGCTTTAAAAAGCCAAGTTTCCATTAGAATTAAAATTAAAAAACATTATGGAATCATTTGTACCAGCCTTTTTGTTTAATAAAAGCTCCATTTTTACAAAGTCCAAAACAACGAGACCAACTTAATGGGACAGCGTCCCTTTGCATAAAAGTTCCATCTGATCTTCAAGATGTCATGTTTCAGAACAGATTCACTGGGGTTACGCCAGGGCTGAATTTGACTCATTGCATTTCAGAACCTAGCTAATGACATATATCTGGAATGGTGCAGCAAAAAACCTACAATCCAGAAAAATCTGAATGCAAGATTGATGTCTTATCTTTAACTCTCACTGACTTGGAAGTTTAATCTCTGCTTAACTATTTCCATAAGTCACAACATCCGAATATAGTCACACTAATGGGAAAAGACTGCAAGGTGCTGTACACAGAAAGAAGATCCTGACAGCTGGTACTACAAACGCAGTACACACAGGAACATCAATCCCCATTTTCTTTATGGGCATCACGAATTTCATGCTGGTGGGTACACATCAGCCTATTTGATAACTGGGATTGGTGGGTAGAATCAATCAAAGCAAAGGAAGGGGGCCCAAAACCTAGAAATCAACAGATCATAGGGGACCTAAAAAGATACAGCAGGGACCGGTATGCAGGTCACAGCCCTGGAGGTTAACGTCCTCTTTTTATCTGCGGAACAGGTGTAGTACTGACAAGCTTTTCTCACCCTGCCATGGAAGGACTCACTAGCCAAGAGAGGGAGGAAGCTCAGTCCTTGGCTTCTCTACCAATGAAGGGATCAATTCATATGAATTCTCTTGACAGTTTTGAAATCAGACTGAGATCTCCCAGCTCTGCCAACACAGGCACCGCGGGGCCAGCAGACAGCAACAACCTGTGCTGGATTTGAACCAGCATCATACACTTGGTCTGGTCACAAGGGATTGTATGATTCAGGGGACCCAGAGACTTTTATTTCCTACTCTTTGTTATCGACAGACACACATCCAACCCCCTAACTGAACTCAGACATCATTTCTCCAACAGACTGTAGCAGTGTGTTGGCTCATTCAAGCACCATCAGCCATGGTACGGGGCCACAGACAGTCTGTTTTCTAGACTAACCCGCTGGCCGATGCAGTGCTTCCTACAGCAAGTTAAACAGTGCTTTTATCTAGCTTTGTTTTAAATCTCCCAAGCAAGGGGGTGACAACTGCCCTTGAGAGGCAATTTATACCCTTTAGGGTATGTTCTCTCAGCAACGATGGGGAGTTATTGCAGCTTGTGCAGACATACCCAAGCTAGCTTCAATCTGCTTCGCTGCTCTGGTATCCAAACTAGCTAGATTCAAGCTGGCTCAGGTATGTCTGCTCAAGCTGCAGTCGTACCTCGTGACCCATAAATCACCCCGTTGCAGAAGGCAAGCACAGGCCTGATGCCCCATTTAAACCCCTGTGATTTAAGTGGCCGATGGGCCCTAGTGCTGGCACAAGGGTGAATTCCATCCGCAGAGTCCATTGTTAGAATTTTTCTTCCTCCGATCAGCCTGAGTTTTCCCTCCCTTCACTTCACCCCGTTGCTCCTAACTAGACCCTCTCCTGTTGCCTGAACCAATTCTGATTTCCGCCTGGCGTTCACACTCATGGAGGTGCCTGATAGGGCTTATCACTGGGGAGGGATGATGAGCCTGTTAAATGTCATTTACCTGCGATCCAAGTCTGAACCGTTAGGAGAGGAATCAGAACGCAAAGCTCCAGCTGGAGGACCTCTTTCCTGAAGGGAAACACAGATGCATATGAAACCGTTTCAGGGTGAGGAAGGAACAAAACAAAACAAAAAAAAATCCCCCGAGACCATCCCATTTAGAGGGAAAAGGCTGGTACGGCACTGCACAGCTGGGGCTATGCAGGAATGAGTCCTGAGACCTCAACCATAAGTTCAGTGAACTTGCATGGTCATCTCCCTCCACCCACTAATTGGTGGGAGAAAAAAAACCATTGGAAATACTGCATTTTTAAATGACTACGGCAACAAAGGGGAGTGAGCCTCAAAGGCGCAAATGGGAGTTAAGCATCCAACTCTCTGTTGAACGTCGAGGTGCTTTTGTGTCTTTGGAAATCATCCCCTAATTGATGCAAAAGGGGAGACGTGGATACAGAAATCAGCTGCTTTTAGCTCTTTGATTCCGGATTCATCTGACTAGGTTTTCCTTTTAAAATTTTAAACTCACTTTTTCGAGCATGGAAGCCTCAAGTTAGGTGCCTAAATAAGGATTTAGGAACCCAAGTAAAATGTTGCTGAGAGCCTCTAGCAGCCATCGATTTCAATGGGAGTTGTGGGAGCTCAGAAACTCTGAAAGTCCAGCCACTTTTACTTAGGTGGCAAGATGTGGGTTTAGGGAGTTTAACTTTGGGCAAATAACAAAAAACTAGAGGAAAAGCAAAAAGGAGCTAATCTCTGCTAGTTAGTAAATGTAGGGTCAAAGGGTGCAATTTTCAAAAGTGTCTCTGTGACTTAGGAGCCTAAGTGCCATTTTCAAAAGTGCTTTTGGAGTTAGGAGCCTAAATTGCATTGAAAGTTGATGGAAGCTAGGCTCCTAAATCACTTAAGTGCTTATTCTTTGGGGGCAAATCTTGATCCCATTGAAATCACTGGCAAAACTCTCCCTAACTGCAATGGGAACAGGATTCCGCTCAAAGAATTGGCATTGGTTTCCTCACAAACAGGAAAAATAAATCCACCAGCTAGCCACAAAATCCACACACTGTAGGCCTGGGGTTCAAGCTTTCAATCCAGATGCAAACTGCTCCCAAGTTCAGGGTTGCTGGGATCCTCTTGATGGAGAGCCATGAAAGAAAGGCATGTTTATCAGACAAAAGGGAAGGGAAGTTCAGCGCACGTCACAATTCAAATCGCTGGCTTTCCTGCTGAGATTGCCAATGATGATGCTGGACTCTATCCACTGGGAACAGAACTAGACTCTTAACTTCTCTTTTATAGGCAAGAAAACACCCCTCAGATGGTATCAGCCCTGCATCTCAATCTAGCCAGGCTGGCTTCAAACCTGTCTCAAGCCCAAAGGCCCTGTGTAGCCTATTGCTAACCCACTGATCAGTAGAATTTGTCTCTACAAGGCTTGCAACAAAAATGGAGGCCAATTGCCTCAGTGACACTTGAAGGACAATAGATCAGAGGATTGATACTGAAGGAGTTTCACTCTTGGAGAACGGACTTGGGAGAGTCCGGGCTCACTGGAAACAGGACTATTTAGAGAGCCAATAAATATCCTGAATCTCCATCTAAATAGGAACCGGAAGCCATAAATGGGGTGCCATTTGGATAAAGCCTGGAGTCCGCATGAGTTGCCGACAATGGCAAGTCCCAATTCACCTTCCAACAGAAGATTAAATGTTATGGTTAAAGTTTTCAAAGCAGCCTAAGGCAAAGAGGTGCCCAAATCCCACTGGGAGTTGTGACCGTAAGTACTTTAGTCCTTCTGAAACCCCAGAGGAGATTGTCCCATAGAGCGACCATGAGGAAAGAGAGAAGGAACCGTAAACAAGGACGGCTACAGAGAACCAGACATGAATGCTGACCATTTATTTCTCTTCCAGGAGAAGTAAAGGCCTTTCCCTAATATCCCAGCAAAAGCTGTGACAGGCCATGTGTCAGGATACCACAGTGTGGAATAATTTATTGGTTCTAAGAAGTTCAGCCTCCACATGGCTGACATCAGAGGAATCTCATAGGATAAGGTGGATCAGATGGACATGAGTGGCCAAAGACAGGACAGTAACTGAATTTAGAGCCGGTGCATCTTACGCCTTCTGCTGCGCCTCTCAGTGTGCAACCTACACCAACTTAGACATGTTGATGGGTAACTTAACACTCCCCAGACATCACCACATCTGGAATTTGCTCACTGAGCCTGAGGGATTCCAAGAGGGCGAGTCGAAGATGGTGGCGATCACACACTGAGGAGACCACACAGTAAATGATGCCGGCTTTAAGTCCTCAGACTCCACCTCGGAACCTGGCTCTCTGAATTTTGGGCCAGCCCTTCCCCTCGCAGGGCAGCGGAGTTGGCAATTCCCAGTACAAGCACTGCCAGTAACTGGATGCAAGCGCTGTGCCTCAAGCCCACTCACGTACAAGAGAGATGGACGCAGCTAACACCATCGGGGAGGTTGGAGTGGAGCGGAACTTGGGAACATTCAGAAGCAAGCGTTGGCTCTCCACCAGTCTCCCCCAGAAAAAGGCACATTCCAAATAAGCCAGCCCCCTTTCCCAAAGTGAGAAGATAACGTTTTACTGAAGGGCTCAGGAAACCCTCTGACTTGCAGTAGCCTGGGACAGGAGAGACAGCAGAAATGCAGACAGCAGAGGGGGAGGGCTATTAGCACAGCTGGCTTTCAAGAACGCAAGGGAGTCACCTTTAACCAGACAAATGCACGTGAATACGAGTCTATTGTGCACAAATGCAGCTTTGGTTAATGATTTCCCTGGGCTGTCACGGCTTCCTGTACCAGGCTGCAATGACAGAGGGGACAGGCCCAGAGAAGACAGAGTGAACATTTCCCCCAAAAGGACCTGTCATTTCCGGTGCTGAGCACCCGCAGTTCCAACAGAGCTCGGCATGTGCCCAACACTCCTGAAAACCACGTCTGAGGTGCCTGAAGTTGGGTAGCCAAAATCAGAGGCCCCTTTGGCTGCTGGTCATTTGCCTGTCGTCCCATAGGGAGACGGTAACTAGAACCCAGGTCTCGTGACTCCCAAACCGTCTGGCATGTTTGAATCTTTAACAGCAAGCAGCAGTTTCCACTTTACCAGTGCACTATGTGCAACACTGTACACCCATTAACAAACAAAATTCTCATCCCCCCTGCCATGGGGCAGCTAAAGTGTCATCCTCTGCATATTTACACATGGGGAAATAGGCACAAGAAGGTTTGTTCTCCATCCAGGTTCTGATAAATGCACCCATTTCTATGGGAAAGTGACTTGCCTAAGGGCATGCAGTATGTCAGTATCAGAGCCAGGATTAGTACGACGGAGTTCCTGGCTCTTGGTCCGCCTGTGGGCTGGTAACCCCAGAGGAACAGGTTCTTGAGAGAGGTTTCTGGCATTTCTAGGCCAGAATGCGGAGTTTTCAGGCAGCAAAACAATTTTAAAATCAAGTTTAGATCTAAAAAGCAGCTGACGGATCCGTGTGTGTTCTTTTCCTCAAGCCTGTTTGCGGACCTCTTATCTAGACATATCTACAGCTTCAAAACAAGCCAAGCCAAGCACCTGCTTTTGGTTAGACTTTGATTAGTAGCAAAATAGAGCAAGTTGTCGAGGGTTAGTAAATGGTAGTAACGTTGGAACCTAAGCACTGTACTTACTGGTAATGCAATGGATACCATTTTGGGGGTCTGATTGGACGGGTTCCATTGGGATCTTTATAACTGAGGGAGTTGGGAACCGAGGCTGGGAAAAAAGCGGGAAGAGCCAGTGAATACATTGATTCATACAGACGTGTCCGGGGTTAGCATGCCTGAAAACATACTCATGCTGATGAAAATACAGATGCCCTTCCGCATTAAATGAATCTTTCTTATGCATATGGCAGAAGGCCAGGATCTTCAAAGGAGTCTAAAGGATTGGGTACCCAGTTCCCATTGAAAATCCTACCCTAGACATCTACGTATCTATTTGCATGGTGGAAAGATCAGCATCAGTAACACCAATTAACATTAATCAGGGTAATATGTTGCCTGCCCATAAGAATAGCTTACATTTCTAACACCATTCATGCTAAAGGACCCCACATAAACTACGGTAACACCATTTATCTGAAATGGTTTGGGGACATCAGAAACATCTGGCTATAACAAGGGGATTGGATGAGAGAGTTACATTACTTGGTAAATAATTCACAAAAGTGGACATAACTAAGATTAGAATAAGCAAGATTTCTGGGTCAGAGATATTTGGATAAATGAGATCCTCCTACACACAGAAGTCACCCTCCACTAAAATGCAGCCAGCTCTGGGGGGAGGTGGGGGGAATGTGGCAGCTCTTTAACAATGAATGCTATGCATCAGTTTAAGACAGGCAGTGAAGAGAACCATTGTATCCAATTCAAACGGCAAGTGGAGACTACATAGGTAGAATCAATGGGGAAATAAACCACATAGTTTGTAAAGCTCGGATGTGTCTACAAAATTTCATCCAGATACTTAAACACAAGGAGTTTGGTGATCAGTTTATGCCCAAAAGCATAAACCCTGATGGCCCTTGTAACTTTTACCTTAGCTAGTAATATAACTGTCACTGCTAGTTTTAGTCAAATAAATGCCTCCTCCTTTGAGTCTTACGGAGACAATTGCTTCAATACTATCCTGCAGAGGTGAGTTCCACAGGTTAATTATGCATTGAATTAACAAAGCAGGTCTTTCTATTCATTTTAAGTGCGTTGTTTTTGAATTCATTATTCTCTTGAGTCTCCCACCTGACTGAAGTCCTTCCCTTGAGGTTTCTAATCATTTTGGTTGCTAGGACTTTTGAGGATGAGGTGACCAAAACTGAACACAGCATTCAAAACATATTTGAAATCATCCTTTATCCCCAAACTGCTCACCCAGGCCCCTATTCGAGACAGCACTTAAGTCCCAGTGAAGTCAAAAGGACTTAAGCACATGCCTCAGTGCTTTCCTGAATCGGGGCCCCCAGTAGGTGCTCTCCCTCACCCTTCCCAAGCATGCTGACAGGCAGCCACAAATGGGACACTGGGTGCCCAAGTCCAGTTGAAGCCGGGTGCCTACTGCCCTTTGTGACTCTCCTTTTTACGGGGTAGTGTAGTTGGAGGGGTTCATTGGCATTCAGTACCCAAGAGTCCTTTCTGTTCCTGGCCCTTTGCTGACAGTCCAGCCATCAGATTTTTGGTTTCCCTTCTCTTCCATTTATACAACACGAAGTGGTGCTAGTCACGGTTGCATTTTTGCCTTAGAAGTTCTTTATGGGAAGTGCAGCTGTCTCAGTGATACGGTGAGAAGAAGAATCCACAGGAGGGGATCCCTTAGCTCCCAATCTCTATCCATAACTCCGCTAAGGATTTTCAAGGCTAAAGGTGGTGTTTTGTTAGTTCAGCCACGTGCTTTTATTACTCAGGTGACGCAGAAAGTAGACCAAGTTACTGTGGAACAGCAAAGGGCTCTAGACAGCCCTTGAGACATGTCACTAGTGCTAACGGATGTTATGCATGTATCCTCATTGTGGGGATAATGGATTTGCAAAGCCTGGAGGTTGTTTATTGTAACCCTGCAACAACATTGGAGAGACTTGGAACTAGGTTGCCAACTTTCTAATCGCAAAAGAACGAACACCCTTGCCCTGCCCCCTACCCCACCCCTTCTGTGAGGCCCAAGCCTTGCTCACTCCAACCCCCGTCCCTCTATCGCTCGCTCTTCCCCACCCTCACTCGCTCATTTTCACCAGGCTGAGGCAGGGCGTTGGGGTACAGGAGAGGGTGAGGGCAGGGACTCTGGGCTGAGGCCGGGGTGCAGGTTCTGGGGTGCAGGAGGGTGCTCTGGGCTGGGGGATGTGGAACAGAGGGGTCTGGAGTAAGGGAGGAGCTCTGGGCTGAGGCAGGGTGTTGGGTGTCGGAGGGGGCTACGGACTCTGGGCTGGGGGTGCATGTTCTGGAGTGGGGCCATAAATGAGGGGTTCAGGTGCGGGAGGGGGCTCTAGACTGGGGCAGAGGTGCGGAGGGTGTGGGCTGTAGGGATTCTGGGCTGGGGCAGGGGGTTGAGGTGTGGGAGGGGGTGTGAGGAACAGGATCTGGGCGGCGCTTACCTTGCAAGGCTCCCCGGAAGTGGCAACATGTCCCTCGGCTGCAGCTCCTAGGCAGAGGTGTGGCCAGGCAGGTCTGCACGGTGCCGCCACCTGCAGGTGGCGCCCCAACAGCTCTCATTGGTCGCGGTTCCCAGCCAATTGGGGCTGCAGCCAGCGCATAGGGTAGGGACGGCACGCAGAGCCCCCCTGGCCGACCCTCCGCCTAGGAGGCCAGAGGGACATGTCGCTGCTTCTGGGACCGTGCAGAGCCAGGCAGGGAGCCTGCCAACCCCACCAACCGGACTTTTAACAGTCCGGTCAGTGGTGCTGACCGGAGCCGCCAGGGTCCCTTTTTGACCAGACATTCTGGTCGAAAACCAGACACCTGGCAACCCTCCTTGGAACACAAATTGTATTCCAAGTGTGGTTCTACTCAAAGAGTGACTGTGTAAGAGATGGTACCACCTTAGCAGATCTGCTCCCTGTTTGTGTTGAGCTCTGCTCAATTTAGTACTATAAACAGGTATTTACTGATTTTGATTCCTGTTATCCCATCGGAGCCAACCCGACCCCGAGAGAGAGAGCTGGATTGTATTGCTTCTTCTGCATCATCTACAGAATTGTTTAAATTGCAATCAGTTGCATTTGGGGCTCTTCACAGAAGGTCTGCACAGGTGTCCGTGAGGGGAAAATGTGGTTTTATTCCTGGGAGATATGCAAGAGAGACCCTGCTTGACTCTCAGTTTCCAGTTGCAAGCTTTGGCAGGTTGAAAAAAACCAAAAGCCTTCTCAACTTGGAAACTGAGCACACTGAATCTTCAAATCAAAGAGACAGGACCACCACCACCTACCTCTTCTCAAACACCTTTCATGAGTAGATCTCAAAGCGCTTTTCAAAGGAGGTCTGTATTGTTCTCTCCATTTTACAGATGGGGAAACTGAGGCATGATTAACATGGACCCTCACAATACCGTTTGGACAGAACTATTTTTCAGAACAGAACTGCTGTGCAAGTGGGAGAATCCTAAGGGCCTTATCTGAGCACTGGAACCAGTGAGTGACATTAACATCCCTGAACACCTGTAACACTAATGGACTGTAAGCCCCTTGCTGTTCCTCCCAAGCATGGACACACCTCATCCTCACTCTCCTCTTCCCCTTTGTTGCCTTTCTTCTTCTTCTTCTTGTCGTCTTCCTTCTTTTTCTCCCTCTCGGGGATGATGTTATCAATCCAGGCCAGGTCGTGTTGGGAAAAGATGAAATCCAGCATTTTCCTCACTAAGATTAAGGCTAAAATCTAAGGGGGGAAAGGGAGAGAGATTTAAACCACCACTGCCAACATGGACAGAACAGATCCAGATTCATGTCTAGAGTCCATTGAAGAAAACAGGACAGACTCTGACTTGCGCTATAGCGACAAAACACAGTAGGGAAGGGGCAGCTGCGGGGCCGACCAGTGCACAACAGAGAAGGGGGCCTGGAGCTTCTGGCTGCGGGCACCAAGACAAGTGGCTGTCCCCTCAGGACACGCTATGAAACCTTGGCAGCCCCAGAGAAAACCGTGGCTGGTTACATGAAACACTCCCCATGAGGGAAACTTTATGGAATGTAATCTATCTGCATCAGAAGTACTGAATGACTGGAACCAAGGGATTCAAGGTATGTCAAGCCCCAGGCTGATACCTCCTTTCATCTTGGGAGAAGGCACCTGCTAATACCGGTCACTTTGTGGAGTGCTGACGGCATCCCAGGAAGATGAGCTAGTCTCTTTAGTCCCAACTCAAGGATATGGTGAAAGGCTGAGCTTTAGGGGGAAGCTGGGAAGACCTGCTGAGAGAAGGCTTTTGACACTCAGAAAAACAGACCTGCTGCCTTAAGGCTTTGGTCTCTATTTAAAAATAAAGACAAAGCCCAGGAAGATCAGTGGTTGTATCCCTATTGGGGATGGAGCGGAGGGGACCGCATGGGGACCCCAGCTGCTCACCCCCTCCCCACACCAGCTGTCCCGAGGAACCCCCGAGTTTGTGTAGCAGCCCTACCATCACAGGGAAGATGATAGCCGCCACAGTGGACTTCAGGATCCAGAGGATGGCTAGGCAGACGATCTGCACCAGGGTGAAGAGGTGGATCCGGCGCAGCGGCACGTGGCGAAGGAAGGCATAGTCAGGCTGGTGCTTGGCTGGCATCAGGAAGAGCTTGCAGCGGTCCCAGAACTGCCAGGGAAAAGGCGTGCGTTATTCGCCATCCTCGAGGAAAGGCTGAGCTGGGCTTGGTTCTGAAACGAGCAACTGTCAAGAGCTGGCTGGAGAGAAGAGTGCTGCATGGACACCTGCCAAAGGTTTTGGCTCAGAATGGTCCTTACTTGGCCCCAAATTAGGCCAACTTCCCATTAAGCCCAATGGGAGATTTGCCTGAATGAGGACTTCAGCTCTAGCCCAATGGGCTGCTACACAGATTTCAAGGCTATAAAGGACCATTGTGATCAGCTAGTCTGAATTCCTGCATTACACAGGCCAGAGAGCTCCCCCTGAATAATGCCTTCTGAACTAGATCAGCTCTTTGTATCTTTTACACAATACGCTCTCAACTGGAGAGGGTCATTGCAATCCAGTTTGTGGTTGCACATGTTAAGACTGGGTAATTAGATCTCATGCTTCAGGGCATATACTGATTGTCACTAGAGGTCAGGAAGGAAATCCAGCCCCTGTCTACCTCCCTGCCAAATGTATCACCGCATGCCTGGCCAAGTGAATTATTGGATAGGAGTTGGGGGGTTACCTTCCTCTGAAGTCTCTGGTATTGATCACAGCTAGAGACAGGAGTGGGATCTGCTCTGGAAATCCCATGTTCTAATTATATAAAGCATTAGCCAGGAAAATGATCTTTCCTTGTTTGTGCAGTGTTAATACTCAACCGTGGTTTCCACAAACAAACTCTTCAGTTCGTATTTATGCTCTCGGGAGCTAAAGCTACAGCATCTGCCTTAAAATAGTTTCTGTAGTTCAGACCATATTAACCTGGAGCCTAATTTTATCTTAAATATAGCTTTAACCTCCATTTCAAAAACAAAACAAACAAACAAACCAAAGTGATTAAGACTCAATGGGCCAAATTCCTTTCCGATAACACCATTACAGTCAGTGACATTACACCAGGGATAAACTCTGTCCCACTATGTTTAAACTGAAATTATCCTTTGGGTTAACATGAATTGGATGTCAAAAAATTCTGATCATTTAAGGAATTGCTGTGTATCCTCCTGTCCAACTGACCCAACCCCACTTCTATCCATCCACCCTTCATCACTGTAGTATCTGAGCACCACAAGAGCTGGGACGTCTGCATTCAGACACCACCCTCCAGAGCTCAGAGTGAAGCAAGAGGGCGTGATTCCCACGGAGGGTTTTGCTGCATCCCTGGGTCCACAGCCAGCTAAATCCAGCAGCGCTCACAGAATGTTCTTAGAATGGCCAACTCTTGGTCCTGAGCCAAAGGCTCTTTTCAAGCTCAACGTTTTAGTAATTTCAAATATGGCCTGATTAAATTTCAGCCTCTCCTTTCCAGGAACAGCCCTTAATCAGTCAGGCAATAAACCATGTGTCTGGATGAGTCAATCTTCCTGCACTTTGTAGGACCTTCACTCGGTCTCCAGGTTCTGTGTCAGTTTCCCAATGCAAGGCAAGTCTGCAGCTGATGGGGAGGGATGGATTATGCGCCAGAAGGGAAGAGGGATTTGAGAAAGCTTTTCCACCATAAACAGAATGATGTTCATAGCATCAACCACTGCCCTCTCCCTCTCCCCAAAGCAGAGCTTTCTATAACTGAGGAAGGGCAAAGAGCCACAGACTCCCTGAAATTCTCTTATAGCCAATCTTCCTTATGTGGAAAATGCTCAGATACTATGCTGATGGGCCAAACCCTAAAACGGACAGAGGTCCCAAGAAGTGTATCTCATTTACTCTCAGTGCTCCGAGCCTCCCCTTGACTACAGATCTCTCTAGCAATTGGAAGGACCCAATTCCACCCTTAACCATACAGGAGGTTGCCCGTGGGTCCATTCAGTTTCCTCTGCAGCTAATAGCATTGGTATAAGCAATAGACGAGTCAGTTTTTATCAAAGTGGTGTAAACAGATGAGGAGCATAAAGATGGGGACTGGGAATATGGTAGCAGCACATGAAGGGAACAAGCTCAGTAACACAGATTAAATTCTTACCTGAATGCCATTCAGAGAGGCAACTCCCATGTAGAGAAAGACACCATACAACACCGGCATCGGAATATACTGTGGGCAGAGGAAAAACAAGCACACGGTGCTTAGATGTCTCCTGTGAACCACTGCAGAAAGAACATTTCTAGCAGTGTTTGTCCAGAACGACATCCGGGGGAAATCCTGGCTGAAAAACAACCCTGGTCCACAATCAAGCAGATAGATGCTGTAGTGACAGGGTACTACAAATACCATATAGAGAAGAGGCAAAACGAATGCCTACGGTTGCTTCTGGGGAGATGCAGCCACATGCTCTCCCTTTCTAAAGTCTCAATTGAGCCCTACATTTGGAGGTTTTTTCCCCTTTTCAAACGTTTCTACTGTGATTGACTTGAAGTGGACCACATCTGAGCTGAGCAAACAGGATACTGCTCTGACGTTTTGGGGAGGTCAAGCCACACCTGTAAGGGGCCATGTCACCACCTGCCCTGTTACTCCGGGTGCCGTAAAATGCTATCCTGGTGTAGCTCAGAGCCCTGACACAGCCAGCCAGCACGCAAGTTACCTCCTGGCTCCCACCGCCCAGTTCCTTTTTGCTGGGTGACCCCAACACCTTCCCAGTCCTGAATTCCCCCTAAACCATCTGCCAATGTGACACTCTGCTGAGGTTCCCAGAACTGAGTTACTGGGTACAGATCTACACTATGATAAAAGACCCACGGCACAGCTGAGGCTGGCCCAGATCAGCAGAGCTTGGGCTATGGGGCTTTAAAAGGGACTATAAACTTGCAGCGCAGATGTTCGGGTTCAGGCTGGACCCTGGGCTCTGGGACCGTCCCTTCCCTCCCGTGCTCCTGATGGGGAGCAGGTTGGTGGGTGGGGGCACCTATTTTTCCGGGGCCCACCAATTGGCCTGGGGCCCCTGGGCATGGGTCCCGTTGGCCCAGGGGCTAATCTGCCGCTGCATTAGTGAGCTACCAAGGGCCACAATGTTTTACTACTTTTCGGATCACTGTTTGCTGTTTGTACAGGACCTAGAAAATCTGATGGTAACTGTCTGAAAATAATTGCTAACACTCATTTATAAACCCTGTAATAGTCAAAGCCATCCTGAATTTATCTGGTACTCATATATCAAGAAGAGACTATTACTGTTATGGTCAACTGATTAGTGTTCCTTCTATGAGACAGAAAGAACTGCACAACTGTGTGTCATAGGCCCTATATCACTAAAGAAGATTCTCCTTTAGCTCAAGTGGCAAGGAGAAGAAGGATCTGTGTTCTCTTCACATGAAGTTCTGAGTGACCATGGCACATAGCATAGCGAGCCCAATTTGTTCCAGTAGTTACCTGTCAACGGGGTGTTAGGTGGACTTCATGCCAGTCTAAAAGAGAACTCAATAACTTCACAAGAAAGGAGAGCATGTCCTACCCTTTCAAGAAATGGAGTCAAAATGGAATGGGAGCCAGGCTACGATCTAGTGCATGGGATAATATACTGTGGGATTCCGAGACCCTTCTCTGGCACAGTTATCCAGAAGGCAAAAGAAGAAGAGCTTTCCACCGTAATCCAACAATACCTCACTGGGCCATTGGTTCAGCACAGACCTGTATTCTGCTTGGTGTCTTATAGTTATCTGAATGCTGACTGGACCCCTGGGCCTTCATCAGCAAACTGTGCAGTGAAGAATGTTGTGTGAAGTAGAAAGAGGAAATTTTACCTTCAGAATTGGAGCCAGGAAGACCGATATCCCAGTCAGGACAAAGACAATGATTCCGGTGACTCTCTGCTCCCTGGCAAAGAGCAAAGACAGGCAGAGTGAAATGCGGCATCGGGGTGGGACAACTTCTTGTGTTTGCCTTATGTTCCTAGGGTGAAATGAACAGCTGGGACATTGAGAACCAATGGGCGTGTGTGGGTCTGCTGGCCTGTCTCCCCAGCCCAGGAAAGACCAACAGCAGAACGTGGTTTATTCATTCAAACACAAAACTCACAACCCAAGCAGGCCGCAGAACCCAGGGGCCTTTCCCCATGCATCTCTTCTCCCTAACTCCAGTGCCTGCCACAAGCACTAACCTCCACCTCTAGCTCTCCCGCCTCCCAACTGAGCTCTCTTAGCTCTTCTTAGAAAACACCTGACCCCTTCCAGCTGGATCTGATAATTGAAGCTGGCCACAGGCCCGCTGACCTTTAAAGATGACCCTGTTATATTGCCAGATATCTACAGAGAGGAATCTAGACAGATGGACATATATGGGGATAGACAGCCAGCCAGCCTGCCTCTAGGTAGGTTTTCATTACAACATTCCTCTCTTCTGCTCTCTGCTCCTGTTGCAGTCTCCCTAGTGTGATCTTTAACTCCCTCCTACTCTGGTCTGTTTGTCAACCTAGTTCTTTACTGAATTTCTCTCCCCCTCTCATATTCTTTTCTTTGTGAGAAATAAACCCCAGTAACCTTTGAGGTCTGAGTCAAACTTTAAAACCCGCAGAGTTTGAGAGGATTCAGCATTAGGCAAAACAAATCCAGAGATTGCCTCGATCCCACCGGCACGAGACCACGTCCTGCAAACCCCCCAGTTTGCAACATTTTAGAGGGCCTTAAAAGCACTTCCGTGGCACTCCCAATCCCCAAGTCATCACATCACCAGGCAGGAGTTTAGCTCAAAGAGCGAAAGCCCTGATGTCCCACTGACTTTCGATGAGATTTCGCCTCCTTTTGAAGAAGGGGCTTGCGTCCTTTGGTAAATCTGACAAAATTCAGCCAACCCTGGGCCTCTCCTGATTTTGCTGCTAGAGCTGCAGGGCTCCACATCTGTGACAGTGTCTTTGGCTCACACTGCACTTAACCCCTTGTGCACTCTGGCACACAGTATATCCCGGGTCTTTCCCTCTGCCACGCTCCATCGTGACACATCTACTCTCAGCCAGACAGGAGCTGTTGGGGTATTGCTGCCAGACCTGAAGCTACAGGGAGAGACCAGATGCTTGGGGACCCCACCAGGGATAGGCTGAAATACTAGTGTGAGAGTTTCCTGCTCATGGTCCATGTGGTCCAGGGCAGGAGCTGGATGTCATGGAGAGCGCTTGGGAATTAGGGGGTTTCCATTTTAATTTGGCTGAACTTCTTATCATCCTTCCTTAGGATCTCCCCCCGGACGCTATCCCCCATCTTCCTCCACACACACTGCCAACACAGCCCAGCCTCTGGACCCGATTCTCCACACGCCTTACACCTCAATTTACCCCGGTGCAAAGTGAGCAAGAAGTGGGTTCCATACACACGAGCACCAGCACAGAGAGCTCTGGTCTGGGGGTGTTTTACAGCCGCTGTGCATGGGAGTCAGTAGCTACAAAAGGCACAAAGGGCAGGGGAGAATCTGGTCTGTTACTTAGGTCTGCTCCTTCTGCAAAGAGATTTGGGACAGGTGGGGAGGAAAAGGGTTTGCATGCAGCACCCTGCCCATTGCACCCAGAGGCCCTTAATGGAATCGCTTTGCAGGCGCCCAAAATTTACTGCCCTGCAATGAGGTGGTGCAAAATACAGCTCTTCTGGGGAATAGCCCATAACAACTACTTGAGATGCTGGAAACGTGGCTCCCATTTCTGTAGCTAGAAGCATGCTGGGATTACAACCTACCCGACCTGCATGCTGCTTCGTGGCGCCCTCGGCCTCCGCTCTCCAAACCAAGGTAGCTGCACGCTAGACTTGGATGTGAACGGATAGTGGCATGGCCTTGTGAGAGCCCTCACCTCACTCCCAGGAACTGGGGCTGCTCCCCTGGCGCGCTGGTCTCCGTCTCCATCTTTAAGCTGTCGATGTGGGCTATGGAAATGACCGTGGCCGCCACATACCAAGGCAGCCCCATGAACGAGCACACGGCCATCAGGACCCCCACCCAGAACAAGTCCAGGTGATAGCCTGCCGCTTTCTGCAACAGAGCAGGTTTCTGGTTAGGCAACGGGGGCCTGACCCCATCCTCTCTGCTCCAGAGTGTGAAATGTTTAACACTGCTCCCAAGGGGGATTTTCAAGAGGAGAGCAAGGGAACTCGGCACCCATCTCCCATTGAGTTTCAGTGGAAGTTGGAGACCAAACTCCCTTCAGTGCCTTTGAACATCCCTGTCTAAAGAACTACAGAGACTGAGCTTTTCTCCCTTGACATTTCAGAAGTGCTCTAATGTCACCAAAAAACCCCAATGAAATGTAAGGGTTTTGCACCTGAAAATAGAACCAGTTTGAGGAGAAAACAGGAATTATGATTTATTTCTATTCCTGCAGCTCCTAGGAACCCCAGTCATGGACCCCGCTGTGCCAGGCACTATACAAACAGAACAATAAGATAGCGCCTTCCCCAAAGAGCTGATTCTCTAACTACCAGACTGGATCAAACCAGCAGTCCACATTGCCCAGCATCCTGTCTCTGACAGTGGGGCAGTATCCGCTGCTTCAGAGGAAGGTGTAAGACAGTTCTGCGTGGACAATTATGGAATCATTTGCAGTTGCGTCCCTGACCTTCTGTTAGAGTTTGGTTTATATCCCTCCCATACCTTATTATCTTGATAATTAAAGAGCTCGTTTTTTGCAGCTAATCCCTGGCATTAAGATCCAAGAGGTAAACAAAACAGCCATAATTTTAGTGGCCATATGGTGGGTGCTACGCTGGAATTCTGTTGTAGTAGGACCTTGATAGTTCACCCTTTCATAATCTGCACAAAGCAGAACTCAGACCCCAAATCCCAATCGTCTGTCTAGATTGCTCCAAGATTTAGAGAACACACTTTAGAAGGCACCAGGACACACCACACTTAAAGAGCAGCACAGCATTCATGAACCTCTTGAATCCCACCTAGACCCTATTTTGACTAGCATAGTCCTGTCCAGGGGCGAAGCTCACCTCAAATGAACAAACGGAGAGGTAAACATTGATTCCAATGTCCATAGAGCACCAAATTCTATCCTTACATGTGCCCAGTTACTTCTGTTGAAGCACATGTGTAATCAAGGGTAGAAGATGGCCCCGTTTCTGTCTGTTCTATGGTTTGTTGAATAGGTTTACACCAGTTCCAGATACTATTAAAAGCCATACCCTCAGTTTGTGCTCCTTCCTATTGACTATGACGGCTGTGATTTGCTGGTCCATGAAGATCAAGATGGTAACCAGCAGAGCTGGAAGGGCGCTGGCCAAGTAGATCCACCATGGATTCTTACCGAACGGGAACACAAACCATCCTCGATCTAAGCGAGTGGGCTAAAAACATAGAGCAAGGCAAGGGTTATTGCATGCTGCATTCTGATTCTGGGTCATAAAAATTACATTTCAAGAAAATGCCATTGCATTTGGGCAAATTTGTATGAAATCTTGGAAGAATACAAAAACCGGAGTCTGTTGTGAGCGTAATCTCGTTCCAGGACAATCGGAACCTAATCCGCATTGGGAACTGACCACCACCCTCCTGAACCACTGGATAACCATTCTAACCCACAATCACAGCGTGGTGAACTGGCTAGCAGGTATGCACATCACTTCCCCCTACTGGATGGAATTAGAATTGCTCAAATGTGGGTCATAGCCACAGGCACTGTGCCACTAACATTCAAGGGATCCTCCTTTAGCTCAAGTGCTAGGGGCCTGGGCTTTGGCAGCCAGAAGTGCTGCAGGCATTCTGTCCCCATTTCAGCATGGTTTTCTGAACAACCCTGGTGCAGAGCATAGTCACAAGCATTGTCTCATTGCTTCTCGTGCTCCCCTATCTGTCTACTGCATGGCCCAGTCTACACGACAAAGTTTTAGCAGCATAGCTATGTTGGTTAGGTGTGTGAGCTCTAGTCTGTGTAGCATTGACTAGCCCCGACAGGCCACGTCTACACTAGGAGCACTTTCCTGGTGTAAGAATACTGGTATGCCATATGGGCAAAGCACTCCTGGGACAGACACTGCTTAGGTCAGCAAAGCTGTGCTCTGGACTGGCATTGTTAGACCACCTCACACGAGTGAAACAAGCTAGAGTGGTAAAAGTGCGTGTCTACACTAGTGGCTTTTGCCGGCACTACCCTGTCGGTCCGGAATCACACCTCTTCACATCCCTGCCCGACAGAAGTCTGTAGTGTAGACATAGCTTTATACTTAGGCTTGGTCTACACTTAAAAGTGAGGTCACCATAGCTACATCCATCAGGGGTGTATAACACCACCCATTTTTTCATGTTCTGTGTGTATATAAATCTCCTCACTGTATTTTCCACTGAATGCATCCGATGAAGTGAGCTGTAGCTCACGAAAGCTTATGCTCAAATAAATTGGTTAGTCTCTAAGGTGCCACAAGTCCTCCTTTTCTTTAAGGGGTTAGAGAGGCATAGCTTCGGCGACCTAGCTGTACCCCGATAGTCTCCATAGCGTAGACATACCCTTCGAGCGTAAGCTCTTTGGGGCAGGGACAGTGCCTTTGTTCTGTGTTTGTACGACACCTAGCAAGATGGTGCCCTGAACAGGACAGTACCTTCCACTCTACTCCCCCACCACCCCGGGCGCTATGCTCATAAAATAATTAACAGCAATAATAACTAACTGTGACATCCTAACACAGCCGCAGATTTGTAACAATATGCATCTTGTCAGAGAGAGCTGAATACTTCGAAAGGGACGCTAGTGATTTTACCTTAAAATCGGTAGGCACTTGCAGTTTAGGAGTATTCAGTCCAAACAATACATCGAGACCAACGAACATTAGTATGGACATGAAGATAGAGAAGTCACTAATAAGTTTGCGTAGCTACAGAGAGAGAGAGAGCACAAATCAAACACAAAGAAAAGGCAGAAAAGTGGCAGAGTTCGAGCATTAATCAGAGAATGAAAATAATTCGTGTGAGACGCAGTGTTAGCTGATTCATTTCAACAGAGAAATGGAATGGGTATCTACTGAGATCAGTATCAGCTTGCATCAGCTGGAGTTGGAGTCATTTCCGAGTGAATGATTAATATCTACCTAAGGTACTCATATGGACACTGTTACCTTGTGAGCACCTTCCATTCTTTAATGGGGATGCTATTATCCCCATAATACAGAGGGGAAACTGAGGCACAGAGAGGCTAAGTGACTTGCCCAAGGTCACATAAAAAGTCTGTGGCAGAGCAGGGAATTGACCACAGGTCTAATCCCATCCTGGCTCCTTAACCACTGACCCATCCTTCCCATCCCCTGCTCTAATCAATGTATATTGTGTGCCAGGGGATAAACTTCCTTCTATGTGATGTTTGCACATATATCACTGAGGCTGGATGTTCAATGTCCATAAATTTGATGGCTGGGGGAGACGGGGTGCTCAAGAAATATTTTTGCCAATAATTTCGCTACTGAAAAATCGGATCAGCCAATAAAGTGTTTTGGAAACTGAATCCCTTTCATCCCATTCCTAATGTAGCTGTTGGAAGGACAGTCTCAAGGGTTAGCTGGAAAGGAATTGGAAAGGACAGAAATCAGGAGAGGAAAGGACTTCAAAACTGCTACATTCAAACCTTAATTATACTGGGAACATGCAGCTTTGGAGTGTCCAGGCCAAACCAGGCATCTATTCCACAGAACAGCAGAATGGAGAAGACAATGGAAAAATCAGCAATGAAGGCCCTGACCTGGAGGCAGATGGGGTTGGGAGGGAAAGGCTGGTTAAACAGGGTGATTTACAGATCTCCAAGCATGCAGTACACCACAGGGACATTAAGAGACACACATGCCTGATCTCCTTCTCATACAGGTGTAACTCTGTTGATGTCAAAGGAGTTACTTTTGATTTGCACTGGTGTAAGTCAGAGCATCCACATCAGCATTACCAGTTTTCGTGATTTTATTGCTCGTCTCACAATACATGCTGGTTTTATTAAATCCCAAGCTCCTGGAGTCATGTGAATATGTGAAACTCTCAGCTTTCATTTAAATGTTCCTAGTCCTTCTGGTTGTGGAGAAAAGCTTGGAAATGTGACCAAGCGCAGCTTAAAAGCTCACAAATCAGAAGGCAAATTAAAACAAAAAACAGTTAAAAAAGAAGCTTATGTTTTCAGGTTGGCAATATTGGCATATTGCTTTATTAAAACATTAAATCCTCAACTGAAATCTGGAAGAGGGTTTTTAAATGGCAGCAACTTGTAGTTTTCCAGCAAGTTAATGCAAAGTTTCAAGAACGTTCACTTGTCAGATGTAGAAAAAATAAACTCAGAAACATGGCTCTATTCCTCGTAATTCTGCAATTGGCAGAAATATCAGCTCGTGGTGGCTCGGATTCTGCTACTTGTAAATGAATTGTATGCATAGAAAAAGTTCAAGAATCTTTTAGAGAGACGCAGACTTCACAGAAATGGGAAGTGAAAAGCATATGGGCATCTTAAATTTATCCTGAATTTTAAATGTTAAAAACTTGCCATTATGAAAGCTATGACTAATAAAAATGTTCCCACAACTCAAAAAAGGCATCCTAATGAAAGCAGTATGCAGTGTTTGCAGCCCAATATTGCTGCATCCAAAAGTGAAATGGACCATAAATAAAAGCAAAACTGGCTTCACAGATTTTCATTGTCCAAAGTAGGTGAAATGCAAAACCCAACAAAGAACATCCATAGCAAGCAGCATACTGGATTTTTACATTCTTTCATTTTTAATAATCTAAAGGACACCTGCTGGATAGGTTAAGCTCAGAATTTTGTTGCTGTAAAATAAAGTGTGTGGAAGGGAAGGATAAAAGCTAATATGAAAATGTTTGCATGGATTTCTATAAAATAAAATTAATCTTCTGTACTTTATTGCACGTTTCCTTTGAACAGGTGTCTAATTACAAATCATGGGGCAAGCTAAAGAGATGTTCATAATAAAAAAAACAAAAACAAAACCAACCCCAAACACCCAAACTAGAAATCTTGCATGCTTCTACCTCTTCTTTTTCATATTCTCCCCTCCCCTCTCTGACCTGCACATTTCTTCAATAAGACCCTGATCCTGCAATTAGATCTGACCGAGTCGGCCTTTGTGCCTGTAGAGAAGCCCTCTGACTTTGATGGGACAACACCCAGGCATAAGAATCTGTCCATGCAGATCCAAATGCAGGACTGGAAGCCATGATCCGTATTTCAAGTTCCCCGTGTCTCTCCGAAAGGGACCAGCTTACAGGTTTTGGTGGAAACTGAACTACAGATGGGTTTCATGGGCTTTGTATTTTTTCTTACCTTTGTAGGAAAGTAGCGACTGAACTTAAATTTCTTCAGCGTTACAGTCATGGAATAAGTCCCAAAGAAGAGGATGAAGGACATGAGGGCTAAGTCAGGAACAAATTTACAGGATTTCCCTACTAGGCTTCCGCCATACTTTAGACATTCCTTCTTACTCAGCTGGGTCCAGTCCAGAGCTGTTACGTTAATAGCATTGTACTTGGAATCGAAATGTTGAAGAGAATAAACCAAAATACTTATTAATACATTGAGCAATTCTCGTATGCAGGCAAATGCAATTAGTCACATGGCACTGCTTAGGAGCGCCACTACAATTCTGGGGAAAGTTAAAGTGCTCTGTAAAATATACAGAGCAACGCATCACAGAGCAGCGGAGGGCAACAAAAATGATTAGGGGACTGGAACACATCAGTTATGAGGAGAGGCTGAGGGAACTGGGGATGTTTAGTCTACGGAAGAGAAGAATGAGGGGGGATTTGATAGCTGCTTTCAACCGCCTGAGAGGGGGTTCCAAAGAGGATGGATCTAGACTGTTCTCAGTGGTAGCAGATGACAGGACAAGGAGTAATGGTCTCAAGTTGCAGTGGGGGAGATTTAGGTTGGATATTAGGAAAAACTTTTTCACTAGGAGGGTGGTGAAACACTGGAATGCGTTACCTAAGGAGGTGGTGGAATCTCCTTCCTTAGAAGTTTTTAAGGTCAGGCTTGACAAAGCCCTGGCTGGGATGATTTAATTGGGGATCGGTCCTGCTTTGAGCAGGGGGTTGGACTAGATGACCTCCTGAGGTCCCTTCCAACCCTGATATTCTATGATTCTATAATCACAGTCACCCGTAAGAACTTGGCTCAGAATTCATAGTATTCAATGTATTTCCTACAGTAAGTATAAGGATAACTGTAAATAGAAGTAACAATATCCCTTTATCCAATGGCAAAATTGGCAAGTTGTTAAGGGTGACCACTTTCATGACATTAAACTTCAGTGGAATTAAACCAGATAAGAACCATGTCTCTTAATAATGAGGCATTCAGTGCTTGTCTGGTGCCCAGATATGAAAATATTTTCAAAAAGTGCCGAGTGATTTTTGGATTCCCCAACTTGAGACCGCTAAAAAGGCCCTGATATTTGGAAAGTGCTCAGCTCCCGCCTGTGAATGTCAGACTTCTTTAAGGTGTCTCAAGTTGGGCACCCACAAGCTGGGGCACCCAGGATTACTCACAACTTCTGAAAGTCATGACCATTGTTTGTATCTTGGCTAGTGTAAAATACACACCAATATAAAAGTAACTATCTGTTCCATGGTCTTGGATTCTCTACTTATTCTAACTTGTGAGTGTAGACAAGCCCTAAACTGGTGCAACTTTTCTAAGGGCTTGTCTACGCTTGAAAGTTAACTAGGACTAAGGTAGGGTGTGAATTTAAAGTCTAATAGCTACTCCTGAATAACCCGTGTGTAGACAAACCCTTGCTCTGGTGCATGTCCCAGGTGGTTGGGAGCTCCTTAAGCCGCAGCACACAGTTTCACTGGTTTAACTGAAAGTGTGATTTTAAATTGAGTTAAACCGCTGTGGAGGGTCTTTTTTCAGTTTAAACCAGGTTCTTCAATTTCAATTAAGTCAGCTAGGAACAGCTTTAAATTCAATTGAAATAAACTGCTCTTAAATGGAAATAAGCGTGTCCACACAGAGGTTTGAGCTGGCTTAAATAAGCCAGTGGAAGTAGGCGCATAGAGAGGCCTCACATTCAATGGTGAGGTACATGCTTTATAAGTGCTTGACTGATTATGCCTGCACTGCACACACAGGGGAGATTAAACTAACCCAGCGTGCACTGCTATGGATTATTTGCCTGCAGTCTGTTCTTTGGTGGTTTATAATGTCCTGGTTGGGCACGTGAAGGGGATGTCGCCAGGTCATTGCAACTGGAAGGAAGAGACACACAGTTCCCATTCCGCTCCTTCCCCAAAGCCGAACGTTAATTCCATGCCGTGATTTAATTCATTTGGTTGGCAAGTCATATACCTAAAAAGTTGATTTCTAAAGAGATCGCTGTAGGCTTTGATAGCATCCCTGGAAGAAGACTGAGTGACTGATTTAACTGGTGGATCCCCATGTGTCCCACTTCCTTTCTTTCTGGGCTAAGAAAGGATCCAGAGGGCTTGGCTACCCCCTACTTGAATATACATAAAACAAAACTACTTACCACAGAAATGTTAGTGTTGTTTGGTGCCAGCGGAGCTGAAGCATTGAACAATGTTGTATTCACTGCAGAAAAGGGGTTTGTTATTAAGGTTTTATATATATGAAAACAAATAGTCAAGTTCAACCCAGCATGGAAATCCTGTTTAAGCCTAGCGGACCCTGCTGGCTCGAACCAGTAACCGCCCTTCCATTCCCAGGAGAGAGCAAAAAATTCTGCGTTCAGTTCCCAGCAAGGGTTACCTAGCGGCGCACACAGCTATGGGCCATTTAGACAGTTCTGTCTACACGGAAGGGAAAGAATGTAATGAAATCCAGGATAAGCACATCATTACAGACCTGTTGGGAAGGGAGGGGGATGGGATCCAGGAGTGAAACCCAGCACGAAGGGCAGAACACAGATTTTGGGAGCTAGAGTGTAAACCCTGGTTCTAACTCCAGCAGCGACTTCTCCCTGATTAATACGGTGTGTGGCCTTCCATTTAGACCAGAAAATAACCCCCGAGGGCTGCATTAGCAACTTGCCAGGAGCCTGAGAGATGCACTTAATTGTAAGAACATTGATTGTACCTTCCTTCAGTTATCCGAGGAGGGGCAGCCCATGGAGACTACAGGTCCCATGGTGCAACACTTCATCTTAGGTCACGTGACCTCCAACTCAGCTCCCAGGCATCTTGGGATTTGTGGTGTCAATGGGCTTCCCCTCCACTTTAAATGACCACATTTGATCCATGGACCACATTCGGCTGCTACCTAGGCCACGGTCAGAAGCACTGCCTCTCAGCCTAAAGAAAAGAGTGGCCATATAAATACACAGAACCCATTTTGGTTTTTTGGATAGCTTCCAGGGATATATACCAATGGGAGCCCCCCCCGAATCAAATCAAGCCATGCCCCCTGCCACCCTCTTCCAGCTCGCTGAATGTCCCCTCAGTTGTTCATTGTGTTCTCTGTCATTATAACATATACTGTTGTGCTTACCACCAATTCAGAGAATGCATGACGCAGATGTGGTTCCTTCTTCAAAGCCTTCGCTTTTCTGTATGTGGTATGGGGCAGGGGATCATAGTTTGAAAGGTAAGATGTCCATCTGAAAGAATTGCCATTCCTGGGGGAGGGGGCACTGGAGAGAACCCAATGTCTCTTTCTCCTGGAGCAGGTCTTACCCTCATTCTTAGAGGGTCACTCCTTCTGTAAGAACTTTGTGGCGTTTGGAGAGATCCACTGGGGCCCACCTTTTTAGAAACAAGCTGGGGAAAAAGAAACCCTTCTCTCTGCAGAAGCTGCTTTTGCTCAACAGGTCACCTCTCATCTAGGGTGAATCTCTTCCGTTGCCATCCTGGATTCTCGCTGCAAGAAAGAGGCTTCCCCTCTCTAACCCCATCCAGCCCTTTTCAAGGAGAAAATGGATGGCGAGAGAATGCACTCTCTCACACTTGGAAACCCGAATGGAGAAAAACCAAACCACAGCACTAAGGATGGTACTTAAAGCACTTCTCTGGAGCCTTTTGCTGGAGGATTTTAAAGGGCTTAACTAAGTGGCAACATTCTTGGTATGTTGGTATTATTCCACCCATTGTACAGATGAGGAAACTGAAGCACAGAGAGATTAAGTGACTTTCCAAAGTGACTTTTCCATTCTGCTTAAAGAATACCCTGCAGAAGGATGAATTTACTGGAAAAAAAAAACCCTATGCATAATTTACATGGGTTTTGAACCTAATTTTCCCACTGCTGCAGATGAACTTGTTAAAGTCATGAGGTTTCTTTTGGCAGGCATGGATTCATCATGGGAGCTGTAGTCTCCATGGGCCGCCCAATCCAGTTAACAATTCTTCATCTATGTTAAAGGTTGCTATAAAGAGGGCAGTGATCAGTTGTTCTCCATGACCACTGCAGGCAGAATGAAGAGTAATGGGCTTAATCTGCCGCAAGGGAGATTTAGATTAGGTATTAGGAAAAACTGTTTAACTATAAGGAGAGGTAGCCACTGGAATAGGCTTCCAAAGGAGGTCATGGAATCCCCATCAGTGGAGGTCTTTAAGAACTGGTTAGACAAACACATGTCAGGGATGGTCGAAAGTTGACTTGGTCCTGCCTCAGCTCAGCTTGGTCCTGCCTCCTGAGGTCCCTTCCAGCCCAACATTTCTATAATTCTGAAGGTGTTCACATAACATCTAACGTCCTGCCTCAAGATACTGTCATTCCTTTCCCCGATGAACTACACAGGATAATTAATGAAGGAGAAGTGATTGCTGGGTTAGAATCAGAGCCCTTGGTGCTACCAAAACAATACTCCACCACCAGAGAAAAAGGAAGGGAAAACTGAACTAATGTGACTTTTGGTTCGATTAACTCCAGACTTTACAATGTTAAAGGTTTCTTTCGATAACCTTTAGCTTTTCCAGAACCAGACATATTTGCAATTTCTACTGCTTTAAATTGTTCATTGCCCATCTTAAAGAATACTGTAGCATTGGCTGTATTTTTCTGAGAAGGCCCATAAAAGTGCTTTACACAAATGGATATATTGGACTCGAGATAAAAGTAGGAAACATTAAAAAAATAAAACTAAAACAAAAGGGTAAGAGTATCAAATATTAAATAATTTTAATATTTATAAAGCGATACTCACTTGAGATTGAAAGCAGCCAAATAGATGTGTGCAGCAGAGACAAATATGGTACAAATCAGTTACAATAGTCAAAAATCAGAACTAACAAAAATAAATAAAAGGACCAAAAGGAGATTAACACACTCTCAATATCTGGAAGAGTGAAATGTCCAAATCGGAGACCACTTTATTAGATGCCCAGAGCAACCCAGGTGAAAGATCAAGTCTAAGTGTTGCTGCTGTTGGGAGGAGATTGAGGGTTTACAGCGTAGAAAAACTTCTAGAGGAGAATGGGGTTTCCATGTGGACTTCGGGGTTTGCGTGTAACAAAGGAGATACGTGTGGTTTTGATTTGCTCAGCTCAGATTTAAGTCACTTAAAATACATTTTATTTTTAAATTAACTCAGTGATGGTAAAAAGATGCCAGCTTGACAGCTCTGGAGACTGAAATCCTTTGTCCACAGAACAGATACTGCATGGATGAAAAGAAGGTTAGCTGTCCACACAGACTTGGCCAACATGCCTCAAACTCTGTCCTGAGGGACTGCTTCTAGGTGTGAGAGTAATTCAGTCTCCGTGGGCTAGATCATGTTGTTTAGACACAGTCCAAAGCAGAAAGTGCCCTGTGACTCCCACGCGCTTCTGTATAGTTCACCTGTCACTACACCCCGATATGGGTTTGTGTTCAAAGGAAGCTATTACTACAGGAGACCATCCTGCTAAAAAGATGATGATGATGAAGCCAAAAAGAAACATTCTTTTGTGCTAATGTCCTCAGAAATCAGACGAGTTGATTTAGTTCTCTCTAGTTCAAACGTGGATCCCAGCTGGTGTTCACAGGAAACACATGTGAAATGTGTGGGTTTCAGAGCAGTTTGCGGGAACCCACTAACCCCCCATTACAACTGGTTGTAATAGACGGGCCATCTCAGAAGTCAAATGAGCCATGGAGACTATGCTAGCAAATCATCCCTAGAGATGAAGGACCTGATTCTGTTCTCACACTGATTTTAAACCAATGTAACTCCATGCTTGGAGTTTTTCCCAGTCAGAACTGAGTGAAGTCTCCGGCATTGCACGGGGCAAGCCTGCACGGCCACAACTGTCCTTTGGCTCACTAGTGGATTTCAGCTTCCACGGCTCTTGCCTCTGTCTACTGATGCCTTCCATTTGGGTATTGCTCAGCAATGTACGGAAAAGAAAGTATTAGCAAATTTGTGCAGAAAGTTGCGCGTATATGCAACATTTAATCAAACTGGAAAAGTTCACCAATGTTTTGGGAATATTTTTGTGGTAACTTTGCACACATGATAGTCCATTTCTTTTTTGAAACAGTCCTTTTTTCCCTCTGCATTGCACCAGACAGAGACAGGGCCCTCTCTTCAGATTTCCCTTTTTTATATTTAATGCTTCACAAGGTCACCCAGACTGTGCCCAGGGAGGGGAAGCACTTTTTCAGGCTAGCAGACCTGTGGCCACTGAGTGGGAAGTGCTGTTTCAGAAAAGACGACTCAAAGGGTCAAATTCTGCTTTCTGGAAGGGCCTGATCCTGCACCACCGCAGGCTTCTACAGCATCAGGTCCTTACATCAGTTGAAATGAGAATCACTCCACTGAAGTCTCTGGAGTGACTCCAGATATGCAGTGACTTCACCAAGAACAGAATTTGATCCTCTGGCAGCAAGAAATTGCAGCCTCTCTAGTCAGAGTTTTAAAATGTGGGATGATTTAAGAAAAGTGATTAAAAATAGACCTGGAAAAGAAAAAAGTTAGAATTTCTAAGCCAGTTTAAGAGGCTTGATTTTCCTGCCAAACAAATAGGCAACATTTTTGCAAAGACAGACGATTTTTCAATCTCAGGAATAACTCAATTTTCACTGCAAAAAAGAGCTAAATAAACGAACCGTTTATGCAGACTGAAATTTAAGAGGCACTTTCAAGATTAAATTAATATAGTAAAAAAATCTTGTGATATGTGATTAAAACTGGAATATAAAAAATGAATTTACTTTTCATTATTCACGAATTTTATCTGCATGGATTCAACTCAGTTTAGACTCAGTGAAACTAGACTGCTCAGTTTCAGTGTATTTATGTTAAGTTTCACTTTCTGTCTTATTTGCACTAGGATGATGATTTATGTTTGAGTTTCTAAAACTGTAGGATGATGAAGGAGTACTTGTGGCACCTTAGAGACTAACCAATTTATTTGAGCGTAAGCTTTCTTTCAAAATGAGGGGGAAGGGGTCAATGCAAATTCCTCCTGTTTTCCTTGAAATGTAAGTGTCCTGAAAATCTTTCTAATCATATTAGTTGTGGTTTTTTCAAACAAAATCCAAACTTTTGCTTTAAAATATTTGACAGTTTCTCCAAACAGGAAGGGAATTCACTGAGATATGCATGAAAGAGCTGGTTGGAAAATGAAGGGGTTTTCCCTGCAGAAAATTCTGACTTTTCATGAAAAAACCCTGATTTCCCCCCAGTTTTTGGCAACTGAAAACAAATAAAATTTTGGCCAAAAAATTTGAAAAAAGTGTGTTTGTTAAGACCTTAGTTTTCCAACGAGAAACTGAATTTTTTCAAGAAACATAGGCACTTTTTGGTAAAATGTTCATTTTTGGTCAAAAAAATCCAGTTTTCCATTAGACAAAAATTCAGATGGAAAATTTTCCAGCCAGCCCAGATGGATGATTCTGAAGGGAAGAAACTGGAAATGGTATGTGACCTAGTGGTTGCAGTAACTGTAGTAGCTAGCAGGACTTGGAATTGGCAGTAAAAATACATATAGTCATATATTTCTCAGAGAACTATAGCTCAGCAATAGGAGCCAGTAGCCCAAACCAGGTAGTATGTTATTCCTAAATCAACAAAAGGACAGAGACTTGTAAGGGGGCTGGTTGCCTTCTCTAGCTTCCTCTGTCTCTCCATCTGCATTCCATATGGTTGTGTCATGTACTCAGTGTTCTGGTGGAGAATTACTGGCAGACACCAGCAGGCAACATTTGACATGCATCTTTCAGGATGGCACTGTACATATCCCTGCGGTGACCTCACCAATTGCACGTTAACAGGAACATGTTTCCAATCAGATTAAACCGTAAATTCCAAGTCAGAGAAGATATTTTGTTTGTTTTTCAAAAAGAAAAGAGCTGCTGTTTTCTGTCCCCATTTAGAGGAAGTGAAGGTATGTGTCAGCAAGGTAGCAAACGGAAATTGCCTGTAGGCCAAGTTCCCACTCTGCTGCAAACAGGACACGCACACCCCAGACCTGGTCCAAACTTAGCTCCTCCACTTCCTGGAGTCTGTCTTTACTGTTATCTTATAACAACCAAACATAAATCTCTTAAGCTTTCTCTAGGGTTGTTCCTACAGTTTTTACCCTAGAGGACCACACACTGTCTCAGGCCCTAGTTCTTTTTGCCCCTCCAATACTGTAAGTGGGAACTAACAGGATCCCATCTGCCCGTATGAGTTGTCAGAAACAGTTCTGCATCTTAATGCACCTGCCGATCCCTGCATTCCTGTGCGCGTTCCCGGAACCTGCCATTGGATTACCGCTCTACTCGGCCTTCAATATATATTGTGGAAATTTCCCTTGCCCTCTCGCACTAGCTGCCTTGACTACCTGATGTATCATGTACACCATGGAGAAACATAGCTCCAGTGATCCCCGTGCACCAAGTATATTACCCTTGAAGTGCCAATGCTTCATTAGGTAAACTGAGTAATGTGCCCATGCACACACAGCACTTCTGTGGCAGAGCTAAGAATAGGACCCAAAAGTCCTAGCTCCGAGTTCCCTGCTCTAATAAATTTGTTAGTCTCTAAGGTGCCACAAGTCCTCCTTTTCTTTCTGCTCTAACCACTACACCAAGCTCAAATACTGCCTGGCAAGGAGACAATCCAGCGGGTTTCTGCAGAACTGGACTGAATGCAATTGTGTACTGGACCAGGAATTTTTCAATTTCCTCTGAAGCATCTAGTAAAGGATGCTAGAGATAGGATATTAGAGACCTGGGTTGATGGACAATTGTTCTGTTTGGTATATGGGCATTCTTATGTTCCTACAAAAAAGAGGAAGAATGCTTATGCTGACAGCAGGTCTTTCTGAAAGGTTACTTGCTATTAATGCAGGAAAAAACTTCAACAAACCAATATTTAAACACGAGCAAAGCCAGCTAAATGCTTCAGTGGCAGCATTTACTGCCCAGCAGATTTAATATTCGGATCAGACCCGTTTACCAGCTTTGGCCAAGACATTTTAGAACACACTGTAGGAAACAAGCCTGCACTGGCTGAGGATACGGAAATCAAAGTCCGTAGTTTCTATGATTTTACAAGAGTAAAGATGGCAAAGGACCAAACAAACCAAACTGTGCACAAATGCTCAGTGATGCACTTCACTGCGGACGGATTTCGAGATGGGATATTACTTTTTTCTACAGTCAGCACAAAGGTGCAAACTGAAGTTTCAGCAAGACGCTTTGGCAGGATGACCATAGGGCCTTAACCACAAAGCAAAACAGCCACTGCAATGCAGAGCAGGGTGCTGTCAACACGAGAAAACACAATAATGACACCACTGAAGAATTCCAAGAGTCCATGAACTTCTTCTTGTCTTCGCTGCGGGCTTGTCTCCACTACCACTTAAGTCGATGTAAGTTATGTCGCTCAGGCGTGTGAAAAAGCCTCTGAGTGACGTAAGTCGACTTACAGCGGAGTCCATGCAGCACTATGTCGGCGAGAGACGCTCTCCTGCAGACATGGCTTGCCCCTCTCATGGAGGTGGAGTAATGTTGTTAACAGGAGACAGCTCTCCTGTTGAGCACATCTGGCAAAGATGCACCGTGGCCAGCGGCGCAGCTGGGCCGACGTAACGCGGTAATATAGGCTAGCCCTGAATGAACCGATGGGAAAAAAAACGTAGAGATGCTTCCAGACCAAAACAACCCGGGAAGAACTTGCAGCAGTCAGTAGCATGTTTCTGCCTGCTTAGCTTGAAAGGAAACAAATATAGTCCCTAAGACTCTCCAGATATGGGGAATGTGAGTGGAGAGTCCTATATTGATTTAAGCCTCTATCAAGCATTCTAGCTGAATTCAGCAGAACACTTAAAGATGTGCTTAACTTTTAAACATCTGCATAGTTTCATTGACGACTTCAGTCAGGCTACTTGTGTGCTTAACTTTAAGTGCATCTTAAGACTTTCACTGGATCAGGCCCAAGTGCTCAGCCCTTACAGGGTCAAGCCCTTAGTTTGGAGCTGAATGGCTGCAAGATTGTTATAATTATTGTCAATTAACATGTCAACACACTGACACACTTCATAAGAAGAAAAAGAAAACACACATAAGGCTGGTGGGACAGTCCACAGTTTCACAAGTGAAATCATGACATCACGGTACAGACTGATTACTCTCGTTACAGTGTGAATGGTAACACCCATTTGTTTCATGCTCTCTGTGTATATAAAATCTCCCCATTGTATTTTCCACTGCGTGCATCCGATGAAGTGAGCTATAGCTCATGAAAGCTGATGCTCAAATAAATTTGTTTGTCTCTAAGGTGCCACAAGTCCTCCTTTTCTTTTTGCGGATACAGACTAACACGGCTGCTACTCTGAAACCTCACAACCCAGTGTCCTCATGTCAGGATGATATGTCAACAAGTGACCTAAAAAGCTTGCTAAAAAATAGTGATGCAGACAGCACCAACGTGTATGTACCCAGAAGCTTCGCAGATCTAGCTAGAGTACAGCTAGTCCAGAGGTACCCCTACAGGAGCTGCAAATCACACCCCAGGCTGCCGTGTAGACATACCCGCTGTGTCACAATGAGACGATGCAATATGATCTGCCTAGGTATCCGTAACGGTGCTCATCACCACGGTATCTGAGCTGGAGGTGAACTACACACAGTGTTGTGGTTGGTTAGTAGCACAAATGCCCATCGTGGATGACCACGAGTCAAGAAAAGAAACCAAAAAAAGCGACGCATGTTACTTCCAGCACATCAGATAAGCAGCTAACGTGTAATGAAGTGCAATCAGACAGATGTCTGTGGAGGTTATTTTGCAGGCCAGTGCTTATTTCTACATTTCTGTTTCCAGAGCGTGTGTGATGTTGTCGTACCTTTCTACCTTCTCCTTCCATAGTGATTTTAAAATCTCCAAGAGCATTTTTCTCCCCTTAAATAAATCAGCAATTCTGAGGGAAAACATTTCCTGATACCATGACAATAAATGACTCTGTTCCCTTCTGAGTGCTACAAGTACTTTTACACTACTCAGTGTGAATCTGAATTCTGGATAATTTGGAAATTTACTTCCAAGAGCAAATATGAATATTGAGTATGAAATAAAAATAAAAAGCTGTTTGGTTGGTTTTGGTGTGATATAAATGAGCCTAAAATACAGCCTTCTTCAATACAGCCATTGGCAGAGAACGGGTACATCTTGGCTCTGGAAAAAGTTTGTTTTCCTCTCACCCAATGTCGTATTCCTTGAATTGCCCTATCCCTTTGTATCTTTGCGGTGGTAGAAATCAGCGCAGTACCGTACGTAGCTGTTAAAAATCAGAACAAAACACCCCACCCCCAATTCCTACACAGATGCATTTCTAGAAAAGGACCAAGGGGTGAACCAGTCAAAAGGGTTGTGGAAACCTAGTGAATATCCCACGGAAGTCCTGTCACTGAACACACTTACAACTGGAGATGATAAAACCATTCAAGAATATACTCTCGGGAACAATCCAGCATTGTCTGGAAGTTGGATCTAAACAAGTCTTCTCCATCTCTGATTCCTATGGTTTTACATCTGGCCATCTACAGAGGAGGTATTTTGCTGCACTATCTCAGTGACCGGGGATGGGCTGGCCTGCCAAGAAGATGATGTTTTTGTTTAAAATTTGTTTTTGTTCCATTTTGGGAGCACTGCTATAGGGAACCAGAGGTACTGTGCCCACAGGTACACCGCCACAGCCCTCATAACCTCTCTATCGTGGGGGTGTGAAACTTGTATCCAGGAATGTTCTTTGAAAGTGCAGCTGGCCAAGATTTAATAATCATATTGTCAGGAGATCTCAAAGCACTTTACATAGCTGGTCAGTATCATACCCCCCCCACACACTTTACAGATGGGGAAACTGAGGCACAGAGACTTGCCCAAGGTCACCCAGCAGGCCAGTGACAGAACTGGGAAGAGAATCTAGGTCTCCCAAGTTCCAGCCCAGTGTTCCAACAACTAGGCAGCACTGCTTCCATTTAAAACAAGCTGCTGGAGTAAATCACCAAATGAAGCTCATGCAGCAAAGGCTACCCGCCCCTCCACAATTTGCAAGGACCAATCAGGAAGCTGTGCAACACTCTTTCTCAAGAACTGGACCTCAGCATGACCGCTGCGTGGTTCAAACAATCGGCAATTTCACAGTGAAATTTTCAACAGGGAATAGGACTTGTACTCACCTGGGTCAGGAGCAATGCACTCGCATTTGTACATGGTCACGTAGTCTGGTTTGAAGTCTGCATTGATAGGGTAATACTTAAAGGCTCCGATCATCTTCTTGATAGCATCATAGATGAATATAAAGCTGATGAGGGTGGAGAATCCCTCCTCAGTGAAGCGCGTGATGTACTTTATAATGAAGCTGGCGTCTGTAGCCACCAGGATAAGGCACTGCAGGGCAGAATGTAAGCCGATCCACAGGCGGAACTCCATGTAGTCTATGCTGTTGCCTCTGGAATTGTGCACAACAGAAGTTCAGAACAAAACGACAGCTCTGCTCAGGAAAGAGAGATACAGCATCTGAGGGCTCATGGAAAGTGTCACCATATCTGATCTCCAGTGAAAGGAAGAGCCCCCCCCCATAGGGTCCTTTCACCCCAATAATAATGGCCACCCTCCTGGAAAAAGAAATCAGAGTCTGTAGCTCACGAAAGCTCATGCTCAAATAAATTGGTTAGTCTCTAAGGTGCCACAAGTACTCCTTTTCTTTTTGCAAAGACAGACTAACACGGCTGTTACTCTGAAATAAATCCGAGTCTGTGTACTTATATGGCCTCCATTTCCATCCTTATCTATTCTTGCAACACCCCTGTGAAATAGGGCAGTGCTGGTATCCCCAACTCAGAGGGGGAACTGAAGCACAGAGACTATGTGACTTGCCCAAGGTCACATGAATAGTCTGTGGCAGAGCTGGGAATTGAACGTAGGCCTCCAAAGTCCCAGTCTAGTGCCCTAACCACTGCCCCATCCTTCCTCTCTAACTCTGAGGTACAGGGATGGGGATGGACTCAAAGGTGCAATAGAAGAACCCCAGTAGGGGACACCAAGCAGAGAACCCCAGACAGGATCTCTGCTCCAAGAAGAAGAGATCAAGAGAGTCATCCACAGGACAGGTGTGGCACGAGTTTCCTCACTCCACCCTGCCAACGTTCCCCTAACCAGCACAGCAGCTGCCACTGACAAGGGTGAGAGGTAGCTCAGTCTCCATGGCCCATCCAGTCTTTGGCCACTGGGCTGAGACGGCCAATGACTGGGCCGATTGCTGATGCCCTGCCCCCGTAAGCAACCCCACTGGGGGAGCTCCCCCAGCATCCGCTGAAGAGAGAACTGTGGAAAAGTTAGGGAGAAGATGGGGGAAGCTCCCTCTGCTCAAAGCAGAGGAGCAGCAGCTGTGTTCCCTTCCCCACTCGCTCTGCTAGTGGTCTCCTGAGCACCTGCTTCAAAACTGTTCTCACTGGGAGACTCGCAGAGCTGTAGAGTAGGCTCTCTCGGCCTCTTCTCTCTGGTAGACCCACCTGGAGTGCTGCCCACAGCCATAATGACATGGCTAGAGGGACGGTATGTAGGCCTCAACCATGACTCTGAACCTGTCCTGCTCTTGTGCCCCGCTCCCCACTTTGGCATTACCGCTGTGAGGGCCGCGATTCTCAGTGAGCTCCACCTACTTGCTGAAGTCGAAGAGTAGCTTTTCGAAGATGAGGATGGGCCCTGTGCTGCTCAGGATAATGAGCGGCTGACCGGCAAAGAAGCAGAACAGGGAGCCGGCCATCGCCGTGCCGAGGAAGCTCTCCATGACCCCCTTTGGGAAGAGAAACAACGTGGGGAGAAGGTCAGACACATGCACTGGGTTGCAGCAGAGGAGTCGTGCCAAGGGGAGGTCTAATCACAGAGCGTGGCTGCAGAACACACTCACGGCAGTTCTCCTGCACTTTCTTCCCGGCTTGTGTCTCACTGGAATCAGGCAGCGCAAGAATCCCCGCTCCGTCCCTCAAGACCCGTGTCAGCGGTTTGGGGAGGATACTAAGCTGAATGGGCGTTGGTGAATTACCACACTGAGCACAGGTGCCGTGCGACAAACAGGCAGGAAAAACGCTAGCAGAAGCAGCGATTTCATTACAGACTCGTCGCACTGTGAGGTACCTGTGGGGCTCAGACGTGGCAGTTTGAGGGATTGCAGACTCCAAGATGCCCCCTCAGGCTGAGTGACGGTTATGTCCAAGTCTTAGCTAGGAATGGCTTTTCATACCAAGGACCGCAGTCCTGCCCTGTGCCATGGAGGTGCACCGGGGTGGAAATCTCTCACAGCAACAGGGCGGGGATATTTATCTACCACATTAGGGAGGAGAACTGGCTGCAACTCCACAGGAACCTGGCCTCCTGCGTATGGGTTATAGCCAGCTGCTGTGAATCCTGCTATCTGCCCCATGTGTTATCAAGGGACAGGAGCTGCAATGTCTCACCATGCAGCACAGCTAAGGCACGTGCCAACAAAAGCCACCCTGCAAACACTGGGGCATCTGCGGCCAAACTTTCTGGCTGGGGTCCAGCTCTAATAATCCTTTGGAGAAGGAGAACTCCCTGGGCAGCTCTTTGGTTTACCTGGTAGTTGTCTGTAGCATCACCAAGCAGCCCCCCAAAAGTTATGGCATTTGTGATGCAGCCCAGGTAAATGAAGAGGATGGCAGAGATAGACTGGATATGAAAGCCTTCGTAGAAATCACTGGGGAACCAGGGCAGTTTCCTCTTGATATCCAAATACAGGCCGCCGCAAAACCTGGGGGAGACACGCAGAAGGGTCCCAGGTGTGGCAATCCCATGAGCTCTCAGTGGAACCAGGCAATTTAGGATTATTATTTGCGTTGCCGTAGTACCTGGGCTCGGGACCCCACTGCACTAGGTATTGTATAAATGCATAACAAGGACGCGGCCCCGTCCCGAAGAGTTCACGAGGGTGTGCGATAGCAGGGGATGACTGCTGTTTATGCAGCCCTACTTGAGGCTAGCTTTAATCAAGCTTTAGTGGACTAGCCTCACAAGTAAATACCCACAGTTCCAGGCGGGCTTGGAGTACTGGGCACTGGAGCAGGTTTTGCTGCAGGTTTTGCTGCAGCTCTCTTGTTCCAATTGCTGTGCCAGCTAGATTAAAGCTCGCTCAGCTTTGGCTACACAAGCTGCAAACACACCCTGTGATTGCAATACAGACATACTTTAAGCATGAGAGAAGAGGTGAGTGCAACAAACGGATGAGGAGGGCACAAGCAACCAACGAGCCCCGTGTCAACCGTACGCATCAGGGATTGCGTTCTGGGGCACGGATGTTTCTGTGGCGTGCGCCGACCCCAAGGCGGAGTCTAGTCTGACACTTGCTCTGACTTTTCCTGGCAGCATTTAGCCACGAGACTAGGTCAAGCAAATTTTGCTTCTTGGCCTTCAGCTGCAAGCATAAGCAATTGTGCACGCATGTGAGATGTTGCGTGGGCAACTCCCCATTTTGCACACTCAAAGGCACTTTTGCACCAACACCCATCAGTGCTGGCCTTCACCTTTGTAAGGATCTGTGTAAATCAAAGCATAACTGAGGCCTCACGGACATTTGGGGGGAAGGGCAGGTTGGGAGGAGAGGACTAGAACCATTATCACCACTGGGGGTGTTGGGGAGTGTGCTGGGAGGGGGGCAGAGGTGCTTGCATCTGGGGTGGGGTGGGGAATGTCATTTATCCTTGAAGGGGAAGGGAAGATGCGAGGCCACAGGGTGGAGGAGGTTGTAGGAGAGGGCATATTGCCCCGAAGCACAGGACCCAGGCTGGCACCATCCGGCGCTCTCGTCTGTGCACTGCGCAAGGTTTCAGGGGCCGAGGCTTTGCTTACCTGCCTGTCCAGACAAGCTCTTCTCCAGCTTCATGAACTGCTGGCATTTCTCCATCCTCGCTGCCGCCCCCTCCACCACCGCCGCCCCCTCCTGCCGCTCCTCCTGCGGTGCCGTTCATCTGCCCTGCTTCGTTCAGCGAGAACACGGATTTCCTGAGAGAGACACTGGGGGCCATGACGGGAACAACAGCATCTCCCCTCTCCCCAGAAAGGGCTCAAGGCACTTCGCAACCAGCAGGAGTTTAGCCTCCCTGCACCCCGAGGGGTTGGTCATTCCTGATTCCCCTTTGTAGATGGGGATAATTGAGGCACATGGAGGTGAAGCAACTTCTCCAAGGTCACACGGAGAATCAGGACTTCCAGGAGTCTTGACTCCCAAGATCCCGGCTGTACACGCAGGGCCTCCCTTTAGCACAGTTGTGTCTGGGGCAGCATTTTGATTTTTGGTTGGATTTGCCTTTAGGATAATCTAGGGCTTCCAATAATAAGTAAACACACCTAGCTCTCCTAGAGCATGTTTTATCTCATCTCAAAGCACTGCACAGTATCATCTCCATGTTACAGATGGGGAAACTGAGGCACAGCAACTTGGCCAAGGTCACCCAACACACCAGTGGCAGAGCCAGAAATAGACCCCAGATCCCCCCACTCCAATGCTCTGGACACTAGGCCACACTGGAGGGCTCTGCCCGTTTATTGCAGAGTGAAGTACAGAACAACCTGAATCTGTGATTGTGGGTGAGGCAGACAGATTCTTGCACAACCTGGTCTAGTCTACACAAAAGCCAAGGGTTGTGTAGGAGCCTTGAGTTTTATACCAGCTACCACATGCCTGTTATTTCTTTTAATGGTATAGATCATTAGCCTATTGTTATTTTTCCATTTACATGGAACCTTCACAAGCCTCACAGTCATCTTAGAGGATTATAGAGGATACTTATAGAAATTGCTTCCATTGACCCACAAGCAGCCATTGTAACACTGCCAGCCACACTGCAACAACTGCCAGAGGTGAGGAATGGTGCAACACAAGAGGTGAGGAATGGTGCATACTGAAGAATCACAAAACCCACATTTGGATTTCCTTGAGAAAACCATTTAAAAAAAAATATGAAACATCAAAAAATGCTTTCCACGAGGGACAGAGGTGTAACCCAGCCCCCAGCATTCTCTTCACTAACACCCGACACACTGCTCTTGTGCAAAACCTGGCCACAGGGGGTCACCCAGGAGGTGCAGTTAGAAAATTAGTTCCACTCTCCACCCACCTTCTCTGTTCCTGGAGTTTTTCCTACCAATAGGAGAGGAAAAACTCACACATGCTCCAGTTTAGGTCATGTGCACACCTTTAGTTACTGGATTAATGCATCATGAAAAACGGAGCATACTGCACCCGGGAGTGGAATATATTTTGGTAAGATGTCACTTGGATCTAGCATTTCTCTTGCCCCAAAAAGCAACTCTCCACAGCCTGAGATTGTCCTGTAAGTCTTGAGAAAGTTGGTGTTTTTCTCCTTAAAGTGCCAGCTGCTGGAGGCAGGGGATGAGCTAGCTTTTACTTAAAAAAGTAAGTTTCCAGAGAAACCGGTTGCAGAGAAAAACTTGAAAATGTGACCTCTAAGGGTGCGTCTACATAGTGAGCAGCGCTCCGGAGCAGCGAGTCTCAGAGCCCGGCTCTACAAATTCATGGGGCTCCTGCTAAGGTGCTAAAAAGCTACGCCCCCTCTGTAGGCTTCGGAGCCTGATCTCTAGCCCGAGACCAAATCTCTGCATGGCTATTTTTAGCACTCTAGCACGAGCCTGGATCTGTAGACGCGCGCTCGGAGGCCTGCTGCCACGGGCCGCTGCTCGCTGTGCAGATGCCACCCTAAAAGGCTCAAAACCCGGAAGGCAAATAAAAACGCTTGAGTTTGGCAACTCTGAAAAGTGCCATGGAATCTTTCTATGTTATGCCACAGTAAGGGAGCATGTCGCAATCTTTAGCGTATTTTGTCCTTGCAAAATGAGGTCCTCCATGCAGCAAAAGTGCTGGAATGTTGTTCCAGAGCGTTCTGGCCCTGGCACAAGAGATGGATGGATCTCTGCATAATCTGTATCCCCCAGTTTAGAGGGTTACATGCCCACAGATTACTTTAGCATCTGCATGCAATGCTTGTATCTTGGCTTGAAAGAAGAGATGGTACTTAAGTAACTTTGCATTGAGTCACAGAAAATATTATACAAGGCAGATTCCTTAAAGATTCCTCACAGTAGCTACGTTTACATTTGTCTAAAAAGGGACAGTGCCGAGTTCCTAAACACAGAGGCTGAATGCTAGTAATGGCCAGGCTAATACAAATTCTGCTAATGAATGGCCACATTTCATCCATTTCATTGGCTGTGTTACCCAAAATTCAGCTCAGCTCCAGCTCATTGAGACTGATGCTGCTGCCCTGGTTGTGCTGGTTTTACATCAGTGTAATTCCATGGACTTGATTTACACCACTGTAACTATGAACAGAATCAAGTTCATTATGCTGCTAATAATAATACTTAGCTCTTATTTAGTGCTGTTTAATCCATAGATTTCAAAGTGCTTTACAAAGGGGACATTATCCCCATTTTATAGATGGGAAAATTGAGGCACAGGGAGTTGCCTATGGTTACCCAGTAGCAGAGCCAGGAATAGAACCCTGGTCTGCTGAGTCCCAGTCCAGTGCACTATTAACTGCACTGCAATTAACACCACCTACCTCTTCTCAGCAGAAGGTACTTTTTTGGGTGGCTCTATTCTAATGTTTGGATCCCACTCCCCTGGTGGGAGGACAATGACTTCATCCAGAAACTCATCTATTCCTGCAATCAGGTCATCTCGGTCCCTGGCCTTGTAGGCCACATCACTGAAAAGCTGGGAATACACAGAGTAGACGAACGGTTTAGGCAAACTGTTAGCTAGGCAGTGGGAGAGAGGGAAGAACCAATTCTGCTAGAAGAAGGGTTAGGCTTCATCTAAAATGCTTTCTAGATCAGAGAGATTTTGGACCACGGATTGTGGCTCACACATTGCTAGTGTGAACATCTGTGCTTGTGAACAATACCTGAATGAATCTGTGCTGCACACTGGAATGTCACACATTCGCTGGGATAGAACTCAGACCCTCCTGCTCTAAAAGCCCAGTTCCCTGTCATCTGAATGAAAGAAGAATCTTTGCTAAGTGTTGGCAATATGGAACCTATGACACATAGCTGAACAGATTCTATCCAAGGGAGGACAGCGGTGGATGGGCATGTGTACATCCCCCCCCAAATATTTTAACTTTATTCCTATGGGCAGATCCCTCAGCTGCTGTATCTCCATTGACTTCCATGGAATTGCACAGATTTTTACAGCACCTGCCAAACTGGTCTTACGGTTTTCATTCTGGTCCTGGAGCTCTGATCATAGAATCATAGAATATCAGGGTTGGAAGGGACCCCTGAAGGTCATCTAGTCCAACCCCCTGCTCGAAGCAGGACCAATTCCCAGTTAAATCATCCAAATGATGGGACGTCTCATTTCACCTCTGGGAAATCCCGTAAATGTACGGACCGCCTGGACATAGCGTACGTGAAGGGAATGCTACAGGAGCAGGGCTCTGCCGTCGGATTTACTTACATCATCGACCATGAGGGTAGCGATAGCTCGGCCGATTTCATTGTAGGATTTTGCCTTTCCTGAAGGACCCAGGAGAATAAAAAGGAACCTGGTAAAAGAACAGAACTCATGAGCTAATGGCCATCTTTGCACTGTGTGGTTTAAATTACAACTCTTGACAGTATGCAGGACTGGTCTAAAGGTATTTGGTAACCATTCCAATAGGAGCAGTGGTGGCAAACAATCAATCTAACTTATTTCAAGATGGAGCTTGATAAAGTTACAATCAGAGTTATATGACAAGGTTACCTGCAATAGCAGGGGACTGGGCTCAATGGCCCAAGATAGAATCATAGAAGATTAGGGTTGGAAGGGACCTCAGGAGGTCATCTAGTCCAACCCCCTGCTCAAAGCAGGACCAACCCCAACTAAATCATCCCAGCCAGGGCTTTGTCAAGCCTGACCTTAAAAACCTCAAAGGAAGGAGATTCCACCACCTGCGTAGGTAACGCATTCCAGTGTTTCACCACCCTCCTAATGAAAAAGTTTTTCCTAATATCCAATGTAAACTTCCTCCACTGCAACTTGAGACCATTACTCCTTGTTCTATCATCTGGTACCCTGACAACAGTCTAGATCCATCCTCTTTGGAACCCCCTTTCAGGTAGTTGAAAGCAGCTATCAAATCCCCCCTCACTCTTCTCTTTTGCAGACTAAATAATCCCAGGTCCCTCAGCCTCTCCCCATAAGTCATGTGCTCCAGCCCCCTGATCATTTTTGTTGCCCTCCACTGGACGCTTTCCAATTTTTCCACATCCTTCTTGTAGTGTGGGGCCCAAAACTGGACACAGTACTCCAGATGAGGCCTCACCAATGTCGAATAGAGGGGAATGATTATGTCCCTCGATCTACTGCAATGCTCCTACTTATACAGCCCAAAATGCCGTTAGCCTTCTTGGCAACAAGGGCACACTGTTGACTCATATCCAGCTTCTCGTCCACCGTAACCCCTAGGTCCTTTTCTGCAGAACAGCTGCCTAGCCACTCGGTCCCTAGTCTGTAGCGGTGCATGGGATTCTTCCATCCTAAGTGCAGGACTTTGCATTAGTCCTTGTTGAACCTCATCAGATTTCTTTTGGCCCAATCCTCCCATTTGTCTAGCTCCCTCTGTATCCTATCCCTACCTCCAGCGTATCTACCACTTCTCCCAGTAAAGACGTCCCTTCCAATCCTGGGCTCCTATGTAAGCAGTTTAGCTGCTCAAGAAATGCAGGATTAGGCCCTTTGATTTTCAACAGTTGGGTCTCTCGGATACGGCTTACTCCAGCTCCCACTGCAACCCCAAGGTGTCTCTCCATCAAGTTCAATGGGAGCTTTAGTTTGTGTGTCAACCCACACTAACACAGCATGTCCCCTTCTAATGGCTAGAAAGCACAGAACACGTAATGAGCCTGCTACTGACTTAGAGTTAATGGATCTGGCCCTTTATTACAAGCAAGAGAGGCTTGTAGACCCAGAGGGCCCAGGTTCAATCCCACAGATAATGTAACCAGGGTTATGTTTACAGCTACACAAGGGTCTCCTCCCCTTCAAATAGTGGCCGGTCACTGGCATGTGTGACCTGAAATGTAGGAAACCTTTAATACCCGTAAGTACCAGGAATCCTGTTCTCATGAGAATCCCAGCACCATTTTGCAGACTCAAGCAGGAGGGCTGGAACAATTTGTGTAGTGGGGGTGCTGAGAGCCATTGAACCAAATTGTAAACCCCGGATAGGATGGAAACCACGTCAAGCCAGCGGGTGCTGCAGCACCCCCAGTTCCAGCCCCTGTGGACTCAAGGCAGTTTGAAGATGCAAGCTATTCGAACAGGAAAACTCAGCGTTTCTGATCACTGTCCAAAAGGTGAGCTTTTCAAAAGCTCTCAGAGCAGGCCAAACTTTGTAAAGACGTTAAAACTCCCATTGACTTTAACAGGAGCAGAGTTAGGCCACCGTGGAGAGTTTTTGAATACCTTGCCCCAAAGCATTCTACTATTGTTGCTCTACGTAGCCCCGGCAAATCCTGGCAACGCAAGCCAGATCCTAAGGATGTCTACAGTTCATGGCAAGGATGGTGCATGGGGCTAAATATTTGCCTTGGCCTTCGTTTCATTTGGGGCTTTTGGAAATATTTTTTTACAAGTCTCAAGGAGGCACTTCTGGACCCCCCAAAATGTGATCTGCTCTTCTGATGGTATATCAGTCCCTGAATGGTGAAAATACCATAAGGAGACCAGACCTTGTGCTACTCTTACTATCTTAGTTCCTTATCTGGCCCCCCGTTACTCTCGTCTCCGAGTGCCTCATGACCTTTAATGCATCCGATGAAGTGAGCTGTAGCTCACGAAAGCTTATGCTCAAATAAATTGGTTAGTCTCTAAGGTGCCACAAGTACTCCTTTTCTTTTTGCAAATACAGACTAACACGGCTGCTACTCTGAAACATGACCTTTAATGGGATTTATCCTAACACTGCTGAGAGGGAGGAAAGTATTTTTATCTCAACTTTACAGATGAGAACTACAACCCAGGTAAGGCAAGTGATGTGCCCAAGGTCACACAGGAAATAGGGGATAGAGCAGGGAACTGAAATCCAGGTCACTCAAGTCCTAAGCTAGTGCCCAACCAGTGGGCAATGCTTCTTCTCTGGCTCCACCAAACAGGCCCCTGGGTTAAAATTAAAAAAGAAACTGATTAAAGTACTTAAATATTTAGAATAATATCTAATAAAATACTAAATGTTGTATCAAATATACTAATATAAACATGTGGTTTTATGCAGGTTCCTCCAGAACCCAAGTGCCAAGCCCTACTTTTCCAAAAAGAGGCATTTAAACGCCCTATTACAGGGGTGGGCAAACTTTTTGGCCCGAGGCCCACATCTCGGTATGGAAATTGTGTGGTGGGCCACAAATGCTCACAAAATTGGGGGTTGCGGTGTGGGAGGGGGTGAGGGCTTCGGCTGGGGAGTTGGGGGTGAAGGAGGGTGCTCCGGGTTGGGACCAATGAGTTCAGGGGGTGGGAGGGGGATTAGGAGTGGGGGAGGGGGTTTGGGCACAGGAGTGGGTCGGGGTGCAGGCTCCGGGCAGCGTTTACCTCAAGCAGCTCCCGGAAGCAGCAGCATGTCCTCCTGCAGCTCCTATGCAGAGGCGCAGCCAGGAGGCTCTGCGTGCTGCCCTGTCCGCAGGTGCCACCCCTGCAGCTCCCACTGGCCACAGTTGCCAGCCAATGGGAGCTGCGGGGGCAGTGTGCAGAGCCTCCAACTGCTCCTATGCGTAGGAGGCGGAAGGGGGACATGCCGCTGCTTCTGGGAGCCACACGGAGACCTGGCATGCATGGAGCAGGGCAAGCCCCGGACCCCGCTCCCCGGCTGGAGCGGGGCAAGCCCCAGACCCCGCTCCCCGGCTGGAAGTCGAGGGCCGGATTAAAACGTCTGAAGGGCCAGATGCAGCCCCATGGCACTGATGTATGGAGGTGAGTTGGGGTGGACCAAGGGACCTGCAGAATATTCTATGCCCCAGACCCAGAAATCTGCAGACCACTAGTTAAAGAGTGTAAGCAGCATTTACAAGGTGCATGCGCTTTGCACTGCCCCCTTTCATCCACTGTGCCCTTTTCATTTGTAAATATCAAAGTACTTAAGGTCAGTATCATTATACCCATTCTACACATGGAGAAACTAAGGCACAGAGCAGGAAAGGGGATTCATACACCGAGTCAGTCGCGGAGCTGGGAACTGAACCCAGGAGTCCCAAATTAGCCATCCAACGCTGCAAGAAAATATAGGTTAATAAAAGCTCTATTCTCTCTCCAGTCCATGTAGGACCTGGCTGCCCCACTATCATTAGTGAAAGTTACATGGGCCATTTGAACAGTGCATTAGACTTTAGGAATCCGTAGCCTCCTGAGACAAGGGAAGAAAATGTTGTCCCAGCTAACATGGAAGGTAACATGCTATACTGCTAGAGACGGGCAATGTTTTTTGGCTGAAAATTTTGTGTCGAAAAATGCAGATTTGGCAACACAAACATTTTGTAAATTCATGTCAGTTTTGTTGAATTGTTTGTTTGGGGGACCCCCCCTCCAAAATTCTAAAAAACCCACCAAAATACTAAAAAGTCTTCTCTCCATTTGAAATGACTGTTTGCTTTGAAATTTCCTCCAATTCTATTTCAAATGTTGAAATGGTTTGAAAAACACTAGCAATCAAAATAAAATGTTTTGTTTCAGGTCAAATGAAACATGTTTGACCCAAAACTATTTTAAATTTTACTTTTTACTTTCTGGTTTGCTGAAATTTTTTTTAAACATGGTTCATTTTGGGTTGACCTGCAATGATTTTTTTTAACCTTGATTTTTCAAAACAGCTAGCGAATCCAAAAGTCCGTTATTCACACAGCTCTAATTAGACCTCTTAGGAATCTGTAGCTGTCCAGAGACAGGGGAAGAAAATATTGTCCCACCTAATCTGGAAGGCAAGGTGTGCTATGCTGCATCAGGTTTACATGAGAGTTTACAGCTGAAGCCCCAGTTCTGAACCACCAATACCTTTCTTCAGTTCTTGCAAAAGCACATTTTGTTTGTTTAAACAGCTGCGCACCTAGTGGGGACGGGAACTTCCGTCACCCCGCCCAGCATGGTGGACTGTATGAGCCTCACGAATGCCACAAATGGCTTATCCAGGAAGTCCACCTCTCCCACCAAGACATTGGAGGCTTCCGCGTCTTTGGGGATCTTCTTTATGAATTTATTTTTTAGCTGTTGGGGGAAAAGAAAGAGTTCAATGATGGGTCAGATCTTCCTTTACTTTACTTATTTTTTTTTTTAATAAAACAACACCATGACAACCTATTTCTGCTTGACATTTAGGATGCTAAAAACTGCTGAGCTCCTGCCGTGAAATTGGAGTTTTTCCTTTCCTCTAAGCATATAGTTGCACTTGGGTACGAGTTACTAAGTTAAGGCAAATCAAAAGTGTGAAGTCAATGCACTGAATTAAAGCATTTTAAACCCACATTTGTGTGGATGCTTCTCAATCAGGAATAAAGTGGCCTTGGTTTTCTGTAACTTAATCCTCCTTGGCAAATTTCACATCCCATACAGCACCATGACAAGGTATGTCTCCACTGCAATCAGGATTGATTGATTGCAGCTCAGGTGGGCATGCCCCAGCTAGCTTTGATCCATATGTGCCCAAAACCCACTGCAGTCCAGTGGTGACATACTACGATGGTGCCGACACTATCTGAAAGCCGAGATTCTCATGTATCCCCATGACTCCAGGAGCCGGGGCTTCAAGGAACACATTAGATACTACGAAACTCATCATAAAATTGTCAGAGTGGGCAACACTGAAATCCATCCTCGATGGGAACAGCCCATAAGCATGTGCTAAACTTTAAGTGCTTAAATCTGAGACGCTTGAAATCGGACATGAGCACATTGAGACAAGTTCAGCACATGCTGAAGTGCTGTCCTGAATAAGGACCTAAATAAACACACAACACCACACACCACCTCCAAATTGGACCCACAAAACACCCACACTCAAGTATGACAAAAGAGCATGTCTTTCCACCGGCTCCCCACATATAATAAGGAAGGAGGATTCATTGTAATAAGTAGCTTGAGCTTCCATTTTGTAGTTCATTCTCCCAGATCTCTTCTTCGGAAAGGGTGCAGATAATTGTAGGCAGTGGCCTCATTTCACAGATTTATCCTTGGGGCTCTTGTGGCCTGCAGCCTTTTCATTATTATTGTAAAAGGGTTCAATACGAACCCAGGCAGGATGTTGTTATAATCTATATGCCAGCATGAGGAGAGGCATGTGAGCCGGGCGGCAAGCTCCCCCCATTCTAATCTTTTAAATCCAAATGGGAAAAAAAATAAAATAATAATAAAACCACTCCTCCGATACAGCTTGGAATAAGCAAAAGCAGGAGTTAAGGGCGACCACTAAGCTTCACGAAAAACTTTAAAAGTCCCTTTGTAGTGGGTCTAATAGGCTAATTAAAAACCAACATTCTTTGGAATGAAATGGTTTTCATATCTTAGCATTAACCCTTGACGCACTGACGTTTGATTGTAATGTTTGGATTTTCTTATCAGGGAATTTGCTTTAATTACAGCAGCTCTAAACTAAGAGCACCCACTGGTAAAATCTGACTGTGGAGAGCTCTTAAGCAATATTTCCCATGGTAAATTTTTTTCCCAAACAGTCTACACACTCTGCTTCCATTAATTTATCTAAATGCCACTCAGTGCCCTGGAAAGGGCGTGATTCTGGTATCCAGGCTGCAATCCTGAAGCCCTCTGGATGCATTACTGAGCAAGTGTTCACCACAGGAAGAGTCTCTACACCTATTTCAATCAGACTAAACCACAAAGGCTGCGACCCCGCTCTGCGGGACCCTCTCTTCCAGCTCCATCTCACATAGATCGCATGGCTAGAAGGGACTGCTGTGATCATCTGATCTGACCGCTGGTATAACACAAGCCAGAGGACTTCCCTGAATTAATTCCTCCAACTTAAGTGTAAGGTCGACAACACTATCATAACAAAGCATGGCTACCCAGGACTTCCAGGTTGTCACTCTGCCACAGTGACAGCGGGGGATAGAACACAGATCCACATCCATGTGTCCATGATCCACAAATCCCTCCCCAGCTCAGCTAAGAGGGAATCTCTTTAAGCACTCAGCAATAAGGGACTGTGACAGAGTTTTCCAAAGGGTGGGTCACCCATAGGGTGACCAGATGTCCCGATTTTACAGGAACAGTCCAGATTTTGGAGGCTTTTTCTTATATAGGCACCTATTACCCCCCACCCCCGTCCCGATTTTTTACACTTGTTATCTGGTCACCCTAGTCACCCACCAGTGGGTCATATGAAAATTCCAGATGGGTCACCACATCCAGGGCTGGACGAATTTAGGACTGGTACCCGGCCTTGGTAAACAAACACTTCTCCCAGCCCGGTGCAGACGGGAAGCCTGGAGGGATGTGTTTTGGAGAGCAAGCCTGCCTCGACCAGCGGGGCGGGGCCTAGCTCCCTGCTCCAGCTGTTCTGACCTGTCACAGGCCAAACCTGAATGACGCTGCGACCCTGTATGCCAGGTCGCAATCGGGCTGGGATTAGGGCTGCGGTGCCAAGGCAGAGGATGCATATATGTAATGGTGGGTCATCAAAAAAATAAATAAAATTAAATTAAAAAAAAAAAAAAAAAGACAAAATGCAGTTGGGAGGGCCGCCATACGAAAAAGTTTGGGAACTCCAGGGCTATGAGTAGTTCTGATTGCATCCATCCGATTGCACACGCTGAAAGCCAAGCTTGCCTGCTGTAGCCTGGAACAAAGAGCGTGGAGTGCTGACGCTATAATGTGATCTGGCTTCCTCTTTGCTGGACGGCAGCATACACAGGGCTCCAAGAGGGAGTTTTGCATCTGAGGTTCCACACTGTGCAGGGCAAATAAAAGAGCAGGATTTCTTTGATGAGGCACCTTCCCCGCCTCAAGCCCGTTGCTCCTGCACCAACAGGAGTATAGCCAGTAAACAACAACAGTACCTGGCATTTCTCCAGGGCCCAAAGCATTAACTCATTGATCTTCACCCTGACCCTGAAAGGTAAGTATGTGCACCGCCTGCGTACAGATGGGAAAACCACGGCACGGAGAAGTGAAGAGATTCACGCAGGGAAAACGTGAGGCAGAGATGGGAAGAAAACCCAGATCTCCTGGCTTATAGGTCTGTGCTTTAATTTGATGTGAGGAAAAAAAAAAAAAAAAAAAAAGCAAAGTGATGCATGGGTAGGATTGAAAGCAGCCTAGCTCCTACTCCAATGCAGGAACAAGTGGATTTTTAACCATCCCTACACTCCAAGTAGCAACACGCCACTGACGAATTCCTATTGACTTAAATAGGGGCAGGACAGAGCTGTAAAAATAGCACTGTGGGGTTCTACACTGATCCTCTCCCGCTAGCAGCCAGTTCAAATTTGGTCAGGATACGAGCCAAAGGATAGTTTGTCTAGTGTCACCAGGATTCTGCAAATCCATCTAGGTTGTTCTTTTCCCCCCATCAACGCTAGTAACAGAGATTCTGCCCATCAGAAAGTGGCTGAAAAAAATTCAGTGGATAATGCACAAAGCAGAAAAGAATCCAGCTTTCCCCCCTCTGGCTGTAATAACTCCACACAATCTTGTGTGTGTCAGCAGAGCTAGCAGAGGTGGCTTGTATGCATAGGAAGCAGATATGTGGAATAGGGAAGTTGCATTTCTTGCAAACTGGTAACCACAGGACCTCAGCAGTGTTACGGCAGAATGACTTCCCAAATGTTGGGAAATGTGAGTGTCAGATTTACAGATTCCAAGGCCAGGAAGTACCACGATGATCATCTAGTCTGACCTCCTGTATAACAGGCCAGAAACCTGCCCCACAATGACTCCTAGAGCAGAGCTTTTAGAAAAACATCCATCTTGATTGAAAAATGGTCATTCAAGGAGAATCCACCACAACCCCTGGTAGATTGTTCCAGTGGTTAATTACTCTCACTGTTAAAAATGTACGCCTTATTTCTGATCTGAATTTGTCTAGCGTCCACTTCCAGCCATTGGATCATGTTAGACCTCTCTCTGCTAGAGTGAACAGCCCATTGTTAAATATTTGTTTTCCATGAAGATATATATAGACAGTAATCAAGTTATCCCTTAACCTTCTCTTTGCTAAACTAAATAGATTGAGCTTTTTGAGTCTACCATTATAACGCAAGTTTTCTAATCCTTTAATCATTCTTGTGGCTCTTTTCTGACCCCTCTCCAATTTATCAGCATTCTTGAATTGTGGGCACCAGAACTGGACACAATATTCCAGTGGTGGTTGCATCAGTGCCATAAATAGAGGGAAAATAACTTTGCTGCTCCTACTCGAGATTCCCCTGTTTATGCACCCCAGGATCCTATTAGCTCTTTTGGTCACTGTATCACACTGGGGAGCTCATGTTTGGCTGATTATCCACCATGACCCCCATATCTTTTCCAGAGTCACTGCTTCCCAGCATAGCGTCCCCCATCCTGCATTCTGGGTTCCTCCATGCATATATTTACATTTAGCTGTATTAAAAACATACTGTTTGCTTGTGCCCAGTTTACCAAGCGAGCCAGACTGCTCTGCAACAGTGACCTGTCCTTTTCATTATTTACCATGCCCCCAATTCTTGGGTCATCTGAAAACTTTATCAGTGACAACTTTGTGTTTTCTTCCAGGCCATTGATAAAAACGTTAAATAGCATCACACGTGCTGGATAGAAAAGAATAAGATGTCACTGGTAAGGTTTTGCATTAGAGTGCAAGCTTAATGAAGCCAGCATATACGCTGCTTTTTGGTATTTGCTGAAGATGCCCAAGACTGCCCAAGACATTCATTTCTAACACCATTCCAGGCAATATAAAGGTGGAAGGGAATGCATGAGTCTTTCCCCTTAACTTCTTATTTCCATGCTTTCAAGGTTTTGCGTGGATGGATTGTGTCCTGCTGCAACCTTAACTGTTAATGAATGCAGTTTTTTCATTGAATCCTAGGACTGGAAGGGATCTCGAGAGGTCATCTAGTTCAGTCCCTGCACTCATGGCAAGACTAAGTATTATCTAGACCATCCCTGTTTTGTTTGCTAATCAGATGTGTGTCTCCATTAAGAGAAGTTGTGTAAACCCTCTAGGGCTGATTCAGATGTGGCGTCACTGAGCAGTCATTCCACTGAAGTCAATGGAGTTACAACAGTGTATGACGGACAGGACTAAATTAAAATCGGGTCTTCTCTTTTTATTGTAATAGGTCAACTCCTGAAACTGTTAGTTAAAAAGCTTGCTTAAAGTAAATGGAAGTTTTGCTGGAGGTATGAAAACTGAGTAGGGAGCTCAGGATATGGCTCAATATGGCAAACTGTGACTCTACAATGTACCTCCATTAAATAACTTTAGGAGAGGAATCATGGTCCAATAGCTAAAGCACAGGAGAGGGAGTCAGGAGATCAGGGTTCAATAATACCAGCACGCACACCAATTTGTGAGAGCTTGGACATGTCACTTAATACCTCTGTGTGACTCAGTTTCCCTGGCTGGAAAATGATGATAGTACTCTTCTATTTTACAGTGTTCACTGTAAATTCACCAGTAGAATGATGGTTTGTTCTCCTTGGTTCTCTGTGTGGTGCCCCGACAGGTCATCCTGGTCTACGAAACCCTGGATCTCAGAGGCCTTCACTTGCCACCACTTGTTTTTGATGTCACATAGACTCCTTTGGATTTTGGCTTTTAGCAGGTGATCAGCCTCATGTTTTCATTGGTTAGAGGAATCATTTTGCCAGTTACAAAATGCATTTCTATTCTGTTGAATTAATACTAGGATTTCCTCAATTTTCGTCAAATCAATCTTGGTGCTAATGAGTGGAATACCCTATGGTTTCAGCACATGCATTGTGAATGGTGTTTTTAAATTGATTCCAGTGCTCTTGAACGTCAATGTTGCTGTCAGGAAGGTTAGAGAGTTTCTCCGACAGATGTTGCTGGGACGTCTTGCAGCTGGCTTGATCCTGAAGTGCTTTGACGTTGTATCACTTTCGCTTAGTCTTTGGGTGTTTGCGGTGTGGTGAAGTAAGCTGCAGGTACATGACTGCTCTTACTAATCAATGGTCTGTCCAACAGTGATCAGTATCTCTCATAGCTCGTGTTATATGGAAGTCGGAAAAGTCTTGGGCTCTGACTATAACATCATCAAGGAGGTGCCAGTGTTTGGTCTGAGGATGTTTCCAGGTGGTCTTAAATTTGTTACTCTGCCTAAAGATGGTATTTGTGATGAGCAGGTCATGCTCCACACATTTGCTCTTGAGGAGAATACCATTGGAGTTTACATTTCCCACCCCTTCTTTGCCTATTGTACCTCTCCTTTGGGAATCCCATCCGACTCTGGCATTGAAATCTCCCAGGAGGATGAGTTTGTTCTGCCTTAGAAGTGGCTGTGAGGACTGCATTAAGTGTGCTATAAAACTGCTCCTTATTGTCTTCCTCATTATCGAGTGTTGGGGCGTATGTGCTGATGACCGTGGCATATTGGTTGTTGCTAAGCTTGAGCCAAAGAGTCATGAGACGCTCATTGATCCCCACGGGAAGCTCCAAAAGCTGACTGGCGATCTTATTTTTGATGGCAAAGCCAATCCCCTGAATGTGTCTCTCTTCAGGTGCCTTTGCTTTCCAAAAGAAGGTGTAGCCACCTCCATCCTCTTTTAATTGGCCCTCATCGGCCTGGCGGGTCTCACTAAGAGCCGCAAAGTCAATGTTGAGTCTTGCCAGTTCTCTGGCAATTATGGCAGAACAGGAAGTCAGTGTAATACAATGGAATACACCTTACATGCAGAAGGGAATTTTAAGAGGAGAACTAGAAGTCTGAGAGGACAATCAAATAAAATATACCTGGAAGGGCACCCATATGACAAAACGTTCAAACTATACTTTCTCAAGGTGCAGCTCTTCCTAACAGCAATTGTTTAGCTCCAAGCCCCAAAATGAACATCAGATTAAAGTCAACTGCATGCTCTCTTATCCTATGCCAGGAATGGAAATAAACCTAGAATGGATTTAAAATGAACAATGCCAACTTCATGAACAGCTTCCCAGCATGCTTCAGTGGGTCATCATCTTTGTCAAGAGCAAATATCTGCGCATCACAAGTATTTAAGTACTGGCTCCTCCCCACTCCTCAGTATCAAAAGCCAAAGTTTTAAAGTGATAGTATGGAATCAGAATACATTAAAATTACATATTGTGAGCCAAATCCTGCAGTTCATATTCAATCCTTCAGCTGGTAGCAGTAGTAAGCTTTTATCTTCTCATTGGATCCAGCCTGAACAAGCAGGCATGGTGTGTCACACACTCCCAATGTCAGGTGAAGCATGTCCCAGTCGTCCTATCTATACAAGAGTTCAAGTCACTACTTTGTATCAAATCACGTGCTTCCATTAACAATGACTATGCTGTACCAAAAGTATACACTTGTATACGTATGTGCTCACACGGAGGAGGTAGGACTAGAATCCTGGTCATTCAGCCAGTGGGAATTTGGACTGATTAAATAGCTCAGGATTCAATCTTTCAAAAACCAGGGAAGGAGGAAAATCCAGTAATAATCTACAACCATTTGAACTCTGATTATATAGGTGCTTAAACACATTGTCCAAGGAAATGAAAAATTCCAGAGCTCCTTTACGTGACAGAACAATAGCAGCTGTGACAACAGCACAGGCTTCGATGTCAGAGCAAAGAGAGAATTTCCACTGAATAATAAATGCTGCTATGAAGTCAGAGCATATCATGACCGTGTGAACAAACCAACTCGAAACACTCCTCTCCTCCAAACTTACTTTCTTTAAAATACATCTTGTAACTCAAAAAATTCCACAAACAGATTATTGTAACATTTTGGAAAAAAAACGTATACTGTTTCACACATGAAGAGCATGGCTACTAAATTAATTGTTGGGACCAGCTGGCAAACATCTTGCTGAAGGGCTGAGATTCTACAGTGGTGTGTGTAGTGTGTTTGAAATCCTCAGTTTAGAATTGCGGTAGGAGTGAAAAGTGGCATTCTTACCTGCTCCTCACTTGCCATTTTGCCTTTTGTCTCACGTCATCCTGAGCGGTCATTTCTGGAGGTGCCTAGACCAGTGTTTCAGATAAGGGATTCTAATCTCCAAGAAGTTAGCATTCACGGCCCGACATGGTTAAAACTACTGTGCCTATATTTGTATACTAAGTAAAACTATTTCCCCTTGTTTATTCCCCCCCCCCCGCCCCATTCCTCAGACATTCTTCTTAACTCCTGGAAATGGCCCACCTTGATTATCACTTCAAAAGGTTTTCTCTCCCCCCACCCCACTCTCCTGCTGGTAATAGCTCATCTGAAGTGATCACTCTCCTTACAATGTGTATTTTTTCCATGGTCTGTGTGTATATAAATCTCCTCACTGTATTTTCCACTTTATGCATCCGATGAAGTGAGCTGTAGCTCACGAAAGCTTATGCTCAAATAAATTGGTTAGTTTCTAAGGTGCCACAAGTCCTCCTGTTCTTTTTGAGAATACAGACTAACACGGCTGCTACTCTGAAACCTATATTTGTATGTAGCTTTTTGTTCCAGCAGTACCATTTGCTCCATTAAAAAGAAAAGGGGTCATTAGCATTTTTGATGTTCAGAAGATCAATATCTATCTAATAGACTTACTTCTAGAAATGGCAGTTCAGGATGATGTGAAGCAAAGGATTAAATGACAGGTGAGTAGCCATATTCCACAGGTAGGAATACGTTCCACTAATACAAGAACTTTTATCTGAGGATTTTAAACATGTTCTCAAATATTAAATCTTACAACAACCCCGTGGAATATTTTACCCACTTGACAGATGGCTGAACTGTGCACCCAGGGATTAAGTGATGTGTCAAAAGCTAAACACTGAATCAGTGGCAAAGTCAGGAAAAGAACCCAGGAGTCCCAATGGTCAGTGCCTATTTTCACTTCTACGTAACACTCCTTTGCATAGCTAGGGATAGAAGCCAGTATTCCTGATTCCTAGAGCTCTGCTCTAACCACTAGACAATCTCTCCCATAACAGGGAAAAGAGGACAGCAGTTCTGACTCCTAGTGACCTACTTTAACCGACAAAGTATTCTTTCTACAATTGAGAATAGAAGCCAAGAGTCCTGACTGCCAATATTTTGCTCTAACCACTCAATACACTCCCTCTCTGAAACAGAGTCTCAGCCTTCGCTAGTGTCCCTGTGACTTATTTGAGCTTAATCCCAGATCTGTGCAGGGTTAATGAAATTGTGAAGGGGCACAGACAAATCTGAGGTAGGAACAGAGTGTCCCTTCCTGATGGTGGGAGATGATGGAGGTGGAAGATGATGCTTTGAGGTCATGTCCAGGATCAAATTGAGCTTTAGTAAGATAACGGATTTCAATGTGATGGATGGAAGGGCAGGGGAAAAAAAAGCCCATGGTAGTCTCACATGAGGCACTTTGGTGGTCATTGACTAGGTGAAGCAGCACAGATTTCTATTTAACAAAACTGGAACATACCAGCCAGACCTGGACACAGAGAGAAGCTGAGAGCAGTATCCATGTTTCGTTAGATTGCCTTTGCGTTAGAGTCGTTTTTATGCTTTGCACACCACATTAATGGGGATTTCACCTGCATTTAAACATAGCAGTGGTGAAAAGGAGAGCTAGCCTGACAGCACTCCATACCACATGGAAGCAGCACGGTTATACTGATGCAGAACATTACAGAAGAGGCATACACACTGTGCTCTCACCTGGAGACATTATTTTTGTTCTTTCTTGTTGCTTTCACTTCATCCAAATACAAGTCAGGCTGACGGGTTGCTCTTTGTGCATGACCGTCTCAGTTCTTATTTCCTCATGATCTCCTGCTTTTTCATCTCTAGACTAGCAATATTCCTAAATATTCCACCTTGTCTTCATCTCTATTATATTCCACAAACCACCCCACCTCTTTACAACCCTACCTATCCTTCCCACCCACACCCTGCTGCCTCTTTTATTGAGATATTCCTTGCTATCTTCCTCCCAAAGCTTTCAAGAGCTTTTCTCCTCGTCCCAAGACTCTAGAATCCTCTCTGCAGAAGTATTTTCTGCTGTGTTTTCATACCCCAACCTGCTTTTCCTTGCTGCCCTGAATCTGGCACTGGTATGATTTCCAGGGCTGATGTCAGCTGAGTTACCAGAGTCCAATACATGTACTAAATGCATTAATTAGAAGTCTGTGCATTTCCATTCCAACGTAAGAGGCCCATGAGAGTCTCGTGTTGTTATTGATGAACACAGAGAAGCCCTTTGACACATCAACCCTCAGTACAATCCATGTCATGGATACAACTCCTGTCTATTCCCAGAGGATCAATCAGAAGGACACATTGTCCTCACCCTGGCACACACTGCAGTCCAAGTTTCATCTGAGGGTCTCAAAGGGCTTCAACAAATATTAACTAAGCGCCAGGGAGACAGGTCAGTGATATTAAAACTGAAGCACAGAGCAGGGAAGTGTTTTTGATTTTTAAACAATGTTTAAACATTTTAAAATGGCTCTGTAGCTGGTGTGATCGATGCTTATCACACCGGCTCCTTGTCTTCCCTTCATCCCCTATCTGTTTATTGTATCTGCCTGTTGTATACTTAAATTCTATGCTCTTCAAGGTGGTGACCATCCTTTTTATTATTTGTTTGTACCATGCTTAGCACAATGGGGTCCCGATCAGAGTTTTTAGGTGCTATGAATACAAATTAATAATAATAATAAATTACTCCAAAGGAAGCAACATGTAGTATGGAAACTCAAGTTACCCCCAAACCATGCACCATACCTATGACATGAGTGTGACAACACAGGAATGTGTATTCAGTATATAAATTAACCTGCGGAACTCATTGTTGCTGGGTATTCCTGAGACAATTCCTTGGCAAGATTCAGATCACTCTTTTAAAAAAAAATCCTATCTACTGTAACCATGAAGTTCTCATTATCCATATAAATGTCTAATCTTCTTCAGAATTCTACCAAGCTGTTGGCCTCAATTATGTATTGTGGCAATGAGTTCCACAGGGTAATTCTAAGTTGTGTAGAGAAGAATTTCCTTTTAAACACTTCTAAATTTGCTGCCTTTCACTTTCATTGGGTGTCTGCTTGGCTCACTTGGCTCTCTTCTAGAGACAGGTTACGCCGTAAACATCCACCACAAAGATTTTTTTGCTGCTTCCTCTGAAGCATCTTGTATTAGCTGGGAATAGAATACTGGACTAGGTCAGCTCCGTGAGTCTTACCAAGAGGTAGATAAATTGGAATGTATGTAACAATTTGGTCCTGATTGGCTGGGGACAGGGCATCACAGATGCAGAGTGTGGATTAAAATTAGACACAGAATGCTGCTAAACATAGGAGATACGTATATTTGCACCTGTCCTGCGTGAACACAATCAGCTTTGAGGCTGCTCATATTTACGGTTTATGGATGAGAGTATAACAGCGGATATATGTTTTTCCTCCCCTCTTGTAATGAGAGGCCGTCGGTCATTACGATACACAGAAACCCTTGGTCCACAAAAGACTTTTAGAACTTACTACCTGATCTGTGCTTGGAGTATCTGTTATGTCATTCATGCTTCTGCTTTGCGCATGGCCTAAAGAAAGCACACGGGAAAGACATGGTGAGAAACGTTTAGAGGCCACAAACCTTCAATGTACAGATTCACAGGCCCATATTGCGCCCTTCACCTGCGTGGCTGACAAGCTGCTGAAAAGGAGAATGGGGTCATGAGTTGCCTCTAGTGTGGTTCATTTCTATAGTAGGCCAGAGTCTGGTCCCATTTACAACAAGATAAATCTGGTGTGGCTCACCTGGACTAACTCCAGATTTAATATGGCATAAATGTGATCAGAACAGAGTTACCCGGGTGGAGTTCACTGGATTTATACCAGTGTAACTAGGATCAGATTCTGGCCACATGTTGACACTTATCTCTTACACTGCATGGGCCAAATTTGGCCCTCACATTTGCATTTACAACTCCCGCTGAGTTAATGGGTATGGCACGGATGGATCTGGGGGGCAGAATTTTGCTCCATTTTTGGGGTCCCTTTCCCCTCTTCCTGTGACACATTGCCCCAGCTTCCGTCTTTTCCCATCAGGGTTTTCTCAAGGTCTGTGCGAAGCTGCAGTTCCAGAAGAATTCATATATGTAAAATCAGTGGATGGTTAACGAAAGCTTTGCACACAGTCCCCTTTGGGGGGTGACAAGCCACTCATCTCTCAAAGTATAACCAAGCTATCAAATTCCAGGAAACATGCAGCAAAAATCAAGATGATATATGCCACGAATGCCTGGCAATAAAGAGGAGGCAAAGGGATTAATTCTGTTACTCAAAGCTTCCCCCCCCTTCTTTTTTAAGGGCTATATAAATGTAAACTCATTTATGACATTGTTTCGATTTTAAGCAACAACCCACCCCAAGTCTCTCCTCCTCAATTTTGTGGTTTTATAATTTCCTATTTTTCAAAATATATTTCTCTTCAGAACCCAAAAGGGGAAGCCAACTGCCAGAAAATACAGGGTGAAGAATGAAATTGACTCAAACTGAAACACAGTGCTGCCAAATATTCAATGAAAGCCATCTGAAAAAACCCCCAAAAACGATCTGCCTTCCCTAATTTCTTTTAGTTACAGTAATTTTAAATGTGACTTGTAAAAACAGCCTGTAGAACATTTTCAGACAGCTGGCCTGGTGCATAGGGACTCAGGAGGTCTAGGTTCAATCCCCAGTTTTCCTACAGAGTTCTTGCATGACCATGGCCCACCAATTTAGGAACAGAACTTTAAAAGGGAGATAGGGAGCTAACACTCTTTTTAAATCTGGCCCTTAGCGTCCTTGTGCCTTGATTCCCCATCTGGACAATAATAATTCTTCTCTTCCACTATTTGTCTGTCTCATGCATTCAGACTGTAAGCTCTTTGGGGCAGGGACTGTCTTTTACTATGTATATATACACAGCACCTAGCACAATGCTGCCCTGATCTCAGATGAAGCACATAGAAGCTACAGTAACAACAAGTGTGAGCTTAAAGTTGACAGGCTCCCTTTAATTAGTTCCTATTATGATCTTGGAACCAAATGATTAAAAAAAAATAATCATTAATCAAATCCTACTGCTTGAACAGAACAGCTTAGACAGACTAGAAGAACCAGCTCAGAGCCAAGCAAGTTCTAGAGCTGGTCGCTAGCTTCCAGATGAAATTCTCCAATTCATTGAAGCTGCCATTTTTAAGATGGTGGGATTGCTAATGGGAGCAAGAGGGCATGTCTACTGCAGTACTGCTGTAGCGAGGATGCTTCCTACATCAACAGAAGCGTTTTTACCATCCATGTAGTTAATCCACCTCCTCAAGTGGTGGTAGCTAGGTTGATGGAAGAATCAGGGGTTAGGTCAACCTAGCTATGCGGTGTGAATTTTTCACACTCGAGCATGACACAGCTAGGTCGATCTAAATTTTAAGTGTAGACCAGGGCTGAAGCAGTTTAAAAAAATTATGACCGTTATTCTATGCATTTTGATTGTTTTCTTGTTCTATCGTCTTGCGATTCTCTTCAAAGCTTTATATCTCATGTGTCACTCCACCATCATCCATAACAGGAGTATTCATCTGCCAGAGGGTTGTGGGGCAATCAATGGCCAAATCCTAAGGTCCTTACTCTGTTTTTACTCATTTCTCACCCCTCTCAACAACGCTTTCCCCGACTAAGCATAACCCACTGGTGAATGTGAGTATCAAGTCCCCCGCTACAGTGATCCACAGAGGATAGGAGCTGATACAGCCACCAGAAAGGGATCCTGTAGCAGCTCATGCTGTTGTATTTGGAGGTCCCTGATTCCACCCCCAGTGTGTCAGCCAACACCCCAGCCATGACAAACACTTGGGGTGAGATTCACACAAGAATTTAGGCACCGAATGGCCACTTTAGGCACCTTAATCTCACAATCATCCCCCTGCCCCTGGGATTCACAAAAGCCCTGTTCAGCTGCCCGGTAGGTAGCTAAATGTTTGCGGGAAAAGTTCCCTAGGTGCCTGTGTATCTGAGGTCTGCAGCCTCACACTAGGCATCCAGACACCTGAGCCTCAGCGCGATGAACGAACCAGTGGAAGATGTGTTCCTCCGCCTAAATCACCTGTGGGCCCCCACCTGGGAGACGAGCCCTGAATACACCTACCGAGCTCACACAAAACAGGGGAGGAGAGCCTCTCCCCTTGTGTCTTAGCCCCGTGGTGAGGCCGCTCACTTGGGATGTGGCAGACCTCTGGTTCAAGTCCCCCCTCCACTTGAAGTGGGAGCGGTCACCTCTCAGGGGAGTGTCCTAACCATTGAGCTATGGGATATTCTGGTGTGGGGCTGCCTCAGTCTCTCCCATCAAAATGGTTCCACTGTGAATAAATAATTAAGAGTAATTGGGCCAGAGAGTGCAAGGATGAGAATGACTCAGTAGCCTAGTGGCTGCAGCGCTCGCCTGGGAAATGAGACCCCCAGTCTCCCTGCTGTTGATGAGCCACCTTCCCCTGCCCACCCTGCACCCTGGCTTCTTGCATCCTTGGCATCTCCCATTGGCTAGCTTAACTGGCACCTGGCCTCCAGCATGCTGGCTTTTGAACCCCCCACTCTGAGGCACCTGCCTCTCCCCAATAACTGTACAGGGAGCCTGGCCACCAAACTCAGGTTTTGTGATTTGCAGTGATTTTCTAGGTGCCTACATATTAGGTCTGGCGATGCTCAGCATCACCACGCCTAAGTGCCTTTGTGAATCCAGCCCTTCAGGCTTCGCCTCGGTTTAATTTGATTTCAACGTGAATGACACCCACTATAGTCATCGGAGCAGGCTGAAAAACGCAAACTTGCCCCCCCTCCCCAGATATTCATCTCAGGGTGAGATTGTCACTTGTTCTGCACCCCTACGCGGCAGGATAAGGAGTTGTAAGGTACAGAGGGGGAAGTTATCTGTACCAACTATCCAGCTGTCACAGTCTGTGATGAAGTCACAACATGGATCCTGAAGCAGTGTAACTATGCTCCTTGCACAGGGCTCGTTGCAAAGCAATTATTTGTAATTTTAAAAACCTTTAATTTTCAGCTGACACTTTGCAATAAGTTCTACCTGGCAATACACTGGAGCTATGCTTTTTGATACCTAGAATTGCCACCAATGCATAAAAATGGAAGGAGAACTACAAGGCTCAGGATAACTGCAGTGTAATTGAAATGTAGGTAAACACACCTGGGCTCCAAAAAGCAATGCAATAAAATGAACATCCAGAGGTGTAACCATAAGGGAGTCTGTAATGCAGTTCCCCTTCCGGTTATCTGAATTACTTGTAATTGAAAACCGTAGCCACAGTGTAACTATGCTGCAATTGCAACATAAGTGCACTGTAACTACAATCACCATGGGATAAAGTGGCATCCATCTTTCTCTAAGCTCTTTCAATCATAGTAATTTTAGAGTTTACTTCGAGCAACATTTGCAGATGGAAAAGTGATTTTCAAGTAGACCATTCTTGCTTTCTCACTCTAGGAAATAGTTGTTTACAACCGATGCCCAAAGAGATTATGTGCTTTGCCAAATGTAAATCAGAGAAATAACCAGGATTCGAACTCAGGATTACAGACTCTCAACCAGGTGTTTGTTCTGCTAGACACTGCTACCTCGCTGAACAAGTAAGTAGCTGTTGTTCAACTTACGTAAACGTCCATAATTTGCGTTCTGTCTCATTCTAAGATCTTCGGTGGAGCGGTGGAAGCTGGCCCCTGCTGCTGGGCTCCGGACAGGACTGCGATCTGAGAGGGAGAGAGCATTTAGACCACATACATGTACACAATAAGGCTGTCAGCAAATGCTGCCAGCTTGGATCACGTGTGACCATCAATGAATACAGCTTGTCATTTTCAGGTATTGAAACTTGGGTGGCAATGGGTGAAAATTAATTGTCCAGTGCTTAACTTGGATAGATTTCACACACCTCTTGATATTCTGCAAGTTTGGCAATGAATTCAGCAGCATTTTCCACTTTTGGCTCAGGTCAAGTAATTTTTCTGTTAGGAAGGAACGGCTTTACTTCTGACAGGGTATTTTTAATATTTTCCTTGCTGTGCAGAGGGCCAATGCAAGGCTTATGCCACTACCGTAGTCCCATTTAAGCCCTATTTTGAGGCCTGAAGTGGCATTTGACTGGTGCACAGGCCCTCTCTGCACAAGGATGAACATCACACAGTGTGAATACAAGCTCTACTACTTACAACTGGCCCTCATGCTCAGATACCGTGGTTATAATTGAGGCAAGAAACTGAGCAAGACAATGGAACTTGGCATGGTGTGTGACAGACTGATAATATCCTGTATTATCCTGAAGAACCGTTCTGGAATTAAGATAAACTTCATTAAATTAAATTAAACCTCATCGAATTAGAACTAAAACCTTCGGGGCACACTGTATTAAAAATGGTGTGTTATTGTGGCACTGTATGTACTTTCTCTAGTAGGGAAGGGGGGGATGCTAATAACTTCCTCTGTTATCAACCTTTAAAGCCACCCCCTGGCTTATATGAATTCAAACTGGAGTCTCCAGCAGGGACCAAGAGACAAAAAAGGGGTTTGGATAAACAGCCTTCTGCATGATTCAGTGGATGGTCTGGACCCCCGACCCATGGAGGGCCCCAATCCCTAGGGTAGGGTTGAAAGGACTGAGCCTCCTGAGGACACACAAACCTGGGAGCTTGTTCTGAGCTGAAGCTGTGCTGAACTTGTGACCACAAAGGAATCCCCGTGCGTTGGGGGTTGAAGGACAACTCTTGCCAGCATCCCTGAGTGGGTGCGGGTGATGCTTGGTAAGCTTATTAGCAAGCGTCCAAGTTCCTTTATTGTTTTTAATATGATTTCTCTGTAATCCTTTTTACCTCAGAAATGCAGTAGGCTTGCATAGGAAGTGCTGTGTGGTACCTTGTAGCAATTACACCTGTTAACCATCTCGGGAGAGCAAGCAAGCAATGTCCTTGGGCAACCTGCCAGTGCTGGGAATACACACAAAAAGGCCTAATTTTGCTCGTGCTTACATGGTGGGTGTAATCCATTCACTTTACTGGAGCCACTCCTGATTTACACTGGTGTAAATGAGATCAGCATGAGACCCAGAGAATAGATCTTTTGATTAAGAAGGGGCCATTTTCAACACAGACACTGTTCAGGATAGAGCTGCATTGCAAGCATTTACGGAAACCTAGCACCTCCCCAATGTTAATTCAATGCCGCTGCCAGGGCGGGATCTTGTCTTGTGATAGAAAACTCCTCACTAGAGCTGGTCAGGAACTGGAATCTGCATTTTGCAGGAAATCCCAACATTCTGAAAAATCCCCAAAATGTCCTCAAAATGAGCATTTCAAAAAATCTTGCTAGTATCAAAAACCATTTGGCCTTTTACATTACATTAACTGTTAACTATAACATATACATAATAATCTACACACAATATATTAAAAACTATACTTTAATAGACTATAAAAGTCAAAACAAAACTGAACTTTGATTCAAAATGTTTTTGACATTGTCAAAATAAAGCATTTTTAGTTTTTCCCATTGAAAATGTTGTTGAAATTGACGCGTTCCCATGAAACATTTAGATTAAATGGCATTTTTCAATGGAAAACTGTTCTGTCAAAAATTTTTTTGACCAGCTCTACTTATGACTGATATAGGCTTGAAGCAACAAGAAGAATAGCAGCTAGAACAGCAGCAATAACAATCTTCCCTGCAATTTAATAATGGGCCCAACACAGCACCCACTGAAGTGAACAGCAAAACTTCCTTTGTGGGTAAACAATCTGCCCCTGTATTTTCCTATATGTTGTGAATATTCATTCCAAAGACTTATTTCTCCTAAATGGAAAAAGACCCACAGTGTAAACATCGATGAGGAGTAATAACCACAGCCAAAACCACCAAGGCTAGAAATCACTAAATTATGAGCAAAGTTCTGCTCTGAGCTGTTGGGTGAATCTCAGTTCTGCTACACTGCTCTCCCTAGAGGCATGGATGCCTCGCTGAAGTCAATGGAAGTATGCATGCCGGGACAGCAGGCTATCAGAGATTACATCTGATGTGCAGAAGCAAAACCTTAAGTTTGCCCTTTAGGTTAGTCTAGAGAGTGGACAACTTAAGGTCATTACAGCCAAGATTCCAAAGTGCCTCCCATTTGAACCCAAGTTAATATCCTAGACTGGAAACAGAGAAATCCCCCTTTAAAAGGGCTAAAAACAGGAAATCACAAAACAGACTGGGTTCAAACAAAAAGGAATAAGGACCTTGGGATACAGCCATGTGTGAACTGAATCTTGTGAACTCACTTGTGGTGGATGAGACAGATTTGCCAATGTCTGCCAAGGATCGGTGGATCGGCTTCTTGGTCTGGTGGCGATGTTTCCTCAGGAGCACGTAACTGATTTTCTCTCTCAGCTCCGGCCTGAGCAGACCATCCTCTATTTGCTTTTCAATAACATCATCTGAAAGAAGGACATTGGAAGCGCACGCGTGACTTGCTGGGCTGCGGCATGAAAAGTTCTGTTGCAAAAAAAAAAAAAAAAAAAAGCTCCTCCTTGCAAACCCTAAAACTGCATCATATGCCAAAAACTCAGACTTTAAGGTCATGAGAGACCATCATGATCATCTAGTCTGACCTCCTGCACATCGCAGGCCACACAACCTGACCCCCCACTCCTGTAACAGACCCCTCACCTCTGGCTGAGTGACTGACGTCCTCAAATCATAATTTAAATATGTCAAATTACAGAGAATCCTCCATTTACACTAGTTTAAACCTGCAAGTGACCCATGCTCCATGCTGCAGAGGAAGACAAACCACCCCCCCCACCCCCACAGAGTCTGTCAATCTGATGCAGGGGAAAATTCCTTCCTGACCCCAAATATGACAATCAGTTAGACATGTTGGCGAGACCCACCAGCCAGACACCTGGGAAGGAATTCTCTGCAGTAACTCAGAGCCCTCCCCATGTAGCATCCCATCTTCAGCTACTGGAGATATTTGCTGCTAGCAGTCACAGATTGGCTCCATGCCATCGTAGGAAGTCTCATCATACATGATGGTCTGTAGAGGCTATATGGTGGGTTCAGATCATAATAGACAAGTTCACGCTCATTCTTTACTCAGAAAAAAATCCCAGTTAATATCCTTGCTTCCCCTGGGGTTTTGCCTGTAGAATGGAGTGTTGAACCAGGGCCATATTACTTTCCTTTTCTTAAAGGTGTAGTGCCCCCCTGTTTGCCCTGTACCTTCTTTCATCATTTACACCCGTGTGGTATCTGTGTAAAATGCAGCCATTCAGATATGTCAGGGTGTTGCATTAACTTTGCACAGGTGTGAAATGATGGCACACAAGGAGCACGGTAGTGAAGAATCAAGCCCGTGCTGCCTAACAGGCCAACTCCTGCAGTTCTTCTTGGGCAGGGAAAACTCCCACCATTGGGAAGAATCAAAGCTACATGATTTGGCTCTAAACTGTCAAAACAAGCAATATGCTCTCTCCGAGATGCTCATCATCACCACAATATCTGGGCATCAGTGAGATCAGCAGCGATTCACAGAAGGGACTATGATGTTTTTATATGATAAAAACCCATCCCAGCATGCAGTGCATATTATACCACACACACAAACACACACTCCTTCGAAGCAGTTACTATGCCAAGCTAATTTGAATGGGTTGGTGATGCTGATTTAGCTGTCTTAGGTCTTCATCTATATGCAGACTTGCACAGAAATAACTAAATCAGTTTGGACTCTCTCCTTTTGTTATTTCAGTGTAGGTCTGTGGGTAGACCAGCCTTTATATGTACTGAGAGTGACCTCTTCTGATACTGTAAATTAATTCTGCTGTCCTCTCTTTACCCCAGTGTAAATTCCATTGATTTCTACAGAGTTGCTTATTATGGCACATTAGAATCAGGCCCACAAAGTTAAATTAAAAAGTACATAAAAGGCACATCATACCAGAGATAATAAATCAAACAAACAAACAAACAGAGATGATTAATGAATAAATAAGAATGGCAAACCTCTACCGAGCTTCTCACTAAGCATGTAACAGTGCAGCAATTTGAGCCAACATTTTAACATATGCAGTGGGTTGTTACTTTGAAAGGCTGACTACTACACTGCCTTTTAAAACGTGTAGTTATACTCTGAAAAGGGACAATAAAAAGGAAGCTCTCGAGTTCTAAATGTATTGAGCTTTCTCTCATTAACTTGCAGAGCAAATCCGCTGAGTTCATGAGTCACTTGCTGTATACAGAATCACAGAAACGACTGAGAAGTCATCAAGTCCAGCCACTTGTGCTGAGGTAGGACCAAGTAAACCTAGACCATCCTTGATGGGTGTTTGTCCAACCTGTTCTTCAAAACTTCTGTGATGGGGATTCCACAACCTCTCTTGGAAGCCTATTCCAGAGTTTAACTAGAGTTAGAAAGTTTTTCCTAATGTCTAACCTAAATCTCTCTTGTTGCAGATTAAGCCCATTATTTCATGTCCTAACTTCAGTGGACATGGAGAACAACTGATCACTGTCCTCTTTATAGCTGCCATGAACATAGTTGAAGATTTATCTGGTTCCCCACTTGCCTTCTTTTCCCAAGACTAAACACGATCAGTTGTTTTAAGCTTTCCTCACAGGTCAGGTTTTTAAAAACTTTTACTGTATTTATATGTAATGACGTTTGTACGTAACTATATATAATCAAAGGAGAAAAATAAATAAGTAAATGGATGCACAGAGATTAGAAATCAATTTTGTTTTCATTTCTCAACTGTACCACATAGCCTGCTTGACAACGGTTACATTCTCTCTGGCTTATATTACGTAAGGCATAATGAAATTAACATTCATCAATAAAAATGAAAAAAGTGAAACCCAGCATAAGGCACTGTTAATTTTGACGTAATACTGCATCTGCTCTTTTCAGCTTTTCTTCACCTATCAGGTTTATATAATCTCAGGATGCTTTACAAACATTAACTAGAGCCTGACTAACACCTACAGGTCTCAGAATAGAACCCAGGAGTCCCAGCTCCAACCACTAGTCAGAGCTTCCTCGACACACAAGTGTGGGGTTTTTTGAGCTGTAAGCATAAGACCCACCAGAGAGACAAGGTGGGTGCGGTGAGATCCTATCTAATATTTGGGGACTGACATGGCTACAGTTACACTGCGTAAGACCCACCAGGTAACAGAAACTAATCTAGCAACAACCTCATCATCATCCTTTCATTGCCTAACGTCATATTGGATGGATTGCAGTGGAGTGATATGTATTAAAGAACCTCACTGCACCTGACTGCAAAGGTGTAAATGTGTAAACACAGAAAAGTGGGAGTCAAATGCAAGCATGTCAGAGCAGTAGTGATTTACAGTTACAGTGCATAATCGACTTTAGGTACGTATCTGGCCCCCAGATGCTCGAAGGTGTTTAGGGATTTAACTCCCATTGGTTTCAATAAAAGTCAGGAGAGCTCAGTACCTTTGAGGATCGGGGCTTATCCACTTCACAAACTTTAACGTATTTAGCCTCAACACCTCTGTGGGGTGGGAGGGGGCAGCACTGTTATCCCTACTTTCCAGATGAGGAACTGAGGCCCTGAGAGACTAAGGCCCCCGATTTTTAAACAGAATTCAGGCATTGCTGCGCTAAGCATTGCAATACTTAATTGATGTAGGAGCCTCATTTTCAAAAGGGATTTAGGTACTTAGGAGCCTACATAATTTGGATATTGGCTCCTAATCCCTTTTGAAAATGAGACAAGGGCTCCTAAATCAGTTTGATGTTGCAATGCTGAGTGCGTATCATTACAAATCTGGGCCTAACTGAGTGCCCAGGGCCACACAGGAAGACTGTGGCAAATCAGGGAACTGAACTCCACTCTCCCCAAGCCTACCCTAGTGGTCTAACATCCTCTCACACAGAATAAATTTATTGTCCATCACCATAGCCACTTGCCCACATTGTCTTATTATTTACATTACACTATCTTACTATTTACGCAAGTGAATGACCACACAAGTGGAGAATCAGGCTCGATATGGTCAGTTACATTGTGCGCCATTTGACGTGCCATTAACCCTCCCTTCCACCATGAGTGACACATTCCTCTAGTTCTAGGTCAGGCTAGAGTACCAATGAAACCACCTCAAGAAAACCCCACCGCTGTTTGTATTGAGAGGTTAATACCGATGATCTGTGGTAGGGAGTAGCCGTCTAAGTCTAGTAGCACCGTCCCTGTCTGTAGACACGTGCGTAGTTCAAACAGGCTGTGCAAAGATAACGTTGACACATGAGGTTTGCTCCATCTCTCCCCTCCTTCTTCCACCTTTTCTTCGAACTTTATCCACCTGAAACAACAAAAGCCACAGGTGTGATCAGTACAGGGTACAAATGCACGGCTGTAAATTGCACATCTGTCCAAAATGTGCACCAATCAGGTGATCAGGTACCAAGGTGATGGGTACAATGTAAGAACTTGAACAGAATAGATCTATCACAGGGCAGCTGCTGTACAGCCTCTGTGCATTTTACAGTTAGATATATTTATCAGCAATAATCTGGATGAGTAAGAGCGGAGGTGCCTGGAGGAGCCCTGGGCTGGAACAGCTGAGGACTGAGAGGCATTGGCAGAGCATGGTTCAGGGCTGGGATATCTAGAAGAGTCCTAGGTCAGGGTGGTGGTGCATTGGCAAAGCTTCATAGCTAGAGGAATCCTACAAGAGCTTTATCAGCACTATGTTATATGAAGCACTCCTTTCATGAGTCCAATTCACACATGGTTTTAAATGACCTTTTTTATTAAAGGGCGGTAATGCTTCACATGAACATAGATAGCACTTTCCATCTGCCAAGCGCTTTACGAGCTTTCACCAATTCACCCTCGGACCATCTCTGTAATGTATGTCTGCATACTACAGATGAGGAAGTGGAGGCAGAGAGGTTAAGTTATTTGCCTAAAGTCACATCATCTGAAAGAGGAACAGAACCTGTTGGGTTGGTAAATCTCACTGCTGGGATCAGGCCCTCCCCCCTCCTCTTTCTCTCTCAACATAATACTTATGTTGCTATGAAAAAAAATTGATTGTAAAGTCTTCAAGGCAGGGAAAGCATTTTATTGGTGAAGTGCCATGTGCATCTATGAAATAATAATGTGCTTATGCATACAGCGAACAAATACTAAAAGGATGGTGTCCCAGCGTGCCTGGAGCAAGGTGTCTGATGAGCTCTTTGCTCATCCTTTAACAATTAATGTTCAACCCCCAAAATTGGTCACCTGAGCCCTTAAACGTCAAGACAAAACCACTAGTTTATTGGACTCCTTCAGCTGAAGGTGCAGTTAGATGGTTAGGTTCTGAGGGCCCGGAGTTCTGGGTTAGGGCTTGGGGAGCTCCCCTCCTCTCCCAGCTTCATCCAGCACTGCCCCCTATAAAGAAGAAAGCAAGCCTTCTTATATCGCCTGGTGGGTCCTGATTGGCTAGTAACTCCTCCCACTCCTCTTCTAGACCCTGGAGGACCAAGTCTTGTTGGTTCGGCAGGTACCAGAACCTGAATGGCAGTGTTCTGAGGTCTAACTCATTGCCCCTCTTTCCCAGCCAACGGTTTTCCTTTGGGTGGAGTGTGTTAGGGTGGTGATACTGCATTGGGGGCAAAAAAGGCCTGGTACATCTGTCACGGTAGGACACTGGAAAATTCATTTAATCAGCTTGATAGTGATCAGAGTTCCCAAAACCTTGACCTGCTCTATTCATTTCAGGGATGGGTTAATTACATTTTGACTGCGTTATGTGTGTGAAGGATTTCAGCATCAGGAAAATGTGAAATGGCAAATGAGAGGATGCAGCATGCTGACTAAGCAGTTTCATGCCCGGTTATGTAGCATTTATAACACACCTCCACCATTCAAGGTGATTAAAGCGCTTTTGAGACATTTGTTAATTAACTCTATCGGGGCGATTAGACCATTTTTCAGTGACTAAACTGGGATGCTGAGCTAACCTGACGTCACTCTCAGTGGCAGAAAAGAACTTAGGAGCTCTCCCTCCCCGTCCACTGCTCCAACCTCTAGACCCACAATCCCTTCCGAGATCTGGGAACAGACCACAGAAGTCTTGACTTCCAGACCCTTCTCCAACTATTAGACCATGCTCTTCTACTAGACCTGAGAAAGGAACCCAGAGTCCGGGCTTCCTCCTCCAATCACTAGACCACGCTCTCTCCCTTTTAAAAAACAAAAACAAAACTCTTCTGCTTTTAATGTTCTGCATCAGCTTCTTAACATTCACCATGAAGAGGAACACAAATAAATGAATGAGAGCTGATTTCTGCAGGCTCCCTGAGAATATGACTCGTGCTCCAATTAAGCACAAGTAATTCTCGGCAACGCGCCTGTATTTATTTTGGAAATAAAGCTGCTGTTCCTTTAAATCAGGTTTGCAGAGACCCAACTCCACGAATTCTCATGGATTAGTCAGTCTAGGGCTTAACCTGGCAGCTTTTAACTGGTACAACTTGGATTTTAGCTCATGTCACTGCAGTGGGGACAGAGGGAAAGAACAGAGGACAACAGGGGCTTTTTAAAAAAAAAAAAAAATTAGCAACAGAGCATATGCTAATTCTGCCTGCAAATACTGCAAACAGCTGTGGATTATCCAGGCTATGGTCAGGGACATACATACCTGGTGGTTCCTCCTCCCCTTTAGGTTGGCATTTACCTGGATTAGAGATCCAAACTACAGAGGGGAGGCAGATTGACACACTTCAATGCTTTTTTCCCAGTGGGAGAACTATTTAGATATTCTTTCCCACTGCAGCTTTGCTGCTCATTTAGGATTCTGGGATTCATTGCTCTTGAAGCCGGGAGGTTGAGGGGGACGATATCCAGGATTCCTCCTGGTTAACAGAGTAAAGCAGCATTCGCCCACTTAGCGGCAAAGAAAGGAAACAGATTCTGGGTGCTGTAAGTCTGATTCAGGGCAAGGCAACAGGCTACTGTTACCTCACCCAGATTTTGCACAAAGTGTTTGAAGAAATATGGTGGCTATTGTCCTGTACTACTATTGTCGTATGATGGACTGTGAAGGCTGATTGACAAACAAAAGGCCATTAATGCAGCCAGAGAAGGAGACAGTGTAATGTAGTGGTTAGAGCACATGCGGTTTCTAGTCTCAGCTCGAACATGGACTTAATGTGTGATCTGGGCAAGCCACAAATGGCCTCTGAAGGCCTCAGTTTTCTGTGCCAAACCTGACACACAACAGGACCTGCATTAGGAAGTGCTGCGCACCCAAGACCGTGAGAGCTGCGGGAGTGTAACACCTCTGATAATCAGGCTCAAGTTGGGTTGAGCAATCTGAAGTAATCCTAAAAAGAAAAAAAAACTGGCCCTTAAACTCTCTGGTGCCTCAGGTTCCCCTCCTGTCAGAGGGCAACCATAATAGCTACTCACCTTTGGAAGGCACTTGGAGATCTTTGAATGAAAAATGATACATGAACACAAAATGGTGCTTGTTAAAACTAGAGAAAGGCAATCAGTGAATAGTATTTTAAATAAATACATAAAGCTGGGAGGGCGCTACACTGGAACCGAGTCAGGAGATACTGCAGAGCTTTATTTAGGAGAAATTCAAGGAATATTTTAAAGAGCATCAATGTGAGATTCATTTTTCAGGAAGGAAAAAGTCCTGGTTTGTTACATTTTTCTTCCTACCACAATGTAGCTCCTTTCACCCACTGATCTCAAAACTCTTTACAGATATTCATTAATAAACCCTCACCATAGGTCAGCTTTAGCTCTCCTGTACTATTTACAACGTATCACTGTCCTGTGTCTTTCACACTATAGCAGAGGTGGGCAAACTAAGGCCCGCAGGCCACATTTGGACCACGGAACCGTCCTGCCCGGCCCTTGAGCTTCTGGCCAGGGAGGCTAGCCCCCGGCCCCACCCCCACTGTCCCCTCCCCTCGCAGCCACACGATAGCGTGAGCAGCTCAAACTTATTGTCGCTTGTGAGCGGAGGCAGTATTTCACTTCAGATCACAAAGTTAAAATGCTTGTGCCTTCACCCCCCCCCCAACACACAGTCCAGTATCCTGCCTATGGTTCTGTGAGAATTTACACCAGATGACGATCTGCTCACTACTGCTTCAAAGGAAGAAGACACCCCCTAATGCCCCTTTACAAGCTGCAGTACTCACGGAGATGAGTGAGATTCCACCACCCCATCCTTAGAGGCTTTTAAGGCCCAGCTTGACAAAGCCCTGGCTGGGATGATTTAGTTGGGGTTGGTCCTGCTTTGAGCAGGGGGCTGGACTCGATGACCTCCTGAGGTCTCTTCCAACCCTAATCTTCTATGAGAAAAATTCCTTCCTGACCCCTGCACTGAAGCATGAGTTCCTGCTACCTTTGGCCTGTTATGTTTTATCATTTGTGTGACAGTTGCACCTAGAGGCCCCAAGTGAGGTCAGGGGCCCATTGCGCTAGGTGCTGTACAAACACACCCTGAAGGTAGTCCCTGCCCCAAACAGTTTATAATCTGAACAGACTTAGTGTGACCAGGTTTCCAGTTTTCGACCAGAATGCTGGTCCCAAGCCAGAGCCCTCATCCCCCCCCCACCACACCTCAAACCCCTGCCTCAACCCCCTCCCACATTCTGAATCTCTTGACCCCACCCCGCAACCTGGAGCTCAAACCCCTCATCCCCAGCCCCACCCCAGAGCCCACACCCCCAGCCGTAGCCCTCACCCCCTTCCGCACCCCAACTACCTGCCCCAGCCTGGAGCCCCCTCCCGCACCCTGAACCCCTCAGCCTTAGCCCCATCCCAGAGCCCACACCCCCCGTTAGAGACCTCACCTCCTCCCACACCCCAATCCCCTCCCCCAGCCCAGTGAAAGGGAGTGAGGGTGGGGGAGAGTGAGCCACCAAGGGAGGAGGACTGTAGTGAGCGAGGGGCGGGGCCTCAGGGAGGGGTGGAGCTAGAGCGTTCGGTTTTCTGAGATTAGAAAGTTGGCAACCTTAAACAGACTAGACACCATCACCACAGCAAGTGTAATTTACAAGCATCGTTATCCCAGGCGTGGCAATCTAGCATGCAATGCCTCACCCTTGGCCTTTTTGCGCAGTCAGCTTTCGCCCCATGTTAGACTCCCGGAGCCAAGCCCACACTGTCTTGACGGCTGCTTGGCTCTGAAGATGAAGTTTCCTGTTTAGGCTTGCCAAGGTTTTATTTGCAGGTAGTGCTCACGCAGCGAAGGAGCTGGCTCCCCGCAGCTAAAGAGGCTGTGAATTCCTGACCCAAGGAGAGAGGAAACACAGAGCCTGCAATTCGGCAGCTTTTAAACCTGCAGTGGAAAGGCTCGCGTGAAGTCCTGGGCTGCCCCTGGAGACTGAAGCCCTCTATCTCCAGAGCGGGTACAGACCAGCCAGTAGCACTGTAACCTTCTCCCCACACTCTCTCGCTAATGCACCTGAACCCACTCCGACTGGGTGAGAGGGAGTCCAGTCTCCACGGCCCATTCACTCCTTGGCCTCACTACTGAGGCTCCCGGCGAGAGGGCTGATTAGTGTCGATTGTGCTGATGACTTTTAGGCCAGTTAAACACACCTGCCGCCTCAAGGGTCTGGACAGAGATCCATCAAACTCCTTCTGTAACCTGCATCTCGGAGAGCATTAAATTCTGGCACACACCTAGCCCCACAGAATAAGGGTTCATCATAGAAAGGAATAAAACCCTTTGGGGAAAATAGTTAAATGGCTCCCTTAGCAGTGACCAAAAATAATATCATCTATTAGAAACATTAACCTGTAGAATGCTGGTGTTTTAATCCAGGCTGGCAAGAAAACGAATGCTTAGGATGTAGATTACATATGCCCAGTCTCCAAAGGGTTAAACACATTCAGCAGACACCTACCAGCCCTGGGGTCATAGCTCCGTGCGATTATGCTTCTGCCAACAACCCAAACACTTAGGATATGTCTACACTGCCCATGATGGGGCATCCACACTGCATTGTAAGCATGGGTTTACAATTGCTGGATCCAGGTCTCACAGTCATGCTAACACATCCATACTGCACGACACAGACCTTCTGACTTGGGTCTGCGGCTTGACCTGTGTCCACACTGCACAGTGACAGGGATTGGATCCAAGTCACAGTGGGACTTGGGCTCTGACCCACCCCCCCCTTAGTAAGATTCTAGGGCCTGAGTGCCTGATGACTTGAGTCAGACTGATCTGTGTGTAGATGGAAGCAGGGAGGAGGTGGGGATGGGAGCTTGGGCTCAAACCTGAATTAGAGTCCTGGCTTAGTGTGCAGTGTAGACATACCCATATAGAGCCAATTTAGTGTGCAGACAGGAAGACCAAAGGAAAATGAAATACCACCTTAGGGAGGGATTTTCCAAATTATTCAAGTGAGTTAGGAGAACAAGTCTCATTGAAAGTCAGGGGGACTTGTGTGCCAGCTCACTTAGATGCTTTGGGAAATCGCTTGCTTCCAAAAACAGACTAAAAGTTAACTAAATCAGTTGTCCAAACAGGCTCAACAATGTCTAATGCCTCACACACATGCAGTTTCTTTGGATCCTCGTTGATGGGACAGGGCTGGATCCTGCCAGGCTGGGCCACGTTCTAAGTGACACCAGTTCCCACTGAAGATACAGTAAGTTGATGGACTTAGTCATTGCAGAATCAGCCTAATAGTGATGAAAACACTTTGTGCTTCTAAGTACCTTTCATCCAAAGATTTCATACAGCTTGCTAAACATTAGTGAAACAAGCTTCACCTTTTAAGATAGGGACGATGACCTACATTAATAGATTCCAAGATCAGAACAGACCATTGTGATCATCTAGTCTGACTTCCTGCCTAACTCACGCCATGGAAGTTCCCCAAAATAATTCGTAGACCAGAGCTTTTAGAAAAACATCTAATCTTGATTTAAAAATGGCCACTGATGGAAAATCCACAACTCTTGGTAAATTGTTCCAACGCTTACTTACCCCTGGTTCTCATGGGTGACTTTAATTTTCCTGATATCTGCTGGGAGAGCAATACAGCGGTGCATAGACAATCCAGGAAGTTTTTGGAAAGCGTAGGGGACAATTTCCTGGTGCAAGTGCTAGAGGAGCCAACTAGGGGGGGAGCTTTTCTTGACCTGCTGCTCACAAACCGGGAAGAATTAGTAAGGGAAGCAAAAGTGGATGGGAATCTGGGAGGCAGTGACCATGAGTTGGTTGAGTTCAGGATCCTGACACAGGGAAGAAAGGTAAGCAGCAGGATACGGACCCTGGACTTCAGGAAAGCAGACTTCGACTCCCTCAGGGAACGGATGGGTAGGATCCCCTGGGGGACTAACATGAAGGGGAAAGGAGTCCAGGAGAGCTGGCTGTATTTCAAGGAATCCCTGTTGAGGTTACAGGGACAAACCATCCCGATGTGTCAAAAGAATAGTAAATATGGCAGGCGACCAGCTTGGCTTAACGGTGAAATCCTAGCGGATCTTAAACATAAAAAAGAAGCTACAAGAAGTGGAAGGTTGGACATATGACCAGGGAAGAGTATAAAAATATTGCTCGGGCATGTAGGAATGAAATCAGGAGGGCCAAATCGCACCTGGAGCTGCAGCTAGCAAGAGATGTCAAGAATAACGAGAAGGGTTTCTTCAGGTATGTTGGCAACAAGAAGAAAGCCAAGGAAAGTGTGGGCCCCTTGATGAATGAGGGAGGCAACCTAGTGACAGAGGATGTGGAAAAAGCTAATGTACTCAATGCTTTTTTTGCCTCTGTCTTCATGAACAAGGTCAGCTCCCAGACTGCTGCGCCGGGCATCACAACATGGGGAATAGATAGCCAGCCCTCTGTGGAGAAAGAGGTGGTTAGGGACTATTTAGAAAAGCTGGATGTGCACAAGTCCATGGGGCCGGACGAGTTGCATCCGAGAGTGCTGAAGGAATTGGCGGCTGTGATTGCAGAGCCATTGGCCATTATCTTTGAAAACTTGTGGCGAACGAGGGAAGTCCCGGATGACTGGAAAAAGGCTAATGTAGTGCCCATCTTTAAAAAAGGGAAGAAGGAGGATCCTGGGAACTACAGGCCAGTCAGCCTCACTTCAGTCCCTGGAAAAATCATGGAGCAGGTCCTCAAAGAATCAATCCTGAAGCACTTACATGAGAAGAAAGTGATCAGGAACAGTCAGCATGGATTCACCAAGGGAAGGTCATGCCTGACTAATCTAATCGCCTTCTATGATGAGATTACTGGTTCTGTGGATGAAGGGAACGCAGTGGATATATTGTTTCTTGACTTTAGCGAAGCTTTTGACATGGTCTCACACAGTATTCTTGTCAGCAAGTTAAAGAAGTTTGGGCTGGATGAATGCACTATAAGGTGGGTAGAAAGTTGGCTAGATTGTCGGGCTCAACGGGTAGTGATCAATGGCTCCATGTCTAGTTGGCAGCCGGTGTCAAGTGGAGTGCCCCAGGGGTCGGTTTTGTTCAATATCTTCATAAATGATCTGGAGGATGGTGTGGATTGCACTCTCAGCAAATTTGCGGATGATACTAAACTGGGAGGAGTGGTAGATACACTGGAGGGCAGGGATAGGATACAGACAAATTGGAGGATTGGGCCAAAAGAAATCTGATGAGGTTCAATAAGGATAAGTGCAGGGTCCTGCACTTAGGAGGAAGAACCCAATGCACAGCTACAGACTAGGGACCGAATGGCTAGGCAGCAGTTCTGCGGAAAAGGACCTAGGGGTGACAGTAGACGAGAAGCTGGATATGAGTCAGCAGTGTGCCCTTGTGCCAAGAAGGCCAATGGCATTTTGGGATGTATAAGTAGGAGCATAGCGAGCAGATCGAGGGACGTGATCGCCCCCCTCTATTCGACATTGGTGAGGCCTCATCTGGAGTACTGTGTCCAGTTTTGGGCCCCACACTACGAGAAGGATGTGGATAAATTGGAGAGAGTCCAGCGAAGGGCAACAAAAATGATTAGGGGTCTGGAACACATGACTTATGAGGAGAGGCTGAGGGAACTGGGATTGTTTAGTCTGCAGAAGAGAAGAATGAGGGGGGATTTGATAGCTGCTTTCAACTACCTGAGAGATGGTTCCAGAGAGGATGGTTCTAGACTATTCTCAGTGGTAGAAGAGGACAGGACAAGGAGTAATGGTCTCAAGTTGCAGTGGGGGAGGTTTAAGTTGGATATTAGGAAAAACTTTTTCACTAGGAGGGTGGTGAAACACTGGAATGCGTTACCTAGGGAGGTGGTAGAATCTCCTTCCTTAGAAGTTTTTAAGGTCAGGCTTGACAAAGCCCTGGCTGGGATGATTTAATTGGGGATTGGTCCTGCTTTGAGCAGGGGGTTGGACTAGATGACCTCCTGAGGTCCCTTCCAACCTTGATATTCTATGATTATATGATTCTATACCCTCACTATTGAAATTTTAGACCGTATTTTCTAAGTTTGTCTAGCTTCAGCTTCCAACCATTGGATGATGTTATATCTTTGTCCGCTAGATTGAAGAGCCCACTGCCAAATATTTGTTCCTCATGTAGGGCTTGTTTAATGGTGCCATTGTCCGCAATAGAGGGGCACTAGCATGTTGTGTGCTGACCCATGTTTCAAACAGAACTATGTTACCATGCATTAGGGAACTTTTCGTGCATGCCAGCTGAGTCCACATCACCAGTTAGCGTGCAACACGCTGGCGTGCTTTAGAATCTACACCCCTGTAGTACGGACTAAGGCACCAGGGAGGCAAGCCCATAAACTGTGATCAAGTCATCCCTTAGACTCAAGAAGCTCAATTTATTGAGGTTATCACTATAAGGCAGGTTTTTGAAACCTTTATTCTTTCTTGTGGCTCTTCTCTGAACCCTCTCCAGTTTGTCAACATCCTTCTTGAATTGTGGACAGCAGAACTGGACACGGCGCCAAACAGAGGTAAAATACGTTATCTAATCTTACTTGAGCTTAGAGATGCTGAGGCAAGGAAAAGGGAGTGTCTTGCCTAAGGGTCACACAGCAAGTCAGTGGCAAGATCCTCTGTCTTGACTCCCAGTCTCTCCCCCCACCCCCTAGAGAACACTCCCTTCCTGGAGTTGGGAATAGAAACCAGGAGTCAATTCCCAGACCCCCCCTCCTCTAACCACTAGACCCCACTCCCTGTCCAGAACTGGGAACACAATCACTTGCCCAGTGGTTCAAGAACTTTAACACTCAGAACCACCAAACTAACTGTGATTTCCTTCTGCACCTTGAATCCAGTAAGTCTTTGCAGGCAAAAAAACCCTGTGATCATGGCAAGGAACTATCGGTTTTAGTAGCCATCAGGTTTCTGCAAGGTGAACTTTTTCAGGGTGGTGGGTAGATCTGACCATTACCCAGTAACCTTTATCTATCTTAGGTAGATGGAGATCATAGTACCTGTGAATGTCACAGTCTTTAATATATTTATCCTCACCATATCCCTGGGAAGCAGGGAAGTGCTATTATCTTCATTTTACAGATGGCAAATTACGGCACAGAGGCCCTGATCCTTAAAGGTGTTTAGGCACCTAACTCCCATTTAAATCAATAGGGGTTAGGCTCCTAAGTCCCAAGGTCACATGGGCTGTCTGGGGCAGAGCATGGATTTGAACCCCGGGGTTCTGGACCACCCACCTCTGCATGGCACGCCGATACAGGAGAGGCACCACGCTAGTTGGTACAGAAAAAATGGGGTCAGTAGGACAGTGTGTGCCCATCTCATTGTCCCAGTAGCTGCACGCGTAACTCCCTGGGCGTCAGAGAGCAAGCACGTCCCCTGGCGCTGGCCCTAAGTGCACATTAGACAAGGTCATTTTGCGGCACAAGTGGGATGCCCCTGGTGCACGTGGGCAAGACGGAATTAATAAAAATCTATCTTATTAACTGCCTGACCTCACCCCATCGATCCCATTCAGAATGGCATGAACATACACAAATCCCTTTGTGTTACAACAGAGAAAAGGCTCAGCTGAGCTCAAAAAGCCATCTAAATCCCTGGCGCAATAGTGACTCCTTTTTCAAAGAACGAAGCTCACTAGGGAAAAAAAACAAAACAAAAAAAAACCTAATAATGCTTACAAAACTTACGCTAGGAAGAGAAAATTCCACATGGATTTGAAATTTTTTTACTTGGTTAAGCTCATAATTCCATAAAACGAACACTATTTGTGGTTCCTCTAATACTTTTATTAAAAGTTTGGGGTTTTTTCTTTTCTTTTTTTTTAAGATCTGGAACAGCAGGGCACGTTAACTCTTTGGATGCCCACGGAAAGTGAGAATGCAGAAATATTAGACAGATTGGGCTTGATTTTTCCACGGTCAGAAGTAGAGCTGGGCAAAAAACTGATTTTCCAGTTTGGTTATCAAAATGAAAAATCCAAAAAATGTTCCTTTCAGGTCAGCCTGAAATGACCACCTTTTTGTTTTTCTTGCTGAAATGATAAATTTGGGAGTGGGGAGGGGGAAAGGGGGTGAATAAACTATTAAAAAATAAATAAAAAAATTCACCCAGCTCTATTTGTAACTGCAGCCTTGCCCAGACTCAGGGTAATACGTTAATAAACACTGGGGTCTTTTTATTTGCTGTCTGGTGGTGGAGCCTGGAGTGTGTGCTATTTTTCTCCACAACCATGAGGGCTAGAAACTTCTTTCTTGCCACCTCCCTATTTGAAGTCAGTGACTTTTATAACTTTGTTCCAAAACTCATGCTCATACACGAGGCTGTCATGAAGATTGGTCCCTCTGAGACCTGCTGATATTTGGTCCACGTACCTAGTCTTTGGTCTCCCTCTTTTTCATCTTCCATCCACAATCATAGAATCATAGAATATCAGAGTTGGAAGGGACCTCAGGAGGTCATCTAGTCCAACCCCCTGCTCAAAGCAGGGCCAATCCTCAATTTTTGCCCCAGATCCCTAAATGGCCCCCTCAAGGATTGAACTCACAACCCTGGGCTTAGCAGGCCAAAGCTCAAAACACTGAGCTATCCCTCCCCCACAATCACTACAAGAGCTCTCTGATCTCTGCAAGATATGCCCACACCAACATAACCAAGCCTCCTTCAACTTGTCTTCAATTGGAGCAACCCACATTAGGCCCCTTGCCAGCTGAAGGGCTAGAAACTTACTTAAAAAGATAGTTGAGATTCTCACCTAATCACATGCCTCCAGGTGCTGGGGCTTTAAGAAATGCACCAAATATTGCAAGACTCAAGATAAAATGGCAAGGGTTGGCATTAATACCTTGCACTTCCTACATCTATAAATTGTATCTACACATTGTCTCTTACCTTTAGAATGTAAGTTCTTTGGGAGCAGGCTCCATCCTTTTTGTTCTGGGTCTATGCAAAGCCTAGCACAATGGAGCTCTATCCTGGACTGGGACCCCTATGTGCTAGTGAAATACTAATGTATACACATATTGCCCTTTACCCAAGAATATATACAGTAGGTTCTTTCCAACCATCGTATTTCTCCATTCCACATGCAGCTAGGTTTTTCAACTCTGGAGTGGGCTCCAAGAAACAGCTATATTTCTAGCCACCATGTTTTGCACTGCCCCTCTTTCAGGATTTGTGCCACTTTGCATGGTCAAGCAATGAACTGGCCCATACTTGCCGTTTCCTAATCAAGGTCAAAACCAAATCACCCTGGTGCAATTTGAGGATGGTTAATAGATTTAATCAGTGTGTTCAGTCTCAGCATTAGCACTGGCATGAACCCACTGGGTATCTTCTGTGAAAGCACCATGTGTAACTTCACTATGGTCGCAAGCAATTTGTGAATTTTCTTTTGCATCATCTTACTTGAGATTATAACAACTCACTGCATTTCTATAGCTACTTTAATCACGCAGGCTCCCACAGTGCTTTACTAACTATGTACATAGCAGAACCGCTTCATCCAGCACAGAAATGCAACCCCCTCTCGGGTGGAACGTGATACCTCCTCAACAGCGCACAGCAACATGACAATAGTTTGCATATTGCCTTGTCTACACGCTGATTTCCCCCCACCCCTTACAATTTGCCATCATTGGGAGCGCTAACGTATACAAGGCTTACCATTGTGTTATCTATACCTGCTCTGAGCTGGCTTAGAGGAAATGGTGCTTAAAATGTGAGAGACTTCCTGGAGCCATCTGCCCTAAAGCACTCATCAATATTGACACTCATGGAGCTGAACGAGTGGGAACAATGGTGGGATATTTTGGGACCCTATCCGGGATCCCCAGGCAGGAGACAACCAGCTGAGTACTAACTCGGGGGGAAAAAAGCCATCTACTCGATCATCAACGATACCTCCAGCACCGCAGTGTCTCCTAACGCTCTGCTGGGTGCACTCGGTCAGTGCTGACGTAGACTGGAAGATGTTTGGGGCAGGGACCACCATCTTGTTCTGTGTTTGTACAGAACATGATTGTGATCCATGATTGGGGCTCCAAAGCTCTACCACCCTACATACATAACACCACTACCTACTGAGGTGTCCTCTCCTTACCTGGCAGATTCTTTCCACTCCATTTCTTCCCCGTCGTGCTGCAGCGTGTCCATCTCAGTGAACAGGGTGGGGTTTGGAGGGTCATCGTCTTCACCCAGTATGTAACGAAGGCGTTCAGCAGCTGGAGACACTAAAGCAAGGAGATAAAAGAGTTCATTTAACCCTGGGCAACTGTTGATGGTTCCCACCCCAATCCGGCTTCAAAATTGCTCTAGAAACCTTGTGAGAAATGAGCTTTCCAGTGAATATGTCCTGGTTCTAGCCATAGAGTCACAGAGTTCAAGGTCAGAAGGGACCACCAGATCATACCTCTCACCTCCTGTATAGCACAGACCACCAACTGCACATCAAGCCCAGCAACCAGAATAAGACCAAAGTACGACAGACTTCAGGAGACTAAACCAGTGCGTGCCACAGATAGAGAACACCAATGACAAGGAACTGATTAAGTGAGATATACCTATGTGGGCAAGAAATACAAAGAGTATTTGGGGGGGAGGGATAGCTCAGTGGTTTGAGCATTGGCCTGCTAAACCTGGGTTGTAAGTTCAATCCTTGAGGGGGCCATTTAGGGATCTGGGGCAAAAACTGGGAATTGGTCCTGCTTTGAGCAGGGGGTTGGACTAGATGACCTCCTGAGGTCCCTTCCAACCCTGATATTCTAGGATTCTATGAGTATCTTTGCTTGTGATAATTTGGTCCTTTCAAACTCAGCCCTAGCCAGAACCAGGAAGGAAAGCAAGAAAATGGAATTTGTTTCTCCAAAATGTTTTGTGGGCTCGGGTTTGCGTTTTGGGTGGCGAGTCAGATCAGCTACTTAATCAAACCTGGCCAACTGTTGGGGAAACCATCTTTGATTTCTCTTCCATTTTGCAGATGCTGAAAAATGGACTTGGAAAGACCTCACTGCGCATCTCGCGCTGGAGTGATGGCAGCGGAGTTCTTCGCTGCCCAAAGCGCAGCTGTAGCAGTTCATTTCGGCGGCCTGAACAGCAGCTCCCGGGCTCTAGTTTTTTAGGAAAGACGCTGCAAAGGGAAAAGGGGTAACTTTGACGGCAAACAAAAGTGATTCAGCATTTTTGGAGCAGCAAGATTAGTCAGTCCTGACCCACAAAGCTTTGGAGAAACAGAACGGAGGGTAAGGGTGGAGGAGGGGAATCAACGGGCGTAACTTAGATCCTGAAGTGAAAAGGACATTTTGAGGACAATAAGCCGGTTGAGGGAACAACTCATTCAGAAACAAGAGGCCCATTGAGGAGCAGGGAAGGCCGAGACAATAAGCAATTCAGGCCAAGTTTCCTCAACAAAGAAGGCTTGAAATATGGAACAACTGGCAAATGAAATGAATGGAGGGCACACACTCGATTTTGGTAATCAGTGGATACAACCACCAGCTAGATTCAGAGGGTGAAATCCTGGCCCCATTTAAGTAAATGGGAATTTTGATATCGGTTACACAAGGGCCAACATTTCACCCATTGAATTTAAGGCCAGAAGGGACCATGATGTTCATCGAGTCTGACCTCCTGCAAAACACAGGCCAGAGAATTTCATCTCCTACACCATGCCCGTACTTGTGGTTGAGCTAGAGTGCGTATCTTTTCAGAAAGGGACATCCAATTTTGTTTAAAGACATCAAGTGATGGAGAATCCACCACATTCCCCAGGGAAGTTGTTCCTATGGTGAATTGCCACACTGTTAAAAATCCGTGCTTTATTTCTATCTTGAATTTATCTAGCTCCAGCTTCCAGCCCTTGGATCTTGTTCTGCCTTTACCTGTTAGATTAAAGAGCCCTCAGCTATCCCCAGGTAAGTATTTATGGACTGAGCTTCTTAACTCTTTGGACGCCGGGGAAGAAACGTGATGAGACATTGTACACACATGGTGATGCTCTTTGTGTTTCCTTTAGGTGCTAGGGGGCAGGGTCCTGGATCAGGAAGGTTCCACCATTTCAGTGAGAAATTCTGGCTTTGCAGCAGTGGATGGCTCAGGGGACTGATAAGTGGATACAGAGCATTTAACTTCCAAGTCACCAGCTAGAATCCAGTCCAGGTTGGGGAGTGACTGATAGTTACCACCACCTGATGTCTGCTGCTTGGTGGCTTATGTGAAATGAGTTTGGTGCAGTCCAACCCCAGTGCACAAGTGTCCATATCATAAGAAATACCAGCACAATTGCCCTTTCCGTCACGTCACGTCCGTGGCTTCAGTGGAGAAGCCAAGGCTCGTATGGGTCATGAAGAGTGAACCCTCCCACCTCCAGCTCACAGAGGGATGTTGAGAAGCTTGCTTTCTGCTGTGCCTGCTGCAGTTAAACATAGGGCTTCAATGTCCAGAGCTGTCAAACCAGCTTCTTCTACCAGCAATACAGCCCTGTAAGAAACAAGAAACCCTGGTCTTGAACACAGGGGAAAACGTTTTCATCCTCTTTTCTATGCGGTGTTTTCCTCTGGATACTGAGCCGAAACATGAGGTTGTTGCTCAGACAAGACTTCTGTTGAGGTCATTGGGAGTTTTGCCTGAGTGAGAGCTGTACAAATCGGCCCAAGGTTTTAGTGTTAGAAACGATATTTTTTTCCTGCTGACATGTGAGTTGGTGGAGGTTCACCCATCTTTCATCAAATTCAAATCGGTTTCAGGGCTCTCTTTCTATTCATCTATTCTGGGATTTTCTTTTTTTCCCCCCTTCTCAACATTTTCTGTCTCTCGATCTCAGAAAGAAAGCGAAACTCTGAGATAAAGAGAGAGAGAAAGTTTCTTGGAGTTTTGCGCTCTCTCTCTCTGTGTCTCAGAGTTTCCCTTTCTTGCTTTCTTTATGGCTCAAGCCTCAGGAGCAAAGCCTCATGCTCCTGTCATAACAAATTAACCGCGTTCCCCGCCAAGTGTCGAGAGGAGAAAAGAGCAGTCGAGACAAGCTCCGCGATGGAGTGGCTGCGTCAGAGTAAGCTTAGGCCCGTGGCTGTGGCATGTCACCCAGGGATGCGGACAGAAATTTCAGCAGCACAGGACATTTTTAATTACTGAAAGCGCTGGTTCATTTCCTTTGAATTGTTCCGCCTGAGTGACTCTAATGCATTCCCTGTAGCCGTGCGAGGGGGGCGGGGAGAGCACACACTTGCCCTCCTGACTGCTTGCTCCATCGCTCAGCGAGCTCGATGGATTTTCTCTTAAATCTCTGTGTTCACATGCTTTTAGATCTCTTGGCAGCATGCAAGGCAGCTGGCAACAGCCCGCGCAATGCAAACCCACTGCTGAGGTGCGTGAGGTTAAGAATAAATGTTACTTTAGCCAGGCTAGGAGAGACATGGACTAGTGGTCTGAATACCGGGCTACAAGCCATGAACTCCTCAGTTCTAATGGCGTCTCTTACTTACAGAGACAGCATTTTAGTCTTTACGGCCAGATGATGATAATATAGCCTGACTTTCCATGCAACCCAGCCCAGAGAATTTCACGCAGTGATTCCTGAAGTGGATGGGGGTTATCCATCCCCACGGCGTAAGAGAACACTAGTGAGTCCTATTCCATGAATTGTATCAACATAGTGCCTAGGAGTCCTCGTCATGGACCAGGACACCATTGTGTTAGGTGCTGTACAAACTCAGAACAAACACGGCCCCTGTGCCAAAGAGCTGAAGCTCTAATTGTAATACAAGAGTCTAGATAAGGACAGGCAGGGGAGTACAGGGAAAAGATGAGACTATATTGGCAGTCTTTTTGAAATGTATCCAGTTGTGATTTTAAGACTCCTAATGAGGATGCACTAACTATTATTTGAGTATCTCCATCGGTAAAACGGGAGTAGTGCTCATCTCCCACCCAAGCTTGCTGTGGGTATTTTGAAGCTAGAAGGCCCTAGATAAGAGCGTTAGAGAGAGGCAGGGTAATCCAGGGCTTAGGGCACTGGAGGAGGACCTTGGAAACCTGCATTCAGGTCCTGTCTCCGCCACTAACTCACTCTGATCTTGAGCAAGTCACTTTCCTCACCTGTGAAATGGGGAGAACAATCCTGCTTTTTGGTAAGGATCACAGAATATCAGAGTTGGAAGGGACCTCAGGAGGGCATCTAGTCCAACCCTCTGCTCAAAGCAGGACCAACCCTCAATTTTTGTCCCAGATCCCTAAATGGTCCCCTCAAGGACTGAACTTACAACCTTGGGTTTAGCAGGCCAATGCTCAAACCACTGAAGCTTAGATGGAAAGCACTGAGTGATCAATAATGAGATGCATGATTAATAATACCCAATTAAAATAGCCACTTCTTCCCCATTCTGAACAATTCAGATAATTCCAACTGCATCTACAGGCTGCTGTCCTTACACAAAAGTTCGGGGAGTTAGAAAACTATCAGTTTTTATACTAGTACCGTGTTCTCGAATATAGCATCATTACACCAAAAGTGATTCACAAACTTCCCCACACAACATAACTAGGAATCGTTCGCTCCCTAGTGAACGGTGTGAAACATGACAACGGTTTAACAGAACCTAGCTACATCACATGACAACTTAAGACCGGACACTAAGAATACTGTCTATCTACAGGTGCTCCCAACGAGTCTCCGTCGTGGTTGCTGCGGGAACTTTTGCCATGTTAAATTCCAGCTGAAATAAAACTGCTCCCCCTTTGAATGGCATTTCAGAGGGACCATTCTGATCCTCTCGTCTTACCTCCTACACAGCACAGGCCATAGGATTTCACTCCGTGATCCTTGCATTAAGCCCATAACGTTGTTTTTGGGACTCAGCTTCGACTATCACAACACACGTTCCCTCTCCCCATACCAAAGCATACATTTGATTGCAAGACACTAGCATTCTCCGGCCTCGCCTATGTTAAAGCATTTTTGTAAATGGATAGAATTTTCAAGTGACTAAGGTAGTCAAGCACTTAACTGCCTCAGATGCTTTTGCAAGCAGTGTGATCGAGTGGTTAGAACACTGGACTGGGAGTCAGGAGACTCGAGTTCATAGAATATCAGAATCATAGAATATCAGGGTTGGAAGGGACCTCAAGAGGTCATCTAGTCCAACCAAATTCCAATCTAGTCCAGTTCTATTCCTGGCTCTGCCGTTCAGCAAGTCACTTCCCCACTCTGCCTCAGTTTCCCCATCTGTGAAATGGGGATAATGATATTATCCTCCTCTGTAAAGAGCTTTGAGATCTACTGATGAAAAGCGCTAGGTATTACTATTTCTCCTACTGTGCTAACACCAGCTAAATTCCGCTGGTGGTAGCAACAGTGGGAGCATAAACAAGGCTGTTTTTTCTAACTCCGCTCAGAGCAGATCTAGACAACCTGGCGATAAAACGGCTGATGGCTGGTTTATGCTAGGTTTCCCACCAGTGGTACTGGTGTAGGGGAAGTGGTGCAATAATCATGGTGGGAGATGTTCATGAAATTGCCGGTGTAGAAAAGACCCGGGAGCTAGCATTCACAGCTCAAAATGGGCAGCGGAGGAGCGCTCATACAGAGAGCCAAGATGGTAACAGTTCTCTAGGCTCTAAGTTACGAAAAGGTCTCATGGAATAATAGAAAGTGCCAGTGTTTCTGTAGTTTTGGTACCATCCTGTTTAATGTGATAGAACAGGAGAAACTTTCTACAGATTACCTCAACCACCGTACTGAATTTGAGAGATAATTATCTCTCCCTGATGTAGAATTCTATGAGATGGTTTAGCAAACCTACACAAAGGGTCACATTCATCATGAAATTCTATAGGTTTTTCAGAGTAATTTCTAGGGATCCTTATTAGATTTCTATAACCCCTATTGTTTCCATCCCTATTACATTGTACAGAACTTTTTCATGAATGGAAGGAACGTGAAGGGGCCCATGTGGAAAGAGGAAGCCTCAAGGTGACCCATTAACAACTTGAATGTTATGAAGGGCAATTGATAAAACTGACTGAGAATTCTCCCAAGTGAGTGATTCTAAACTAGGGCCAGAAGCTAAAAATTAGGAATGTAGAACTAAAATGGAGATAATCAGGGAAATACCATGTGCTCACTTCATCGTATTCATCGGAGCTGTAGCTCATGAAAGCTTATGCTCAAATAAATTTGTTAGTCTCTAAGGTGCCACAAGTACTCCTTTTCTTTTTTAAAAGAATCATTAAAAGGATTAGAAAACATGCCTTCTAGTGATACATGCAAGGAGCTCAGTCTTTTTAGCTTAACAAAAAGACGACTACAGGTAACTTGATTATAGTCCATAAAGTACCTACACAGGGAACAAGTATTTAATAATGGGCTCTTCAATCTAGAAGAGAAAGGTCTAACATGATCCAATGGCTGGAAGTTGAAGCTAGACAAATTCACATGGGAAATAAGGCATACATTTTTAACAGTGTGAGTAATTAACCAGTGGGACAATTTACCAAGGGGCATGGCAGATTCTCCATCCCTGGCCATTTTTAAATCAAGACTGGATGCTTAGTAAAAGATCTGCTGTAGGAATTATTTTGGGAAAGTTCTACAGGAAGGTCAGACTAGATAATCATAATGGTCCTTTCTGGCCTTGGAATCAATGAAATCTATGAAGCTCTGGAGGTCCCCAGTTCTATCCCCTTATGTGGGCCATTCATACAGACCTCTGATGACAAAGTGACCAGAGTCTACTGGTCACTGGAAGGCCCACTTCCAGTCAATGCTATCAGCATTTCTGTTGTTAGGTTTAGTGTGCGGGTGCTGGGTGGGGTTGTGTTTGATACACAGGAAGTCAGGCTTTCAGTGGTTCTCGACCTGCGGCCCAATCAGCACACCGCTGTAGCCCATGTGACAGCCTCAGGGCCATACAGTTAGTCTGTGTCCCACAATGGTAAACAGATGGAGAGTCACTGGCCTAGATGATCTGGTGATTCCTTCTGACTTACTGAGTAGCTCTAGTCGAGGCAACAAAGGAATGTGGTCATTCCCGGCAGCCCCGCAGTAGCATCTATCTACCAATGTAGGTACCACGCAGCGTTGGGGGAGCAGAGACTCCTATGCAGCCTTGCCTAGAAGGCAAAGATACTGAGGGATGAAAAAGGCAGTTATTATCAGCAGTCCTCCCGCCCCATGAATCCCGTACTGAGTTTCAGGCCAGCTCTGGTAATCCTAGACCATTGTCTATTTCTGGGGGATTTGCAGGAGATAGTAGAAAAAGCAGGAAGGTGGGATCTGCCAAGTAACGGCAGTTGTGTTGGGCCAGGAGGCTTTCCCTGTTCCTAAGATTCCTTAACAATCTGCTCATTTAAGGGCCTACTTTATACAGAGCAGAACACACCAGTTATTGCAGGCCACAAGACTCTCGCTAGGAATCTGGCAGAAGAGCGTGCCATGCGCCCGGTGTGTTGGAATGCTAGTCACTCGTGCTATTTGGGTCCGCTTCCAAACAGCTGAAAAATGCCTGTGGCGGAGGAACACCTTTGTTCAGAGGTAATACCACCGTGGGATTCCCAAGGGAGAGATCCTGGGGCCAACTTCAAGGCCGTACTCGTACGTTATCGCATGGCACGTCCAGAGGTGCCACAATTTATGTGAATTAGTGGGGGCGGGGGGAGGAGAGCAGGAGTGAAAATGCAGCAGTTTGGAAGTGATGTTGAGGGGGGACATCAGCAGGAGAGTCAAAATTTACGGAGACATGTCCTTTCTCTTCCCCGAGCAGTTACAGCAATAGGTACATAGGACACAACGTACATAACTTAGGCAGAACAACTACATTAAATGGTGGGGAAAATTCCCAGAGGGCTTAATCCCAGTACTTTTACTAGATTTGGATTGTTTGCTCATAGTGTATGTGACTGGTCTAATCTATTAATTTTAAAATCAATTCCCTCCCGCCTCTAATGATCAGCACACGTGAAAAAGATATGGAAACATTTGGCCCTTTCCATTACAGAAAGGTGGGATCAAAAAGCTAAGTAATATGGGCCAAGTATTGAGGCACACAAATCCCCTGGGATGGGGAAAGAATGAATGAATGGAGAACACACACACATACGAGGTACACTCTTAAGTGTGAGCACCTCTCTGAACATCCAGCCTCTTCCCCTGATGCTGCAGAATTCCTGCCTTCAGCATATTTGCTAGTGTTTTGTCCAGTCGGGTTTATAAATTCCCACCCCTTCCCTTGGGAGACTATTCCACAAGCCAGTAATCTCACTATCAGGGAGCTCTTCTGATACTCAGCCTAAATGTTCTTGCCATTCATTCAACTGCTTTAGATGATCCTTCCCTGCTCCTGGGTGCTTACAGCTTTTGAGTGTTTCCAGGAGGTTATGACTGGCCCTTCATTGTCACTTCGCCAAGCTAAGCATGTCTACTTTTAATCTTTCTACCAAAAACTGCCCCGCTCCAGATTCTTCTTCTTCCTCCTTTCAGAACTCCCTCCCTTTCATCATCAGTATCCTTTGAGCCCTGAGATACCCAGAAATGACCACAATACTCAAGGTGTGGTCACGTAAGAATCATAGAGAGAGGTGCTTTTTTGAAAACATTACCCTCAGTCTTTGGGAGCATGTCTATATTGCAGTCAGAAGGCGTGATGGCAGATAAAAATTTAATCTACCTAGTCTGGGCCCTGGATACACGAAGCCACGGCAACGAAAGCTTCAGCAGAGCCTATACACGACCGAAGTGGCTTCACTGCGGTGGGACCCAAGACAGCTAAATTAAAGCTATCTTGAGTGTGGCTGCCTGAGTTGCAATCACACCTGTGACTGCAGTATAGAAATACCCTTCGGCCCTAAGTCCTCTTTCAGTGGGATGTAGGCTACCACAGCCCAGATTCTCAAAGGGATTTAGAGTAACAGCCGTGTTAGTCTGTATTCGCAAAAAGAAAAGGAGGACTTGTGGGACCTTAGAGATTAACCCATTTATTTGAGCATAAGCTTTCGTGAGCTACAGCTCCCGCACATTACACGGTTTTGAGAATTTTACCCAGGTTGTAGTAGATCCCCATTCTGGGACATAATGGCCTGCCCATATACAGGACCAAAAACCAGAAAAAGGGCCAGATTCTTGGCTGGTGTGAATCGTCACTCCATTGAAAATATTGACCCAGGTTCAGTGAAGCCAATGGAGCTATGCCAATTTATACTGAGTGAGGGTCTGGCCCAGGGCCATAACTCATAAAAATAAAGAATGAATGTGAGGTAGAGACACAAATCCAGAAAAACCTCACTCTGGACTCATCGACACAAGAAGGTTGCACCAGTATAATTTGAGATGTGAACTGAAACCAATAGAATGACACTGGTGTCAAAGACCGTGTGGACACCTATTTTGGTACAAGGGAGGCCTTTTCCCAGTTTCGTTTAACCGGTTCCTGATAGACCTGAGCTAAACCAAAATAAGCCACCCCTATACTACAGTAAATACCCACTCAGCCTTTTGCACTGGTTTATATTGGTTTAAAAAGAGATTTAAGTTATAGCGGTGCAACTTTCTCATGTCGACAAGCCTTGAGTCAACGTATATATTGTAGATCTTACAACGCTCACACTACTTATACTCAGTATTACAAGCAGGAGAGTGAGTTTGTGGGGGGGGGGCGGAGGGTGAGAAAACCTGGATTTGCGCTGGAAATGGCCCAACTTGATTATCATACACATTGTAAGGAGAGTGATCACTTTAGATAAGCTATTACCAGCAGGAGAGTGGGGTGGGAGGAGGTATTGTTTCATGGTCTCTGTGTATATAATGTCTTCTGCAGTTTCCACAGTATGCATCCGATGAAGTGAGCTGTAGCTCACGAAAGCTTATGCTCAAATAAATTGGTTAGTCTCTAAGGTGCCACAAGTACTCCTTTTCTTTTTGCATCCTCATTCTGACATTTCTCTCCCCCTTGTAAGTGGTTCCCCTCTTATATACAGTACTGAATCTTCTCAGTCTACATGGCATGCTTATCCAAACAAACGCTCCCCCTCCAAAGCTGTGTAAAACAAAATCCCGCCCCAAGCAAGAGCGACACCCATTCTACATGCATGCTGGGATCAATCCAGTAGTAATCATATTCCACACTTCCACAGTGCCTTCCACTCTAAGGTCTCAAAGCACTTAAATGATTAACTTAGCATCACAACACTCTCAAGAGGTTGGCAGGGCATTGCCCTTCCCCCACCCCCCTGGTTTTACAGGGGAGGAAATGGAGGAATACGAAGCTTACTGGATGTGCCCTAGGTCACACAGTGAGCCTGTCTAGGCCCATCCAGCCATGTTCTCCTCCTCGCCCCCCATCACCACAAGATCAGAATTTGTGGCAAAGCCACGAATAAAATGTAGGCCTCCTGATTCTTCTGATGGTCTCTCTTCATAACAGGGGAAGGACTCCAGCTCCTTTAATCTCCCCTGCACACTGGCCTATGAAGCATCATGTTCACAACAGACATGGCTGCAAATGGAGAGACTTTTTTGTGTCCCTAACTTGAGGGACAAATCTCCTCTCCAAATTGCACACGGGAATCTCTTCCAGCCTATTCCCCACTCCATGCATGCACCTGAGTTACACATAAGAACCACCTTTGGAGAAGTGTGCTCGGCAAAGCTAAGAGGGGAGTTTAAACCTATGCTCGCAGGATGAAATCCTGATTCAAACTTCCAGCACTGAAGTCAATAGAATTTTTGCCTGAATAAGGACTTCCGGACTAGCCTATTGTTACAATTATTTCTAACATTCTGACAATACTCTTGGCACATTACAAAATAAAGACAGTCCCTGTATCCAGAAGGGCTTACACTGTTAGAACCGATTGTGTCTCCTAATTACCCTGGCATTTCATTAAGTAACCTGGACACAAGGACGGGAACCTCCACAAAGGTGCAGAGCAGCTGTTTTGAGTTGGGATGGTTGTCTCCTCCGCTGTTGGCAGGGAGTTGTTCAAACAAGGGTTTAACCCAACCACACGGTGGTCTCCTCAGGCACAGTGTATTTTAATAAACTGTTGGGTTTTAGTACTTCCTTAATATGTCAGATGTTAATCCATTTATGAAAAATGTCTTTGCTAATGGAATCCCAATGCTCTAGAACTTGGAAATAAGAAAGTCAGCCAAATACGGTACTCAAGAAAGGGGCTAATTAAATCGGTGTGTGTGTGTGTAAAAGGAAACTTCCTGCTGCAGCCAGAAATACTCTGCCTTTCCCTTCCATAAAGATCAGGTGAAGCAGAATTCATAACTGTTGTGAAAGAACAGGACGTCCCTTGCATTATAGCTTAGCCTGCTTTACTGCTTAAGACCCTTAAGCCACACCACCAGAGACTTGGTCATTATTATCATCATCAATCATTTAATATGTCCATCACTGTAATGGTGGGAGGCGCTGGTTGGAATCAGGGGCCTGTACAAATACAAAGGAAGACAACCCCAGAGAGTTCACGACCGACGTACATTTCAGAAGCTCTCTCGCAAAAAGCGATGCTGGGATAAAAGCGGAGGATGTGAGCTGAGGGGCCAGTAACGCTCTCGGATCTGATCCCTCAGCCCTGCAATGGTATGGGGGGGGGCTCATGGACATGAGAAGAAGGATGGTATCAGTCCCATTCCATTGCAATGCTACAGTCACTTGAGGTTCTAGCTTTGCACCCTTATGATGAGAATGTATTCTTTGCATTGTGGTAGCAACACAGGGCCATAAGCAAGGATTGGGACCCCTGTTGCGGTAGGTGCTGTATGTGCACAAAATCAAAAAGCCCCCCTCCTCCTGCCATCAGGGAGCTCCATGGCCAGATAGCCAGCGTGGGTTCTGTTATGCAAATGATTAGCCCCCTTCTCCCCCAGATCAACAGGAAAGCTGTTTGTGATCCATCAGCCCTCTGAGAGGATGAACAACATGGGTTAAAAATAATAACTATTATTATGTGGCAGCCAGCAGGGTGCTTCACAGCACACACACAAGACAGGTCCCTGCCTTGAAAAGCATAAAAATCTACATGATAAATAAACAAATGCCACAGTTGGGGGTGGGGGCTCTCAGGCTTTGCCCCAGGAAGGGGGAGGAGTTGGGTGACAACTTCAACTCTATGCTACTTTCTCAGCAGGAGGGAGAGGACCTTTCCCCTGAGAGCGCAGAGCTCTTGTTGGTTGGGGACCCTCCAAGGGCTCTACACTACAGGGGCTGTGACACCAAGGGAGAGATGGACAAGAGCTATTCTGTATTGGAGTCTCTGCTGCCATATGCAAGTACTGAGTTAATTATTCCTAGACCAGCCTTAACAAAAGGGCATACCCTAGTCCAAGCCTGGAACTTCTCCACTGAGGGGAATCCATAATGGCCCTTGGAAACGTCTCCCATCACCTGCAGTAACTATTTTAATCTAATCTGTATTTTCCCTACTGTAGCTTCAGCCAGTCACCTTTCTTCTGTCTCTAATGCCAGAGAGGAATTTTGTCCTACCTTTAACATCTCTTTGCAAAGTTCTAGACACCTGCTTTTCTCCAGGCTGAACCTTCGCAGCTCTTGGCCCTAGCCTAGGACTTGGGAGATCCTGCTCCACCACAGACTTCCTGTGTGTCTTTGGGCGAGTCACTTAACCTCTCTGTGCCTCAGTTCCCCCATCTGTACAGTGGGGATAATAGCACTGCCCTGCCTCCCACCGGTGCTGTGAGGATAAATGCATGAAAGGCTGTGAGGGGGGCCACATCTGTACCTAAAGGTGATTTAACATTCTAACTTTCTATTCTGAGTGCATTTGTGAAAAAATTTGTCAGCCATTGAAGAAAACAAAAGACAAAGGGGAACATTTACCTAGAAAAGGTTTTTTCTTTCTTTCCCCCAGCTTAAGGTCTAAGCCGATCTGTCTACGCATAACATGTACTTTCTGCACTGTGCAGTTTTGCTGGGATCCTTGAGCTACTGCCTTCCCTCCAGTCACAGCACACCTAGTCATTCAATATCTTGCAAGTGGAAGGTCTGAAGATAGTTTTTCAGGTCTCTTCCTCCTCTAGAGTCTTAGTCACATTGTTCCCCTGACCGGGGTCACTGACCCGAACAAAGAGTTATTTGCTAAACCAACATCGATAGGACTTCACTGAGCAGTGGGGGCAGGAAGCTGCTGGAGAGAATGCTTGGTATTTATTCACCTGAGGGATCTTTTCCGCCCTGAAATAAGCAAAGCCTATCTTAGTTTCAGGCACTTATGTGGATCTTATTCGTTTTTCTCAGCTGGTAAATCTGATACATCATTCAACTTCATTAATGAAGATACCAGATGTTCAGTTAGGAAGATGATGTTTAATGGTAATTTATTTTTGAGCACGCAAACTGGGCATCTTCGAAGAAGTGCTGATACAACATTCTTGCAAGGTTTTGACATCTCAGACTTATTAAAACTATCCTCATTAGAATGCTCCCTCAATTTGCTACTTGGAGACAATAGCCACCTTGCAGGCGCTGGGTTAAGAGAGCATAAGAATGCCAACGGCTAGTTTAATAAAAGCTTTTTGCTCTTTCTGAGCAAGAGTGACCCAATGCTTGCAGAGTTTTTGCACTTTTGAAAGGCAATCTACTAAAGCTAAACCAGAATGCATACACTGATGCACTGATCCACCCACGAAAGCTTATGCCCAAATAAATCTGTTAGTCTTTAAGGTGCCACTGGACTCCGTGTTGTTTTTGTGGATACAGACGAACATGGCTACCCCCTGATTCTTTACACTTGTGCTAGGAAGTTTATCAAAGGTCATAAAGAGATCCACTGGTTGGGCAGGAATAGATCACATTAATGCAATTTAAAAGAAAAACAAAGAATTAAGAAAGATACTGCCAATAGGACAGATTTTGGTCTGCAACTACACTGGCTTTAGTGGAGTTACCCCTAGTTTAAACCACAGTGAGATCAGAATCAGGCCCCGAACGTTCCAGAGCTGAAGGTTTAACGCAACATTAACACTACAGATAAAACAGGCTGATTATATTAAAATGGATAGTTGCACAGAACAACAGAACATAATACTCTGTATTGGTACATGCATGTATCTATTAAAGATGCAGCAAACCCACAGAACCACTTCCCCAACATGATGAAAGCCCCAGCTGATCTGGTTTTGCAAAACGAAGGCTAACTCTGGTTTTGCTTCTCTTGTGTACCCTATATGTAGAAAGTGGCTGCCATTACAAGAATAAAAGCAGCGCACAGTATTATCTGCAGTGGCTGCAGTTTTCAACTAGACTTGGCGTAACAAATAACTGACAAGCACCTAGCATCGGTTTGAAATGCTAACTATCGAATGGTGCTTGACAATTGTAATTATCCATTCCTTCAAAAGAGAAACATTTGTTTTCTGCAGGTCTCATTTTGCAGGACAAACAGAACATACAATGGGCTTTCTTCTCCTTTGCGATCCATCCCTTGCCCCTTAAAAAGGAGAAGGATAGACTCAACATTGGTTGTTCAGCGGAGATGATCCTTGCAACTAGCTGCCTTCTACAATGAAGCATCCCAACAGCAGCACTTATTGAACCTCAGGACCGAGAGCCACTTAGAGGATTTAGATGCCCAGTTTCCATTAATTTTAAGGGGAACTGGATGTCCAAATTCCTTAGGATGCATTGAAAAGCTCAGCCCACAGCTCTAAATTATCCCTCTGTCTAGAAGTCCAACATCCCATTCTAGATGCAATTTGCCTCTTCTAGCCCACTTCTAGAACACTACAATGCAGCAATGGGCTCCAAAATGGAAGGTGCTCTCTCTCTAGTGTGCATGTGGGCTTATTGCTAAACTCCCTTTGTTATATTTTTTGGGGTCAGCTGTGCCACATTTTTAAGGCGCAGTATCCCTCAGTTTGATCTTTGTTCGGCTGGAAGGGACAGTCAAAACCACCTTTCTTGCCCCCTCAGAGGTGAACAAGCTGTGTTTGCTACCAAAAAGTTTATTTTCAGCAAGCACATCGGATTCCAAGATACCACACTGTATTGCTAATCAATTTCTCTTACACTTGCAAACAAACAATGCTGTCGCGTTTTCCCCACCCCTAGATCAGTTAAGAAACAGCTTTTGTAAGCAAGAAACAAAGCCCAGGAACACCAAGGTTTTGAAGTCTGGAAAGAGAATGGAAACAGCATGTGGAATAGTTCTTACCTGGAATGGTTTGCATTCTTTCTCCCGTTAAACGTACACCACACCAAACAAAAAACACCCCAAACTTCCTCCTTTATCCACTCAGTCTTGTTAAACTCCACGGCTTAATGAGCAGATTATAGAGAATATAAAGCACTTTCCTCTCTCGTCGGCTCTCATGACGTGAAGTTACCAAATCCACCGAGATGCCTGCATAAGAGGTGAGCGGACTGGTGTGTGTGAGAGAGTGAATGAGTGGGGGGGGGGGGGGCGGGAAATGAGAGAGGTGGGAGGATGGGAATGGCAGCACAGGGTTTGATATAATCCCTACAACTTCAGAATGCTGCACATATTTACCCCAAGCATGGACAGAGCCCTGTGCCTCTTTATTCAGGCAAAATTCCCCTCAGAAGTCAATGGGAGTTCTGCCAAAGTATGAGCTGGAATTGTTGAACAGGCCCTATCTTAGCTGGGTTAAATCCTAAATGTTTTGGATTCTCCATGTGCCTCATGCTTTAGTATTCTTTGATATTGCATGCTGGGCCTCATCTTTCAGATACGGACATCCATCCATCAGGAATATTGCAGTGGATTTATTTCCTTCACGGTAAGGGACGGCAAATTCAGGACTCTATGCAGGGTTAGAGTGCTCTACTAAGTGCTTTGGAGACTAATACACAATTGCCAACACTTGCTTTGTAAATTCTGCATTATTCAGAAACAACTTGCAACTACAAAGGACTGTACTCCCCTGAACTAGCCACAGTCAGAAACCTTTACCATTTCCAGCACCTTTTATTGGAGGCCGTCAAAGTGAAGACAAGCCTGCGCTATCATTTAGCTTTAATGCACGGCCTCAATATGCAAGTCACATTGAATAACTAACTGGGACACTAGGCTTTGCCAAGTGAAAGAAAACAAAAAAAGTTTAAGTATAAAGAATTACAGGCATGATTTCCAGACTGGTACTCTGGTTTTACAAGTGCACTTTTGCCAGGGAATTGCTGGAATGCTTTGCCAGTGAAAAGCTTGAATGAATTGCAAGCAGAATCTCTGGTGAGTACAGAATTGTGCCCTTAAAAAGAGAGGGTTGAAAAGCAAATCCCGATAGCCTGTCACTTTTTGTGATCCAGCTCCTACAGCAGTTTGGTTTAGTGCACTCATAAACGAGCAAAAAAAGAAGAGAACATCTATATTGGGGCTAAATCGAAGATTGACAGCTATTTTGCTATGTAAAATGTTAATCTTTCCTAAGGAGCTTTAAAAACTAGACTGGACAAGGCTCTAGGGAATAAACTGTAGGGAACAATCCTACTCTGGTGAAGAAATAGACTAGATGTGACCCAATAGGGTCTTTACTGTCTCTAACAACTATGATTACATGACACCTTGAAATGTATTAGAGCAATGAATACATTTTATGCTAAATTCTGGTCATTCTGCTAACTCACCCTCCCACTCATCCTCCCACCCCTGCCAGTCTTCTCTGTTCCCCTGTCATGTCCTGTCTGACATCTAGTCTGTGAGTTCCCTTGGACAGGGACTCTCTTTTTTGTTATTTTCTTTGCACTGCATAGTATAATGGGGCCCTGATCCTCAGCTTCGGTTCCTAGATGCTACTGCAATTAGAATAATAAACTAGGAGAAATAATAATACCTAGCTCTTATATAGTGTTTTTGCATCAGTAGATCTCAAAGCACTTTATAAATGGTGCAATTAAGTCAGGATGGAAAAAATGCAAAAAGTAAAGCCAGGAAATGGTCAGCAAAAAGGCACTGCATTCAGTCATAATTCAATGACCAGAAATATGGACTATTAATTAACTCTGTTGAGTAAGAAGTAGGAAATAACATTAATTACTTACAGTACAACACCACTTTGAAAAGACAGCACTGAAATGACCTTGCTGCATTATATACTGACTCTTTCAAAGGCTCACATACTACATCTGCTCTGCTTACAAACAAAAAGGGGTGTTTTCAAATTGCTGCTGTCATAGGACTTGAAAAATTAAGGCTGTGTTCTTCCTGTTTTGGGTACCGTTTAGAATAGCGAAGAAGAGACCACAATTGTACCTATAGGCTGCAAATGCTACATTCTTTACCATGTTTTAGCAGCAGAGAACGAACCCAGGACCTTCAACACTAAAAGCAAGGATGGCTACCATTTGAACTAGAGGAGTACCACATTTGCTATTAGCAGTATTAGGCTCATGTAGGCTTATGTGGACCCGTCACTACAGGAAATACATTACACATGTCACACACAATAATCAGTGGGTGGGTTTCATCAACATGCAGGATGGAGAGAAATTTATTTAGTGCAGCTGGGACACAGGGCATAGCTATGAGTGGTCAGATGAAATTATGCCGAATATCAGGATAAAAGTTTCCTAACAATGAGATCTATTTGGCTGTGCATTTCCTGAGGAAAATGATGGAAGTCCTATTTGGGGGGAGGAGGGCAGTATAAAATTAGACTGGACAGACCAGTCCAAATATCTCTATTATATTGCATGGAGGATGGGTCCATCAATGGCTATTAGCCAGGTTGGTCAAAGAAGCAACCCCATGTTCTGAGTGTCCCTAAGCCTCCAAATTCCAGAAGCTGGGACTGGATGACCGGGGAAAAATCATTCAAAATTGCCCTGTTCTATTCATTCCCTCTGAAGCATCTGGCACCAGCCACTGTTGGAAGACAGGGTACTGGGCTAGATGGACCATTGGTGTGACCCAGTGTGGCCGTTCTTATGTTCCAATTCTACAGTCCGAACTTACCTGACAAGTCTGCTGATGCTGCACAAAGCAGAACAGAATCCAGCTCACTCTTCCTAAACTGCATGGGCTGAAAGAGGCCCCAGCAACAAGACCCTTATGCTTCAGCAGCCCTCAGGGGCCTGAACAGACCCTTTGTGGCCAGTGCAGCCACCTATAATTTAGAGAAGCCTTTAGGCCATTCTGTACGCAGCTGAGTACCAAATCGGCCCTGGCAGCTGTGGGAATTAGGGGACCACAAAGGCAGCTCTGGAATATCTGATCGCTGTCCCCATGTGGTGATGTTAAGCACAAAAGGTTGTGTTAGCCTGAGTGCTACAGAGGACTAAAATTGAGTGAATAATGGGTCCGGGGCTGAATTGGAAAACAAAACAAACACACACAAACAAATTCACCAATCTGAGCCAAAATGAAAACTTTTTCAAAAAGTTTCCATTCAATTGAAAAGCTGAAAAAATTTCATTTTCAATCCAGTGGAACGTTTCTATTTACCTCTAAATGATTTTTCCCAATGTTTTGATTCGTTTAGAGTCAACTGAAATGTTTTCGGTCAACTTCAAATGATTTTGTTTTTTACTTTTTCATTTTGATTTGGCGCTTTTCACACTTTTTTTTTTAAATTGGCCAAATTTGGAATCAAAACACCAATTGGAATCCAAAAGCCGAAAGAAAACGTTTCGACTATTTCGAAATTTGTTTTCAATGGAAACAATTCATTTAATTCAACCTGAATCAATGAACAGTTGCAAGCCCTGAAAAATGCATTTTTTTAAAATGAAAAACACAATTTGTTGAAAAAACGATGCAAGCATTATAGAGGACCGCGGAGACCACCTCAGGAAATCTGATCTAGCGACAGTCCAATTCCTTCTCTTCTTGATTGCGAGGAATAGCACAACTGGGACTTACTCGTCCTGCTGGCGTTGTCGTTCCCATTGTCGTAGCTTGCCTGCCCTCCTTCATCGGTATCGGATCGGTCCTGGTGCTCATAGAGCCTTTCGTTCTCGCTGGTTTTATCCCGGCTGGAGGTGGATCTCCGCCTGCGCCTTTTCCTCCTGTAGCCCCGTGGCATTGGCACCCCGATGTAAATGGAATGGTAGTCTGCAATGGAGAGAAAAAAGAAACCCACCAAGGAACTTCGCATGGAGCAGCAGAGCTCTGGGCGTACAACCCTCACCGCTTTTCACTTGTGAATAGAAGCCAGCACTTCCATATGGTCTCCCCACCCATCTCCCATTAGGCCTGAAACACCAAACATTACTATCGTGCTAACAAGGATGTCTGGCTACTCCCAAACCCATCGATGCCATGGAGTCCACAAGTAGGCATGCCCTTGGGTTTTGAGTCTCATTGGCACCCCCAGAAGCACCATTACACACATCCCCACTGATACATCAGGGTGGAAAGGATGTTTTTACTTATTTAAATGGAAACAACAAATTGTATCCATTCGGCCTTGAATTTTGGGTGAAATTTGGCATCACTTCAAGGAATATTACCCTGCTAGGTAGTCTTCAAACCAACTGAACAGCCCTATTCTGAGATGCGCTGAGTAGCTGCAGCTTCCACTAAAGTGGTGGGTGCTGAACGCCTCCCAGGATCAAGCCCCAGCTATATATTAGGAAGTCCAAGGCAATGTTTCTCAAAGTCAAAAATGTTCATGTCCCCCATACTGTTAACATAGGTACATTTAATATAAAAGCAAAAAAAAGTAAGTCTGTGTGTGTTTTGAGAAGTTGATAGAGAATACTTGACTTTGAAGAGTAAGGGTGTGTGAGGAGTGAGATTTTTCTCTTTTCTTCAGAGCAAATACAGTTTTCAATGCCTTGCAACCCCTTTGGTTGTCATGACCCATGAGCTGAGAAACATTGGTCTGTGGATAGATAGGGCATTAGACTAGGACTCAGGAGATCTGGGTTCAATTCACAGCTCAGCCACAGAGTCCCTGTGTGTCCAGGAACATGTCACTTAGAGCTGTCCGGGGCCTTAGTTCTCCACCTGTAAATGGAGATAGCACTTCCCTACCTCCCAGGAGGGTTTGGGAGAACAAATCCATTAATGATTGCGACATACTGCAGAGATAAGGGCCGTATAAGTATGTAGGTAGATCGATCACTGAAGTCAATGGGAGTTTTGCCATTTACTTCAATGGGAGAAGATCAGCCTCCAAAGGCAAACTGTGGAACACCTGGAATTTTTCTTACCTTCTTCATCATCATATCTCTTCCTGGAGTTGCTGAGACCTCTCTCACTCAGTCCATCATCTTCATCCATCATGACTGCACCACTAGAGGAAAGAGCTGAAGGATTCAAGGGGGAGAATAAAGAAAATAATTAGAACATGGCTTTTAAGAAAAAACATTTTCATTTTACATCAATAAGAGATTCTTTAGAGAGAGGCATTTGGCTCCACATCAGTGGTAAGAGACGATTATTAAAATTGTCATCTTTTTGGGGTGGGGCCAGCCTTTAGTTTTGTGTTTGTACAGCGCCTGGCAGAGTGGGGCCCAGTCCTTGTTCTAGATGCTCCTGCAATACAAATAAATAATAAATCAATACTGACGAAGGCTGGGGTATCCTGCCGACCCCCTGAGGTGGTTCTGCCGGATCTGGGCTAAGACATGTTGCTGGGGGACAGCGTAGAGGACATTGCTGAATAAAATATTTGTGTGACAGTAGTGCCTACAGACCCCAACAGAGATGGCGGCCATTGTGCTAGGCGCAGGACAGTCAGCTGGTGAGAGACAGTCCTTGCCCCAAGAACTTACAGCCTAAATAGACAAGACAGGCAAAGCATTGGAGAGAGGCAGGTCTCAAGACGTTGTTTCATTCTGTGTTTGTACAGGGCCTAGTAAAATGGGTTGATCGTCCATGATTGGGGCTCCTAGCTTCTACTGCAATGCGCATAAATAATTACAAAGGAAATATTTAATAAACAAGAGGCCTAAATTCACAGATGTGATTGGGTTTTTAATATTTTTGTAAGGGAACTAGCTAGGTTAGGAGACTTGTAATGAGATACAGAAGCTATCTGAGCTATAGGGACCTGATCCAACTCCCACTAAAGTCAAGGAAAAGGCTTGCCTTTTTATTACTTTTTATTATTTGTATTCCTGTAGCATGTAGGGGCTCTATCATGGACCTGGACCCCACTGTACTAGGCGCTGTACAAACATAGAAAAAATGGTCCTTTTGATTCTCATTTGGGCTGCACCAGGCCATACATCACCAAATTCAAATGTGACTCATGGCAATGGGTGGTCAAAAGCCGTTGCTATCAAATGTTCATCTGGTGACTTGGGCAACATGAGGGTCTCAGCTCAGTTCCGAGCATCAACATCACAACCACTGATTAACTGGCTGTCTCAACAGACAGGCCAAGAACTAGACAGGCCATGGAGACTGAACTACACACTCGCTCCTAGAGATAGTGACACATATGGCAATTTCCTGAAATATCTTTGGGAGAACTCATTGTGGGTCCGAGACTGTATGAAATTCCACTGGGGAGAGTGACCACAGCCCTCCAGGAACGAAGAACAGTGGCTGGAAGTGGAGGGATGATTAGGCAAATTTACTCAGGTTTTAACATGTCCATAGGGGCCCCGCCACCTGGAGAGGCTAACATAGACGGCTTCAAACCAGATTCTCCAGAAGCCACCGGACAAAGAAAGGACTTTTGGATAAATAGCCTGAGTTTAACCACCCCCCCCCCCCCCCCCCAGCATCTGAAAAAATGATACTGACCTCCATTTATGAAGTGCTTTGAGGATGAAAAAAAAAAAAGTATTTAAAAAGTGATCTACAGATGCAAAGTATTATTGTCCTGCTGCTTCTCTTAAGTGGAATATGCATTTTCATCATGCACCGACACATTTTGGTAAACATTTGCCCAGCTTTTGCTCATAATTCTCACATACTGTCTTATTTTGAATGGAGTTTTTGCGTTTTCATCAAGAATAATAATTAGTTTCCTAATTATCTCACCTACACTGATTGCCCTTCACACTTGATGAAGGCGAGAGGATGGTACTAGCAGTGGCAGTAAAATCAATGCCTTTCAAAGTCACTTTGAGAGTGGTCAGATAGGCAGCTCTGGGCTCTGAGTACCATTGCAAACTAACAGCCAGCTCTTGTTTTCTCAACAAAAGGCATAACACATTATCAGAGCTGATCAGTTAAAAAAATAAATAAAGATTTGCAAAATTAATAGTAAATAAAAGTACTGAGTTCAGGTTGTTGAGGGAAACATGGTCATGTTGTTATTCTCTATTTGCATACCAGGTATGTGTGGAAGTGAAAAATCTTTACAAATGATTATCTGTCCATATATTCAGACCATTATCCCAGTTTAAAAGCTGCAGTTAGCCAAACAGAATAACCCTGTCATTTATCATCTTATTTATATTACAGTAGCATTGAGAAGCCCCAACCAAGCTTGGGGCTCTATTGTGATCGGTGCTGTGCAAAAATCAATATTAGAGGTAGTCCTTGTCCCACGTCAGTGAATCAGGGTTTATTTACAGTTTTTGCACTGATTTAACTAAATCAATAGGTTTCTTTCTATTTAGTTAAACCAGGGCAACCCCCAAGGGTGGACTGGTTATAGTGGTATAAAGATGTTTCCGATGGCAAGTGCGTCCACTGACTGAGGATGTTCTGCTTGGAGTGGCATTTCCCCATGTCAGACCAGGTTACAAATCAAGGGGCCTGCTCCAAAGCCTATTGAAATCAATGGGAGTCTTCAAATCAACTTCAGGGCTTTGGATCGGGCTTGGTGCCCAATCTTGCTGCGACTGAATTAAATGGCCTAGCTTCAATGGGAGACCCTAAATGATTCCCTCTTAGAAAGCAGAGCTCTTGGTGTATTTTTGGGCTGAATTCTTAGATCCAGATTACTTCACTGTTACACAGGCAAAATGTCTATGAACTCTGTGGGTGTCTTTGCTTACATAAGTGCAGCTGGATTTGATCTTTGTATATGGCCAGGTCCATAAACAAGAACCTGGTCTGTCCATTGCACTTAAGGTACAAGTCAAGGGCATGTTACTAATAAAAAATAAAACTGTTTCTCATTCCTAGATATGGGTGGGAATGTTCTCTAGATTATCTTTTTTTTTTTTTAAATTTGTGTTGGTGGGTTTGGCCCTAAAAAGTGAATCAATTTCAACCTCCTGGAACCCTACAAAAACAAACCAGCAGGACAGCCCAACACACCGAGAAACCCTACAAAAACCAAGCCATTCGGCACAGCCCCACCACTTATAAGTAGCCTCACAATAATAAGCCAATGAGAGCAGCCAAATATTCACCGTAACTGGAGAATTAAATTTAAAAAAACAAACAAAAAGATAATAACCACACATCCCTTACAGAACACTTTTCCTCATAGATCTCAGGGTGCCTTACAAAAGGTGGATCAGTGTCATTAGCCAGAGCTGACAGAGGAGGAGCTAATGTCACAGTAGAGAACAGAATTTGGGTTTCTTGACTGCCAGCCTAGTCCTGAGCCGTTGACATACACTGCCTCCCCAGTGGAGGAAGAAGGCTCAAAGTGTTTCAGATAAGAATTTTATTTAGGCCATAGAGATTAATAAATGCATACTGCAACATTCTTAAAAAAAAATACAATTTATTGGGTCTGATTTTCAGGATGCTGAGACGCAAATTGCTCAGTTTGGGTATTCAGTCACCACAACTATGTGCGCCAGATTGGGATGTATCTAGCACCATTTATGCAGATAAACACCCTCTTCTGGATATACAATTGTGCACACAGTGAGTGCTCAAACTGCACTCGTGCAAATGTAATCTGACATCAGGCCTTGATTTCATGAAACTAAGGTTATCTGGTTATGTTCCAGGATTTGAAGTGAAGATGGGAAAGTGATGTTAGAAAATGTGTGATGGGAAACAATCACAGGTACCGTGAGGAACAGAAAGGGTCTAGCCAATATAAATGTTAGACTAGGATTTGGGATGGGTGACTCAGCTGATAAGAGAACCTGAAACCGTGACAGCCCCTTCTAGCTCACCCTCAAAGAAATCCCGACAATCTGAAACCAAGCAACCACATAAATAAGCTTAATCCAAATCAGAATTTACTCCTTGAGAAGTGAGAATAGTCAGAGACTATGAGGTCCATAAGGGACTTGGTTATTGATATCAATTGTATATGGAAGGTGCTCAGATACTAGGTGATGGAGGACCATATAAAACCCTAAGGCCACTTAAAAGCTTTGCTGGCATAGCTATGTTGGTAGGGGTGTGATTTTTTATTTATTTAAGACATGACCTAGCTATGCCTGCAAGAACCCTAATATATGCAGTTACACCAGAAAAAAAAACCCCAAAAAACACACAGACAAAAACCCACAGATTTTGCTGATATAACTTATTTTGTTTGCCGAACCAGGAAAAGCTACACAAACCAAAGGATTTATTTTGCTACTACAATTGCATCTACACCAGGAAGTTTTTACCACTATAGCTATACTGGCAAAACTTTTAAGGGTACATAAGAACAGCCATATTAAGTCAGACCAAGGGTCCATCTAGCCTAGTGTCCGGTCTTGTGACAGTGGCCAATGCCAGGTGCCTCTGAGGGAATGAACAGAGCAGGTAATCAAGTGATCCATTCCCTGTTGCCCATTTCCGGCTTCTGGCAAACGTAGGCTAGGGACACCATTCCTGCCCATCTTGGCTAACAGCCATTGATGGACCTATCCTCCATGAATGTATCTAGTTCTTTTTTGAACCCTGTTATAGTCTTGACCTTCACAACATCCTCTGGCAAGGAGTTCCACGGGTTAACTGTGTGTTGTGTGAAAAAATACTTCCTTTTGATTGTTTTAAAGCTGCTGCCTATTAACAAGACAAGGCCAAAGACAGAAAGGAAAAGGCAGCGATGGGGCATGAAAGGAGGGCAAAGAAACAAGTGATAGGTACCGGAGATGCAGAAGGGAGTGAAAAGAATGGACTGGAAGGGTAGACTTCTTATACCATATATAGTGTACGAAATAACAATCCCTTCTAAACCAAAGGTAAATCAAGTCTAATTCCATCCTGGGGTCTTCAACAAACCATCTGAGCTTAACTTTTCTGATCTATGTCGTCTGGTATTAGGATGTGCTGCCATGAAGTTGTGCTCTTTCTAAATGCCTTTTTGAGTAGGGAGTCTTCTGAAGGGACACATTTTGCATCTCTGCAAAGGGCCCTTGTTAACATGGCCACCAAGACTCTGGTAAACAGGAACAAATATAATCTGCATCCTGATTGTATGCGGCGTTATTCTCTTGTCCTTTTCTACTGGTTCACTAAGAGATAGATCCAGACAAAGCTGTTTCTATGGTCTGTTCTACACTTATCGGCCATCCGGCGAGGATGATCTCTTTCACATGTTTTATTTTTCATGGGTCCTTTGGTGACTGAGGAGTCCGATCTTTGAGCCACAGGCAGATTGGCAGACATTGTAAGTGGTTTTGGAAGACAGGGTCGGGCCACGATCGCTCCACGATGGTTGTCTTTCCTTTCTTTTCCAGTCTTTTTCTGCAACCAGGGCAAGGCAGTTTTCCTCAACAGTGGACGTTCCCTCTCTGACAAGTCTTCCCCAGTTATCCCTCTCCTGGGCTGCTGTCTCCCAGCGTGTGGCGTCACTTATACCAACATAGCTATACCAGTCACGGATGTGCAAAAAAAACAAAAAAACAAAACAAAAAAAACCCTACACCTTCTAGTGACTCAGCTATGGCAACAAACCCCCTAGTGTGGGCATAGTTATGCCATTAGAAGAGAGTGTTTGTCGGCACAGCTAATGTGGTCAGGGAAGTGGTGTTCCCGTACTGGCAGAAAAAACCTTCTGTTGACAGATGCTGCATCTACATTAGGCAGCTAAAACACCTTCTGTTGACACCTGAGGCCCCTACACTGGGGCCTATGCTGCCACAGGCACTGTAGTGTAGACACAGCAGACTAGAAGTATTCTTTAGAGAGATTCATAATTAAACACATGTACATTTACTGCCCACGAAGACGTTTCGGGGAATGTTGCGACCAAACGAAAAAGCGGCCGTGACACAATGGAAAATGCTTCTCAAATATGCAGGCTAACATGCTGTATCCATCCACACTGCCACATTTGGAATGTTTCTACATATCTAGATCCACGTGCGCACGCAGATATTTTTGTTAGCTTCAGATGTTTTAATCTCAATGTACAGAACTTTATCTGCTTATACGGTCTCCATCACAGTTGTATCCGAGCCCTGGCCTCTACAAAATTACAGCATGTCAGTTTAACTACATCACTCCGGGGTGTGGAAAAATCCACATGGATTATAATGACCGAATCCCCAGTGTAGATAGCTTGACGGGAGGGCTTCTCCCATCGACATAGCTACTGCCTCTCAGGGAGGAGAGGTATATATGCCGACTGGAGAAGCTCACCCTTCGGTGTAAGTAGCATCTTCACTATGTACACATCGGTGCTGTGCTGTAAGCGTAGAAACCCCTTGAGTAGCTGCCAAGCATTTCAAAATAGAAATAACGTTCTCTCTCCAGCTTCCAAGTCTACGGGAGAAAAACGCAGTTCAATAGTAACTGCTGATTATCGCCTTGTTTTAAACATTTGGAGAGATTCCCACAGCATGAGGCTGGTGCTCCTAGAGTTTCTATTTGTACAATAGAAATATATAAACATTGGGGAGGGGAATTTCCTAGCGTTTATGTGCATGAGTAGAATTTATAGACACTGACAACAAGCACTCTAGCAATAAAAAGAGAGAGAGAGAGAGAGAGACCGAGACTCTTCAGATTAAAATACATAACATCTAAAAGTCACTCATATTCCACAAGAGCATTCCTTCAAAAATCGTGACAACTATGCGATAGATTGTTTTTTTCTCTTGCCCTACAATAAACATTACTTTTCTTAGAGGAGCTGTCATCTTATTACACACCAAAGTGATACAATTAAGGATAGAACACCAAGAGCAGTGAAGCAAATCCATTGAGGACCCTGGGTATTCACTCGAGCGGCTAGCCCGTGCCACCATGGCTATCATTATTCGGGCTAGCTGGATCAGAGCTAGCTCAGGTGTCCCTACACATGCTGCAGTCACACCTCTGACTGCAGTGGAGACTTACCCTAACACGCGCCTTAGTTGAACTTTATTACACAGATGTTACTAACCGGCACTGTTTGGACCCACAACGTTCCATAACAGAGCTCTAGTTTTAATAGGCAACCTTACCTTCTAATCCCTTGAAATGTTCAAAACTAAGCAGAAGGGGGATGTCCAGCAGCCGATCTGCAAAAGCTCTAGGATGAAAGAGTCCTGGGTGCTGCAGGGTGAGGAAGCCTAGTTTGTCTTGACAGAGAAAACTACTGATGAAAGCATGGTATTGACTTCTAATGTCAAAGGCGCGAGTTAAAATGTGTTTTGCGCAATGTTGATTGACTTTTAGAGCAGAGCAGCATCACACCACATCACAGGACACAAATAGATCTCAGTGGAGGATGTGACATGCGAACAAGCGAGGACCTAGCCTTGTACAAATCATAACAACAAATGAAGGGAAAACCAGCAAGAGCATAAAAACAGAGCCATCAAATTCTAACCTGGTCCCTCTTCTGTGCTGCCCAGGGCATCCTGTCTTGGGTGCATCAGTCTTGCTTAGACTGTCATTTTCCCCCCTTTGGACAGTAACTGTCTTTCATTTAGCGTTTTGTACAGTGTAAAATACACTATCAGCGCTTAAGAAATGATCAACAGTAATAATAATGAAGCAAAGTTGTACTGCACAGGATGGTCCAATAAAACCTATACACGAAAAGCCCCACTGAAGTCTATGGCAGCCTGATCAGATCAGGCTCATGGGCTTTTAGATTATAGTTACTTTTTAAAAATAAAAACAGATAATTGCATTCCAGGCCATTTAGCAATCTCTGAATTTTGTCTTTTTTTGTGAAATGTTCACAAAATGAGAGCTTCCACCCCAACTGCCCCCTGCAAGAACACCCAACTTTGAAATGCAAACAAACAAAAACAATTTTCACTGAAATTGCATTTTGAAAAGTCAATAATTTTGAAGGTTTCACCGGAGTATCAAACCAATTTTTGCTGAAAATGGGCCCAATTTCCACTCCCTAATGGCCTTCCAAAAGAAATAATGGAACTAACATGACATTTGCTGCCACCACATTATTCACTCTGCTTGCATGTTGCATCCCTTCCCTCCCACTCCGTGTCGTTCTTGTCTATTCAGATGACAAGTTTGGTTCTTTGGACAGCACCTAGAACTATGGAGTCCTTGTCCATGACTGAGGCTCCTAGGCATCCAAACAACAAATAAAAACCCTGATTTAGGGTAGCGGGGCTAAAAATAGCAGTGTAGACACTGGGATCAGAATGGAGCCTCAGCTCTGAGACCCTGCGAGACCTGGGCTCTGAGACCTTTTAGCTCCAAAGGCTGGGCCCTGCGAGCCTGAGTTAGCTGACCCAGGCTCTGAGGATCGGTGCTGAGGGGGTTTTGATTGCAGCATAGACATATCCTAAGCGTCCGCAGGATCTGGCCCTTTCAATTAGGCTTCTGTTCCTACATCACTTAGATGCCACGAAGGGTCTGATTCTGCAAGGTGCTGAGCACCCTCAACGCATACAGAGTTCAATAAGGATGGAAGGCACTCAGCACTCACAGGATCTGGAGTTAAACACGCCGTTGTGAAGTCCAGTCTCCTGAATTGCACAAATAACGGTATGAATTTTAAATGATGATGTAGGTGCAGCCATACCAGTGACAGGGCCCCTATCCTAGCAGAGGAGGGACTCCCGAAAAACCAAGCTGAGAGTAACCTCTGCCTCTGCTCTCTCTGAGGCAGGAGAGCAGGCGCTGAGAATGAACTGCTGTGTGATGCAGGGCTTTGCGGGCGTCCATCAGCTGCTTGCAATGGCTGCAAGTCTGGCCCCACTGTGATATACGGAAAACCACTGCCCATCAACCCTTCTCTGTTTGAATGAGGACCTTGTCACTGCATTGACTGCACAGAGGTCTGGACCAAAACCACGGATTAGAACCACCGCCTAAGATCTTATGTTTGTTGGGACCATTAGAAATAGGGACCAGCTGGAAAATTCAGATCAGGGCTCTGATTTTTAACACCCTAGAGTTCTGATGTGTTGAGCTAGTATTTTTCATTTGGGTTTCTCTCAAATGGAACCGTGCATTTCCAATGGGCTTCTGTCCTAAATCCTCCATGGATTCAAATTCTGATCTCAGTTTTGAGTTTGTTATGATCTCGCAAAATGGGTACGTTTCATATGGCTTTAGGTTTTCCTGAGATTATTGCACACATCCCTGTGCTTTACATGGAGACATCCATTTATATGCACACACATATACACACAGATTATCTGAGCTGTCCAGTTTTATTTCATGCCTGGGCTGTTCAGATCTACTTATCCTTTTAACATGAAATATCAATAAATCTGCATCACAGCTGTCAATATAATTTCTGGATAGCTAGTCACACTGGTAAGGAGAAACAGGAATGGGAAGTGACATTTTGCAGCTTAAGATAATGTGATAGGGGCTTCCCCGCTTCCCCAATTCCTTTTGGGAGATTATTCCACACTCTCTTTTCCTGATATTTGGCCTAAAACTTCTTTTGCTTAGTATCATCCCCCTGGTGATAATTAAACACCATCCTGCACCATTTCGCTCCCTTCTGAGTGTTTTAGCCCTTCCAACACTTGTATACAATTTTCTTGGAATTGTGTCCTCAGTGGAAAATGAAGACGATCCATTTCTAGAGACAAAACTGCACGGTAATCAGGAATAATCCTGCATTCACTGGGGGGATGGACTTGCCTCTTACTCCTAGATACCTTTCCCATCTCTACTTCCTATGGTTCTGGTATTCTAAAGGCTAAAGCAGCGGGACTAGGAGCCAGGAGTCCTGGGTTCTCTTTCTGATTAACTTTTCTGTACCAAATCTGTAGCATTTACTCACTTCACAGGAAGAAAAGGAGTACTTGTGGCACCTTAGAGACTAACAAATTTGAGCATAAGCTTTCGTGAGCTACAGCTCACTTCATTGGATGCTCATCCGATGAAGTGAACTGTAGCTCACGAAAGCTTATGCTCAAATAAATTTGTTCATCTCTAAAGGTGCCATATGTACTCCTTTTTTTTTTGCGAATACAGACTAACAAGGCTGTTACTCTGAAACCTGTCACTTCATAGGGATGTTCTGAGTCTTAATTAGTTTTTCCTAACATGTATAGTGCCAGGGATCTCAAAACAGATTCAAGCCTACACCCCATCCCCGGTTAGTGGTCTCACAATGATAAATTGCATCTTTAAACAGTTTTCAAATCCATCTCTCTGGAGACTCCTTACATCCCAAACTTCTGACCTGCTTTGAAAGGTGCCATTGCAGAAAAACCAAACCTGGCCCCAAACCATTTCTTTACTCCTCATGTGGATTCCTCCCCACCCTATGCCCTGAATTTATATTGATCTGAGGTGCAAGATGGGTCCTGTATCAGTCACAGGTTTAAGGTCCAATATCATTAGTTTAAAGGGCTGGATATCCCAAAGAAGAATCCTCCCTTTGCACGGCATTTGTTTCTAACCTTGGTAAATTGGAAAGCATCAGACTAACACTGACATTCTGGGTTTAGGTCATTTAAGAGTTTCATTCATTATTTTTACATTACTGTGGTCCCTACATACTGCAAGCAAGATCAGAGCTCTATTTCTTCTAGATGCTTTACATTCAAGCTGGTCAGGAATTTTTCAGTAAAATGCTAATTTGTTTAAACCAAAACTTTTCATGAGAGTCAGTTTCAACAAAGTTAGGCATGCAAAAAGATTTTCAAAACTTTTTTCCAAATTCTCAAAACATCCCATTTTGACATTTTCTAAACGAAACATTTCAGTTTTCCAGTTCCAAATAACTTTGTTTTAACATGTACGCTAATTATAGAACGTTTTTAAATAGTAAAAAAAAAAATCAAATATTTAAAAATGATCAAAACTAAACATTTTGATTGAACTCCCCCCACCCCCTTCAGATTTTCAGTTTGTAGAAGTTTTCAAAACTTTGATTTTTGGTCCCAATTTGGGCTGGGAAAAATTTCTGAAATCTCAAAAACATTAATGGGATAGAGAAATCATTTCCTGTCAAGCTCTCCTGCGTAGACACATAGGAAGACAGTGTCTACACCCCAAAGATTTTACAAGACAAGACGGACAAATGGTAGGAGAAAAGAAATCTCTCCGTTTTGCAGATGGGAAACTGAGGCACAAGAGAGGAAGTGACTTGACCAAGGTCACAGAGGGAGTCTCAGGCAGAGGTGGGAGTTCAATCCAGATCCCCCAAGTCCAGTTCATCGCCTTAACCACAAGACCAGTGCTCCGCACCCCATTTTGAACTCCCTGCTAGCAGGGAATCTCAATTGCTCGACCTCAAGTTAACCTGGACACCGACAATTCTTAGTCCTTGTCTATAACAAAGTGACAATATGCAATAGTTCTGCCCCCAGAGAAATGCTACATACTAAATTACAATGCAACCATTTTTATTAGTAGATTCTTTTTTAAAGCGCTGACACTAGGATTTTGAGAAACTCCGGGGACATCTCACTTTTAGTGCCACTGAAGCTGCACCCTGTTTATGCCAAACATGGACCAGTCCCTTTGGCTGAAGGACCAGATTTCTCTCTGAATTGTATCTTAAGAATGGTTTAGTGAAAAGCAGAAGGAGATGGTATTCTTCCTGTCCACAAGATGGTACTACAGCCCCACACTTTCCCTCACCGCATGCCATGCAGCAATGGGCTGTTGGTGCAGTCCACATCATTACTCACTTTACCTTGTGTGTTTTTCAGGCTCCATTTTTCTTCAGCCTTTGTGAAACCTCCACATTCCCAGATCTCTCCATGGCAGTCATCTCACAGCTGGGCCTCTCCGAGCAAGCGCCTGGGTGAGCGCTACTGAAAAGGTTACTCCTGAAATGTTAAGGGGAGAGGGCAAAAAAAAAAAAAAAAAAAGGTCACATAACTCATAAAAATGTCTATAAATTGCTTTTGAAAAGTACCTATATGCCTGAGAGCGCAGACACTTTCCTGAACACAATCCCATTTTTAAAAGCTGTAAGTATTACTATTAATCTTCACTGGGAGAAATTACCAAATTCTAAAGGGCTCTTTAATCTAGCGGAAAAAGGCAGAACAAGAACCAATGTCTGGAAGCTGAAGTCAGACAAATACAAACTAGAAGTGAGGTGCACATTTATAGCGGGGAGGATGACTAACCATTGGAGCAAGCTACCAAGGGAAGTGGTTTACTCACCATTTCTTGCTGTCTTCAGGTCAAGCCTGGATGCCTTTCTAGGAGATATGCTAGAGCCAAACACAGGTTATTAGGCTCAGCACAGGGGTAACTGACTGCAGTTTAACGGCCTGGGCTGTTTAGAGTGTCCCTTCTGGCCTTAAATAATAAATCCATGGAGTTTACGTACAAACACTGTACTCATAAAAGCGGCATCTTCATGCTCAGCAGATCTGCCCCTTACAAGTGCTGGGTTTTTGCACTGGCTCTGCACAGGGGTGAGTTGCTCTACCCAGCTGAGTCACTTCTGCTGATTTTAATGAGACACAGATGCTTGCCTTGTTATCCCTGAGCAGCAGCTGCAGCTATCGGAGGGTCAGCTAGATTCTCAGCAGGCTCATGCATCAACCACAGAGCAAACAGCGAGGGTCGGACTGCAGAATCTTTATCCCTGCCAAAAATGTAAGCAGCAGCAAGAACAGTGTCGGCTTTTCAGAGTCCAGGCTCTGTTTCAGGGCTAGCCCTTAGAAAAATCATCCTTTGTCTTATAAGCTGAGTGAATGCAATTGGGAGAGACTAATATTTGAGCCCCTTATCTGATTCATCACATGTTCTGGTTTCTCCTGTCTCTAACCTGATTCCTCCCTTACCTATGAATGGGATTGCTGTGGGAACTCCACCCCTCTCTCCATTCAGACACTCCTTTTAAGGGCAGGGCTCTCCTAACTCTGTGTAATTAACACACACTCTACTTATAATCACTGTGCAGAGCTTAATATTCCCTTCTATTTATACTGCATATTCCATCTGAAGGATTTCAAGATTTCCGGAAAGTCAGCTCTGTCCTTCTCCCATTGATGCCTCAGGAGTTTTCCCTCTGACTTTAATGGCTTGCAGGCCTGTAACGTACAGGGATAGCATCCCCATTCTCCTGGGCCCCACGTAGAATGCAATCTGCGGCTTCACAAAGGAACGCACCATTTCCCTTCCTGACACGTTATTACATACACTGTTACTGTCCGTCCCCCTGGCTGTTCTTACAGACTTATGGGTAGGTGACTGCAGGAGAGGAGAAGCAGCCAGCTGGGTTTCCTAGGGCCGGCCAGTTATTCCGGGACAAGGATACTCCTGTCCCACAGAGCAACAAAGCCTTGCAGAAGGGATAGTGCCTGTAGCTATCTTTCAGAGTGCCTGAGCTTGTTAGGAGAGAGAACACTTGTAGCTGCAACCAGGCAGGAGTGTTGCCATCCAGAGACTGATGCCCTGAAAAGTCAGCCCTGGGAAGGCAATTTAGTTCCTTGCTTAAAAATGAACTATATGCTAGTCACGGCAAATAAAAGTATTTGGCACACAGAGCACACTTGGGTCCTACTGATTAAATACTCATTGCCTAGAGCGCTGGTTACTTACTAGACTGCACAGCAGAGAAAATTTTAAAGACAGATGATGCCTACTGCCTGTACTTCATTTAAGGAAAAGTAGAGTAAGCCGAACGGTCCATCCACGGATGATCATTTGGACTTGGTAATTGACAGGAAAGGTGCATGCCATATTTATTTAGTTGTGTTCATTTGGAGGATGGATGGTGGAATTATTAATTGCAAATAATGGCTGTTGCAAATGTAGCCCTTCTTTCCTGCTCATGAACTCACCCTGACTTTTGCCAGTGTATCTACGATTTGCCACGTAGTTTGAGTGAACAATTCTCAACCTATCAGTTATTCACAAACTGTTCACTTTGATTATTTCACTATTTGCAGTGTGGGGCTGGTGACTTACTTATGAGCTTTTGCTAGATAGCTAAACTTTCTTAAAAGTGGAGAACAAAAAAGTGCATAACAAATTCTATGAATTTTTGGATTAATACTAATTTACGCTATAATTCACAAAACTCCAAGTAACCGCCACTTGGCGGAATACTTGGCAATCCCGTAAACAACAGTGAACTGAACTTGATTGATAGATAACACAGCTGGCTGGGGAAACTGATATGTTTGGTGATTTTTTAGAAACCTTTCCTACAAATTCCATAATTTTTTCAAAATTTCATCAGAATTCTTCAGAAGTGGAAAAATTCTGACTGGCTGGGTGTCATCATTCTAGTTTGACTCACCCCACCCCACGCAGGTGGGCATGGCATCGCAAGTGAGCCCTTAGCTGGTTTTCCCCTCAGCAAGGGTATGAGCAAGTCCAAAACACCCAGTGAAATTCTAAAGCTAAATGCTACCCCTTCGTGCAGGGTCTCCTTTATTCACAGAAAAGCCAAAGCAGAACATAAACAAAACTTTCACCCCAACATCTCCATGGGATGACTAGGTCAATCTTAGGCCATATCTGCCACCTGAGGCCAATGATCGCCTCTACAGGCTCTTCCCATGGGGTTCTCTTGGTTCCAGTCTCTGCCTCTGGGGTTAGGTCTCTTGCTCCTACTGGAGTAATATCCTTCTCTGGAGATGTCCATCCACTGTGCCTCTTCTCCAGAGATAGCAGGTGATCTTTGCCAGGTCAGGCTTCTGGGAAGCATCTGGGAGACCTCCTGGATGAGACCAGGTCCTCTTAGATACCTGCTGACCCCAGTCCCCCTCTCTAGGGGCACCCTCTTACAGGCTCCCCAACTGGGAAGGTCCCCTAGGGAGCTCACCTTCTAGCTCACCCAGACTTTTTCTGGGCACTCCCCTCCATAGGAGCCTGCCATCTCCCTTTGGAGTACCCCTCTAACTGAGCTTGGGGAATGTTTATTAGGTCCAGGTGCTCATTTACTAATCAACCGTCTGGGGCAGCCAGTAACCCCAGGTGGGGCCTTCATAAGGCAGTCATGGGCAGAGTGGGCTCTAGCTCCCCAAAAAGAGCAGATTCCCTGGGATGTTTTGGTTGAGAACATGAAAAAAAATGCCAAAATGTCATCAGTGTACATTTTTTTTAATAAAAAAATTTCAACAAAAATGTGACTGAAAAATGGAAATTGGAAAATTTCAACCATCTCTAATGGAGAGCAATTATTTTTAGATTTGTGACGAAGGCTCCCATGTATGACTGACTGTATTAATGGAAATCTTGCTTATTGTGATACTTTTGTTCACAGCGAGGCAGAACGAAGGTCTCAGGTGGCTGGATTTCATTGGAATGCCATTATCTATGTATGCAGCAGCTCCATGGGAGTTTCTGCAAACATTCAGGATGAAATCCTAGCCTCTTTGAAGTCAATGGCAAACCTCCCACTGGGGCCAGGACGTCACCCTCAATACTTAAGCCTCGTAAACCCGCTCTGAAGCAAATGAAATGCAACATACCTGTTAAATAGCTGGTGCTGCAGAGAGGTTGAGCAGCACCATTGAATCAATGGTGGAGCTGGGAACAGAAATCCTGACTTCATGTTCTGTATTATAATCACTAGACTATGCTAGCAATCCTCATTATAGCAAAGCCTCCCCCACCGTTAGGGTGAAGTAAAGGGCGGCGGGAGAATGAAAAGAGATGAGAGACGTCTCTGCATGAAGATTCCTCTGTGTATGGTGCTTACCATCAGCCACCTCCATCCTGAGGGCCATAGCTGGCTTGGTCTCCATTCAGAATACTTCTGCTATTGTTGACTGCTTATCAAACTGCAAAAACGAACACGTCACAAAGCGGCAGCCTTCGTTAGTCATCCTGCAATTGTTATTCCCGGCCCACGCCAGGCGAATTTGAAAGTTCCTGTGATGAATGTTCTAACCTTTCCCAAGCTTGGCTGAGTGAAAGTGTCATAATTGTTTCCTGGCCTGCCCTTTAGCTGGCCAGTATTTCCTTGGACGACTCTTTCTGCCCCCTCAAACGCTGTCTTTTTTCCCCCTGTGGAAACAATTGTGGGTACAGGCTCCTCTCCAGCCTTATCCTTTAAATAACTTGGCACTCTTTTCCACCACAGATTCCACCTGAGTCCCCTCAGCTTTCTGTTGTTCAGTTTACCCTTCGCTATAGTACACTCTCTACTTCCACAGACTGCTGTCCTCAACAGAGGGCATGCGTGACCCATCCTAAAAGTGCATGTCCCCATTCTAATGGCTGGTCCGCATCGGAGGTTTATGAGTCTCATATGGGTTCTGTAAAGGAGACCGGCTCATATGTTTAGTGCTGAAGGTTCTGGGTTCAAATCCCAGAGTTGTGCCATGTTGGGTGGAAAATGGGTTTTGAACCCAAGACCTTCAGTGCCTATATGGACCAGCCGCTAAGAGAAGAGGGAGACCCACTCTCACTTAGTGTGGGCTACACATGGTTTTAGGAGGCAGTCTGTGTACCTAGGGTACTTATATGGTCCCCGCTGCCGTAGTATCTGAGCAGCTCACAGGCCTTAATATATTTATCCTTACAACACTGCTGAGAGGCAGGACGGCACCATTATCCTCATTGTACAGATGGGGAACTGAGGCACACAGAGGCCAAATGGCTTGCCTAAGTTCACCCAGGGAGTCGGTGACAGAGCTGGGACTTGAACTCAGATCCTCGATTAGTGCTTTAATCACTCGACCATCCTTCCTCTAAGTGTGTGGCTAGATCAGGGGCTGTTGAATGGGCTATAGCCCCAGCTCTGTAACTGATATGGTACAGAATTTTTGGCAATGTTATTAAACAGACTAGAACCTGGCCAGGGCACTGAAGACAATACTTGTAAACCGTATGGCCACAGGTGTCATCACTTACCCAGCTCAAGGGTTAAATCTGGGACCTTCCTGTGCAGCAGCTCAATACAGCTAAAATAAAGGGAATAATTGAAAAAGATTAAAAAGAGCACCTTTTCCAGGCTGCTGCCACCTGAAAGCATTTGTGAAAGAGAAACACACCAGACATGTGTCTCATCATGCGCAGTGTTTACACCAAGTCATCCCTCTTCACTCAGAAGTGCGATAGGGAAATGATTTTTTTTTTTTACACAGGGATTATCTGCTAAGACTGACAGAACGGCAGCTGCTTGTAATGAGAGAGAACATTCCCACTGCACTCTCCTAAACACATCTGTGAGTAGCAAGGTGAAGTGACATCGCTAATGCTGATGGGTGCCATTACGGAAATATTAAGCATCTCTCTGTTAGACTGATGTTGAGGGCTCAGCCTCCTGTCTCTACAATCCACCCCGCAAAGAGCCTGACTCAAAACCTATTGAAACCAATGGAAATCTTTCTATTGGCTTTGATGGCCTTTGGCTCGGGTCCAGAATGACTTCATTGCGTCCTTTACTGCCACTCGACAGACTATTCAAACCATTGTGTGTATTTATGAATCCTGATAATTCAGGCAAAAACCTTGGTTATGCAAAAGTCCAGTGGACACTGTAAAATCTGGATTTGGGAGGGAAACTAGGAATTGAAACACTGGAGCTGAACATTTACTGGATCAGCCCAATATCTTGTCTCCAAACATGGCCAGTACCAGCTGCTTTAGAGGAAGATGCTATAAACCCTGCAGGCAACAGCTATGGGATAACTTGTCCACAGGGCAGTTTATTTCAAACTCCATTACATGGCTAGATCCCTGAAACTGCATGAGTGTGTGTTTTCCAAAGCTTTTTTAAAAATCCTTACCATTGTATCTCTGGACCCATGCAATAGCCTGCAGGCAAGATAGGAACACATGGGCATTTTGGGGTTAACAGCAGTTTGTAAAACTGAGGTTTACCTGCATCAGCAAAATGAGACATGCTAGCATGAGATGTTTATGTACAGCATATTCACATGTATTATCCTAGCAGTGGGTGACTATCGCTAAAGCTAAAATCCCTCTTTAATCTGAGGCCTATCTTTCATCTCTTTTTTGCTCCTTATTAGAGAAAGACAAAACAATAAGATTCTTTCATACAAACCATTGTTAGATGTTAGATGGACATCCCCAGACAGCTGACTCCAGAGAAGGATTCATAGATACTATGGTCAGAAGGGACCATTATGATCATCTAGTCCGACCTCCTGCACAACGCAGGCCACAGAATCTCACCCACCCACGCCTGTGAAAAACCTCTCACCTTTGCTATTGAAGTCCTCAAATCATGGTTTAAAGACTTCAAGGAGCAGAGAATCCTCCAGCAAGTGACCCGTGCCCCATGCTACAGAGGAAGGCAAAAAACCTCCAGGGCCTCTTCCAATCTGCCCTGGAGGAAAATTCCTTCCAGATCCCAAATATGGCGATCAGCTAAACCCTGAGCATATGGGCAAGATTCACCAGCCAGACACCCAGGAAAGAATTTTCTGTAGTAACTCAGATCCCACCCCACCTAACATCCCATCACAGGCCATTAGGCCTATTTACCATGAATATTTAAAGATCAACTAATTACCAAAATCATGTTATCCCATCATACCATCTCCTCCATAAACTGATCGAGTTTAATCTTAAAGCCAGATAGGTCTTTTGCCCCCACTTCTTCCCTTGGAAGGCTGTTCCAAAACTTCACTCCTCTGATGGTTAGAAACCTTTGTCTAATTTCAAGTTTAAACTTCCAAATGACCAGTTTATATCCATTTGTTCTTGTGTCCACATTGGTACCGAGCTTAAATAATTCCTCTCCCTCTCCGGTATTTATCCCTCTGATATATTTATAGAGAGCAATCATATCTCCCCTCAACCTTCTTTTAGTTAGGCTAAACAAGCCAAGCTCCGTGAGTCTCCTTTCATAAGACAGGTTTTCCATTCCTCCGATCATCCTAGTAGCCCTTCTCTGGACCTGTTCCAGTTTGAATTCATCCTTCTTAAACATGGGAGACCAGAACTGCTCACAGTATTCCAGGTGAGGTCTCACCAGTGCCTTGTATAACGGTACTAAAACCTCCTTATCTCTACTGGAAATACCTCGCCTGACGCATCCCAAGACCGCATTAGCTTTTTACACGGCCATATCACATTGGAGGCTCAAAATCATCCTATGATCAACCAATACTCCAAGGTCCTCCTCCTCCTCCGTTACTTCTAATTGATGCGTCCCCAGCTTATAACTAAAATTCTTGTTATTAATCCCTAAATGCATAACCTTACACTTCTCACTATTAAATTTCATCTTATTACTATTACTCCAGTTTACAAGGTCATGCAGATCCTCCTGTATGATATCCCGGTCCTTCTCTAAATTGGCAATGCCTCCCAGCTTTGTATTATCCGCAAACTTTATTAGCACACTCCCGCTTTTTGTGCCGAGGTCAGTAATAAAAAGATTAAATAAGATTGGTCCCAAAACCGATCCCTGAGGAACTCCACTGGTAACCTCCCTCCAGCCTGACAGTTCACCTTTCAGTAGGACCCGCTGTAGTCTCCCTGTTAACCAATTCCTTATCCACCTTTCAATTTTCATATTGATCCCCATCTTTTCCAATTTAACTAATAATTCCCCATGTGGCATGGTATCAAACGCCTTACTGAAATCTATGTAAATTAGATCCACTGCGTTTCCTTTGTCTAAAAAATCTGTTACTTTTTCAAAGAAGATCAGGTTGGTTTGGCACAATCTACCTTTTGTAAAACCATGTTGTATTTTGTCCCATTTACCATTGACTTCAATATCCTTAACTTCTTTCTCCTTCAAAATTTTTTCCAAGACCTTGCATACTAGATGTTAGATGGATGTTCTTTTAAATTCAGCTAATGTATATGCTTCTCTTTCAAGTGTGTCTGTGTTTCCTACTTGTCTAATACCAGAAAGTAAAGCAATGTAATACCACAGAACAAGTGAGATCTCTATCCCAGCTTTGTCCAAACAGCTTCTGATAAGGATCTGAATTTTGTAATTCACATAAGAAGCGGAATAATTGGATCTCTCTTGGATCTTTATTTTTAAAGTAGTCTGGATTAATGGATTGCTTTCCCTTGGTCTGGATTCCAGATAAACCTGAGATTTGTAATTAATCCATGGTCTTCTGAGCAAGGGAAGATTAGATTCAGCGGTGAATTCTGAGAAGCAACACAATGCATTACAAGCCTGCTGACTGCATTTCATTCCCTAGAGGTCACACAGCCTTTATGGGTCTTGGCAGTAAATCTCAGAATGTTCAACCAAGTGAATGGAACATGATGAAAATACCTTAAAAATGCAGCAAAACACATCAATTCTCTCGGCTACGGGGCTGCCTCAACTGCAGACACATATGCCTTTACAGCAAAATTGTACTTACTGCAGTGCTAACGCTAAACAGAGGTCGAGGAGCGAGTTAAAGTGACTGACTCCCTTCTAGTGGACACTCCTCGTTGAATCCAGTTAGATAAAGCTTACACAGGAATTAACAAAAGATGAAGTTGGAGGCAAAAATATTGCATACCCATATGGTAATGTAGTAGGTTCTACTGGGAAGTAATGCCATTAAATCATAGGTGTGGACTAGATATTTAAGGAGCTGATGTAGGGAGATGGAGTCTTTCATCTCACTGAGCCATTGGTTTGCATCTAATGGGTAGCGGCTACAAGTCGTGCATGTCACCAGAAAGTACATTCAACAGCTAATTTTACTTAAACCAGGAAAGAAGATTCCAAAGCAGCAGAGATCAAAACTCCTGGTGCAAATGGTTTAGAAATCAGCTTGCTTCTAACACAGCTGTGCATACCCAGATTTTGGCTAAACTCAGAACACCGGTTGCATTAATGCATCACCTCAAGATCATGTCTCCATTAGACTTTTCTCTTTAAACTTTTCCACGAGCGGTAATACAGTGACAGCATTAGTGCAGATATGGCTGCAGGCCAAAGGCTGCAGGGCTTTATCTACTGTGTTATTTAGCACTGCTCGAAGCAAGGTGAGATGACATGGCGATTAAAATACTGGCACATACCTCTAGTCCTATTAACATCAGTGCTCCCATCATTGAAGGGCCTGCACCAATGAGAAATTTTAAGGGGGAAAAAAAACCTACTCTAGAGGGCTTGAGTGGTAGGAAAAGAACAGCTTGAGTGGTAGGAAAAGAACATGAACTCCATATAAATAAACTGAGAACTAATTAACCATTATTGTACATTGTTGGAGTAATTCACTGTTCCAAGCACATATCCAAATATTTTCTTAATGCTGTTTTCAGCAGCAGAAGAGTAAACACAGCTGCTCCAATTCTTTCAGAGAAGACGAAGAAAAGAGACCAATTTAAATGCCAGTCTTTATGTAAAATCATCACTAGCAGCAATTGCTTCCAAGACTTTCTGATTACATGATCATAACTGAATCCTACTGAGAACAGAGCACATGTTTATGGATATGCAGATAATGGGAAAGAGAGCTGTGGCTCTTTGAATGCAAAAGGATACACATACTCACTGGAGCACAGAAGAAAGGCTAAGAAGAGCCAACAAGCTAACAGTGTGGTGAAAGTGCTTAGCAGAGACCGGGCAGGAACTTGCAGGTGCATAGGCACATTGGAATAGCAAAAAGAAATGGATTTCTTAGACTAAAGCCAGAACAACCCATTGTGATCATCTAGTCTGGCCTCCTGCATCGCACAGCTGTTGTGTCTTCTACTATTTACCCAACAATCTACAATATGACAAACTTCAGGCGCACATCTGGGTCCCAAATAACCTTGTTTACTAATGACACCACTAAAGAGCAAGGTGTAGCTACATACATGCTGCTGCTCTGACTGGTTTCCAGCAGCTTCTACGACACAGAACCCAGTGAGTGCCATTAGAGAGCTCACAAAACATTTAAAGGGATACTACCTGTTTTGGGAGGTAGGGAGAAAGGCTGATGTGACTATTGGCCCCACAGAGTGTACCCCTATTGTGGGCTCAAATGTAAAAAGCACTAGGTCAAGTTGGTTACAACGTTGAATGTTGCAACAAATGCAAACGAATCAGAGAAAGAAGCTGGATTCGTCTAAACCAGGGGTTCTCCAACTGTGGGTTGGGACCCCCAAGTGGGTCGCAACCCCATTTTAATGGGGTCACCAAGGCTGGTGTTCGGCCCTGGGCCCCAGCAAGTCTAAGCCCAAGTCCCACCGTCCAGGGCTGAAGCTGAAGCCCAAGCCTCACCGCCTGGGGCTAAGGTTACATGGTCTTCAGCTTTGGCCCCTCCCACCCTACCTGGGGCGGCGGAGCTCAGGCAGGCTTGATCTTCGGTCCCCCCTTCTGGGGCCATGTAGTAATTTTTATTGTCAGAAGGGGGTCCCAATGCAATGAAGTTTGAGAACTGCTGGTCTAAACCAAAAAAGACCACGTTGATATAATCCAATGACTGTTAAAATTATGCTTGGTGAAAACAGAAGGCATGGAACCAGAAGTTAATAGACCAAAATTGGGGTGATGGATACTACTAATTTGTGGAGAAAATAATGAGGGGGATGAACTATGCCACCCACTTTTTCCCTTTCGACTTTGGGAAAAAGGATCCATTCAGTTCAGCTCTCCCATCCCACCTAGCATCCCAGCTCATCCCCCGACCTGCCGGCCCTGCAACTCATCTCAACTCATCTGAAGGACCGGCTGGTCTTTCTCTTGTTAAAGGAAATTTGTTTTCACCTGTGAGTGTTGAAAGTCATCACATCATCATGACATCCAGTCCTCAGCCTGCCAGTGGGGATATCCAATTACTAGCACTGCAAAGGCATATGAGATCATACGGATGATTTAGTGGGTGTTGGTCCTGCTTTGAGCAGGGGGTTGGACTAGATGACCTCCTGAAGTCCCTTCCAACCCTGATATTCTATGATTCTATGATCCTGCATTGTATTCCCTTCTTTTGTTGAGGTTATTTTCTGTTTGTTTCCTCCTGTGCTTTCTCTTGGCTTTTCATCGAATCATGAAGTCAATCATATTGCATCCATCCAAACCTGCTCCGTCTAACGAGAAAGGATCTAACTAGATACCAGCCCTGACCAGATCGTAACTAACCAGAGTCCAAGCATCAATTGTTGTGGTTGACTTGCCAGCCAAAGCATCCACTCCTAACTAACCAGCAGCCCAGCGTTCCAAAAATATCAACAAAAACTGTAATTCACTCATCTTTTCTATCCCGTCTCTCCTCCACCTTGTGTCTGTGTGTTTGATAAGAACAGGATGAGTGAATGCCCGTCACATCGGGGCCTGAGAGTAAAATTAACCTTCTTTTCTTCATCGAAGAAAGGTTGCTCTGAAAATAGACTAATATTTTGACTCCAAAAAGAGAAAGACTTTGATAACATCTAACTGAGTTTGTTTTGCATTATCACTCAACCATTGTTTCAGTAAAAAGGCCTGTTTTCTTTCTTGTGTTTAATCAATAAACGTTCAATTTAAATAAATGCTTTTGGGTGTTTGCCAAGGAACTGAATAAAACCAAGTGCTCTGTTTAAAAATAACCTCAAAATTTATCACCTGTTTAATGTTGGCCAGTGTGAGAGTTTATAAACACCTTCAGCTCTTTGGGCCTTTGAAATCAATATCCATACAACTGGCCTCTGCCTGGAGTGTCCTCCTGTGGCAGACCATGGCATGAGAGGTGCCTGACTCAATTTCTCAATTTCAGAGTCCCCAGTAACTCCATTTCAGGCTCTCTTGGTTAAATAATACCCTTCTTTGGACTGGGTTGTTACCAGAACATAGTTCAAATATTCCCCAACAAAAATCTCAAATATATCCCTTTCCTACACTGTACATAGTCCTTAAAACCCTGCTCTTCCCAGCGGGAACCCCACCCCCTGAGCCTCTCCGCTGGGAATGAATCCTCACCATACTCTGGTCACCTTGTTGGTCCTCTACTGCCTCAGCCAGGACAGCCATCCAGCCCTTGCAGCTGAAGTGCTACCCTGGTCTTCCCAGTGGGAACCCCCACTCTGCTGGGAGATCATCCTTACCAGGGGAGGGCCCCTCACTCCCCACTACCCTCTTACTGTCCCCCTGGCTCCAGTGCTGAGACATCAGTTGATAAACCCTGCCACTGTTCCCCTGCCCTCGGCTTCAGCTCTCTGGCTTAGATGTCAGTAGATAACTCCCGCTGCTGATCTCTGGTCTTCAGCCCTCTCTGACCCTGACTCTCTGGCTTGGATACACAAGCCAGCCAGCAAACTCCTCTTGCTTTCTCCTGCCTTCAGCATTCCTCCAGAAACCACATACAGCTTCCTTCCAACACCTTCCCTCGTCCTGCAGTCTCCGGTAGCTCTCACCTGCCCCTTTGCCTGACTGGACCCTGCAGCTGGCAATCCTCATTCTCCCGGTCTCTCCCCCTCGAGGGCCCAGGTGCCTGCTTTGTATTCCCCATTCGCAGTTTGTCAGCTCCTGGGACTCTGGACAGAGGCTCTAGGGAGTCCTACCCTTTGGGCTACAACAATAATGTCCTCTGACACCATTTCCCAGCGGCAAGCACCAGGGCAGAGGTTTGAGCCCCATTTCGGGGGAGGTGGCTACTGCACTAGCCTGGGTCCCTCTTAAAAGGGGCCAGTACAGGCCAGAGAATTTCACCGCGTGCTTCCTGTGTCTGGCCCGACAACTGGAGACTGAAGGACAGCAGGTTTATTCTAATTCCTAGACCCTCAGAATCAGGAGCAGTGGCTACTTTGGTGACAAAGGTCAATAAAATAAGTAAGGAGTCATATGAATTGCACTGCACTAATAGAGCCGCCCTGCAGTTACAGCGAAGATGGCAATTTTATTCTATGGGCTGTCCTGTGCCCAGTCATTGAAAAAAGAACAGGACAGCCGCTAATTCTGAACCCTCCCCCCTGCCATACAATCGATATACAGTCAGTCATGCCAGGTTGCACATGGTTCCATGGAGCCATTATAGAACGGCAAAAGCTGCAGGTATCCTGATAAGGAACCTGCACTGTCCTGCGCTCCAGCACGTGTGATGTCGATGGAGAAAGCCGAGGTAGATGGAAAACAGGCCTAAAACTATTCTGTGCCTGCACGCACAGGCTAGGAACTCTTATGTTCCCCATGTGCAACACACATACAGAAGCCACAGAGACTCCCCCTGTGTTTCTCAAGATGCTGACATGTTATTCTGAGCCACCAGACCGCAGAGACGACCTGGAGTGAGTCAGCCCGGCTTGCCAAGTTTCCTGTAAACTATTGCATGGTTGTTCAAAGTAATGACATGACATCGTCTGTCTTTTCCATGACCTCTCCCATCTTCCCCCGGACTATGTCCCCAATTCTGCTATCTGCATTCTCTTGTCTCACAGCCGCAGTGCATCGTACCATTTGTAGTGTATATAGGTTCTTATCTGGCCCTCATCACCTCAGTATCTGAGCACGTTCCAGTAGTGCCTTAAGCAATGTGACTAACAATTTTCGCATGTGGTTCATTCTCTCTCTCATTCGCTCCCTGGGGGAAGGGGGGGGAATTGTGCCTGCAGACCAAGGGTTTGTCTTAGTAGGGATTTGGGGTTAGGAAGGGGTGTGTTTTTTAACATCCCACACTGCTTTGGAGAGAAGGCAGGTCAGAGAAGTGTGCCTGGTATTGGAGTGAGGTTTGTGGTGGTCTTCAGTTCTGGTGGGAGTTCATTCCACAGGCTGGGACCAGCCCCCGAGAAAGCTCTATGTCTCTTGCACAGATGATCCTGACCCTTATAGGATAAAATTTTATTTTGCCAGAGGAGCAGATTTATCGTGCTCTTCATTCTGGAGCTTTACGGGAGATTTTAGAAATGTTGGGCCCAGGCCACTGCGCACACTGAAGATAAGGATCGAGACTCTGAATTTGCCTCAATATTCTATGGGAAGTCAGCGTAGAGAGCAGAGGACAACATAGTGTGGAAATCCTGGCACATCCGCATTTCCCAACTGCTTGGGGCATTCCCAAAACCATCTGCAAGGCTAATATTTGCTCCACAGTTTTAGAAGAGTTATTAACCTGACTGACTAACCACTGCAGTATACAACCCTAAATTCTCTACTTTTCAGTTTTTCTCATTTCCTTTTTTGGGCTGAATTTTTTCATGTCGCTTCTTAGTGAAGAAGAAAAATTTTCTCTGTTCACGTTTGTAATTTAAAGAAAATCCATCAAGTCATTTTTAACCTGTCAGAGTGGGAAGAACTTTGAATTGAACCAGGGGTTGCTCTGGCCCATTAGCCAGTTGGCATAATTCACCCCAGCAATGGCTGCCTCTCAGAGGAACTTTTAGCTTCACTCATGGGGCAACATGCCCTGATGAAACACACTTCCCACATTTTCGACCCAGGCTGCAATTACTATACTATGCAATTTATGGTCACATTCATAAATCCAGCTCCAGGCTTCAAAATCATTCCTGATTAATATTAAGAGGTGCATCAAAATATGATCATTAAAAAGGGCATTTGCAACAGTCTTTTGTGAGGTCAAGACAGTCACTGTAAATGTATTCTCACTCCTAAAATTACAGCTTTTGCATTTAATGTTAGAGATTATCATACTGTATGTTAACCCTGAAGGCCAAGTGTTTCACCTGACCTATGCACCCGCTATAACTCCTATGGGTAATAATGGGAGTGAGGCACATTCACAGATGAAGTATACATCTCATATCTACAGTTATACCTCTGTAGTTACTGAGCTGCTTCTTTTGCTTAGGGATATTAAAGACATGTTTGCCATTCATCAGAGAAACATGCCAAAGTAATGGTGAGGCAGCAGTGTTCAACCCTGAGTCTGAATAGCTGGATGAATTATGCATAGCATTTTCCAAAAAAGAGTTCGAATTTTTCCAATGAGTTTAAATTCATCACCTTGAGAATTCTCACTGGAAGTCTGCTTCTTAGGCTATGTCTACACTGCAAGGGAAGGGTAGGATCATTTTTTTCACTGGGGACGTGGAACATCCAAACTGGCGGTCAGACTCCTCACAGCTGTGAGAGAAACCAACCAGACGTGCCCAGAATTACAGCCGCACAGTCCTGGAGATGCAAAATTCTCCCTGCCCTATAGATTGAATTTCACAAATAACATTGGTTTCAGAGTAGCAGCCATGTTAGTCTGTTGCATCCGATGAAGTGAGCTGTAGCTCACAAAAGCTTATGCTCAAATAAATTTGTTAGTCTCTAAGGTGCCACAAGTCCTCCTTTTCTTTTTACAAATAACATTGAGTTCTAGTAAAAGAAAAAGAAAGAAAGACAGAAAGAAAGAAAGACTGACTCTCCCTTCCGACAGGACAGGTAGAAGTTTAAGCCTCCTGGGGCCAGATCCAGTCTTTCAACTGACTGCAGTGGGTCCTGGACAGGCCTGTGTAGCATAATTGTTAGGATGCCAAAAGAAGATGAGAATCCCAGACCGAAGTTGCATCCTGCCAGATCAGGACCTTTGAAGAGTAGCTAGCGGCAGAAGCGTGAATGGTCCAGGCAGTCTGGGCCAATGCTACTTTCTCCGGGACAAAGGTTTAAATTGTATCCATCTCCTCCTCTCCTCTTGTACTTTTGCCCTCCAGGTTGGTTTTTTTGTCTTTTGTTTTTTTACAGACTCCTCTGAAACCTTGAAGTTTACACATTGAAACAGTTTCTTAAAATAAATAAATCAAGTAAGAGGTGAATTACTTGCTAAATGATTTATGCTTCCCTGCTGTATGCATTATACATCATAAGGCTCAGAAGCCAGAGTTTTAAAAAAATGTAAAGAAACAGTCTTGTGGATGACTGCTTCCTGATGTGACAGCTTGGTTGGGGAAGACACAGAGCAGGCAAGGGACCTGTCAAAAAGCTGAACAAGGCAGATACCTCCATAGGAGGGCAAAGAAAAATCTCAAATCTCAAACAGGGAAACTAAAATAGGAAGAGGTTATTTAGGTTAAAACTAAAGGAATTTTTAAAAGAAGATCTTTTCTGGAGCAGGGTAGGGATTAGAACCTGGAAGGCGGCTTTGGAAGGTCTTAGGAAAGTTACAGTTGACTCAGTCCTGCTGTAATTGCAGACAATAAGTGGCTTGGTTTTCTAAAGTGCACCTGACAAGTCCCACTGAAGTCAATGGACGTAGTGGATGCTCAGCACCTCTGAAAAATCAGGCCCCGGCAGTTTTACCATTAACTTAAAAGGGAACAGGCCTAATAACCTAGCTGCCTTGAATTCCTGTCTGCAACTGATCAGAAACATGGGATTACCATACTTGATCAGACCCTGGGTACATCAGGTCTGGTATCCCACTTGCTGCAGTGGCCAGCAAAGAATACTTCAGCATGGAGAAAAAACCTTCCATAATGCACCTACGCATTGTGCTACTTTCTACTTGATTGATTTTGAAGCTTTCCTCTGCAGCTGCAAAAATGTCCACCTACTCTGAACACAGGCTGTCAGATAGGCATCAAATTCCAGCATGCCCGTTTAGCAAAACCCAGGGAATAGAGGTGAACAAGCATCCTAAAGATGAAAGGCTCCACATCCCATTTCTAGCCCCCTAACTCCTGAGCCATCTGCATCAATCCAAGTTATACATTTAATAATAGCAGAAACTAGTCGTCAGTTTCAAGATGGATAATTTCATAACATTTGAAGACTGAACAAATTCAGACTAGAAATAAAGAACAAATTTTTAAACAAGAGTAATTAACCATCAGATCAACTTAACAAGGGTCGCGGTGGATTCTCCAACACTGGAAATTTTCAAATCCAGTTTGGAGGTTTTTCTCATTCAAGCACAGCTATTGGATTTGCAGCTAGAATTAATGCAGGGAAATCTTACAGCTTGTGTTATTCAGGTGGTCAGACAAGACAATCACAGCGATCCCTCCTGGACTGGGAATCTATGAATATGAAAACAAGCTGCTATCACATTGCAGTAAGGTCAAGTACAGACACTGAAGTGGGTGTTTTTGTTTTCCTGAGGATAAGAATTAAAGCAATGGTTCACCAGTGATGTTTTGGAGGGTTTAAGAGCCCTACATAGTCTCATTACCCCGGGAATCTCCCCTAGCTAAGCAACAGCACATATACTCACAGCAATAACCCAAGATTTGGCTCCCCATTCTGACTCATATTCCTGGAAAAGTCAATTCTTTTTCAAGACAACTATTGGCATCCTCCAATGAAGCAAGCTACAGGAGAACCTCTGGGCAAGTGGGTCTGCGTTCCAGTTACCTAAGAGACTGTAAAAGCTACCTCTTTACTTTTAGATAGTGCCTTCCATCCTGACTGAAGCCAAAGAGCTTTTATATACAAGTAGGCAGGGGACCCCTTACCCTTCACTGAAATACAGCAGCTATGTAACTGAGCACAGCAACACAACTGCTAAGGACAGGAGGCGACGAGACAAACACGTCCCACTAGAAATACAAGGAGAATGTAAGGAAAGAGAATGTAATTATCTAATGTGGATATTGAAATGACCACTACCTACCATATATCCCAACTTGCAAAAAGTGCTATGGGAACCTCGATAACCAAAAATGGTCAAGATCTCACTTTTATGGCTCACCTGAAAACTATTCATGGTGTAAGCAACATGCTGGGAGATTTTGGTTCATTATGGCTTAGAAGGAAGGCCCCCTACTAGAGCAGCCAACATCACCCCTCATGAGCGGAGTACTGCGGTCCTCAGGTGATGCAGAGCTTGGCCTGGAGTTCCAAAAAAGCCAAACAACCTCCTGCCCCTGACCTCTTTCAGGAGCAGAACCACATCAGTTCCACTGGGCCATAACTTCCCACTGCTGTGGAGAAGGGCACAAGATTTGACCCTTGCGCAGCTTTAGCAGTAAGTCAGGAGAGACAGCTGAAATGAAGGATTATATAGTGATGATAATATCACACATTGTGCAGGTAAGAACAGGCCATTCAGAACACATTTTTGCAAGAGACGATAGTTATAATGACATTCTCTTTGCAGACTGGCCTTCTTTTCTTTGTGACTAACTCAGGATATTAAAACTCATACTTCCATAGCTAACTGCAGTTTCTACCAATTCCACACAGTTTCTGGAAGCTAAAAATATGCATCCAAAACAAGAAAGATTAAAAAAAAAGTTACATTTATTTTGAAAAAAGGAGATATACACAAATACTTGGGGTTGCGAAGACAGTGCATGTAAACTATGGAGCTTTTGTGTGCCTTCAGGGTGTGTTGATTCTTACTCATGTACACATGTTAAGTTATTTTAGAATTCCTGCTAAGATATCCCATGAATTTGAGGATGAAGCATGACTGGGTGTAATGTCTAGTTATTTCCCTGCTTAAGGTTCATCTCACATTCTCTAGTTCATGCCTTCAGGTGCGCAGTGCTCTGAACTGCCATGCTGAGGATACTGGTACCTCTTCACACTTTACTTTGACTGATAGCCCCTTCATCATCTTCATCATCTGTGACATTGACAGGAATGTAGCCTCCTTCTCTGGGAAAACACAAACACCAGCCGGCCCCTGTGAAGTCCACTGCTTTGAAGTCTATCACCTCAAATATCTTGAAATCAACAGTGTCCGATCTGCAGTATACGTCGTCAAGCTTTCGCCAATATAACCAGGCCATAACCAGGCCAAGTACCTGCAAGAAACATTCATTGAAAGGGATTAGATTTAGTGATGTCAACTCTTTATGCAGTTCCTTAAATACAAGAACTTTTTATTTTAGCGGTCTTTTAAACCTCGCCATGTTAATAAATCCTCAGGTCTCATACGAGGCAGGACTGAGCCTCATCGGAACTTGGATGGGAGATGTCCAGGGAAAAGGAAGATGCTGCAGGGAGAGATGTCGGTGGTACTATTCAGCTCTAAGTCTGTACTGAAGGTCCCAATAAAGCAGCCAGCGCTGCTGTGTTGATATAGGTGCAGTCTTTTACACATGCTCGGTAAGTTATCCCCCCGACATGTTTTTTTCCCCAAGAGGAGGTGTGCTAACCCTCGTGTCCTGCTCAAATTCCAGTAGGGCTCAGTCCATTTTGCTCCTTGAATTTCCCATGGAGTTTCAGGTGGAGAAACTGCTCTTAAAATGCGCCCTGTAAAGCTATTCGTGCATAGCAGCAAACGTGTACGAGGGAAAAGCTGGCTGCATTTCAGTGGTAGGTAGGTGAGTATCTAACACACTTTGGGATCCTTCAGTGCTACATAACATCACTACTGCTTCGGTAGGTGAAGGTGCATTAAAAGGAACAAGAATTTGATTTAGTTTGGTGAACATCTCTCTTGGCCTTTTCCAATTTCTCCCTCAGTCGCTCAAAAGACTGATTCCCCTTATCTGCTGTGACAGTCCTAAATGCCTACTTGGTTTACATGAAATGCCCAGACTTGCGTCCTGGGCACAGCAATGATAGCATAAGACAGTCAGGCTCTTATAGGTACAAGAGACGAGATGTAACATATCCAAGAAATCTGTGACAGTTCAACTATAAGGGTTTGAGCCAGACAGTCTCCTGTGGCTTCTCCAAATGTAGATAAGAAAGTGCAATAATTTTTGATTTTCATTATTTATGCATCCAACCAAAGCCATCCAAGCAAAAATATCAGCATTACATGAGTCGATGTTATTGTCCATTTGAGTGAATAAAT